>NC_139624.1:101504470-101536970 GCF_964638095.1 Poromitra crassiceps
CTCCGTGCTCCATGTTTCACCATGACGTCGATGTGTTGTACACTCTCTGTGCTCCATGTTTCACCATGACGTCGATGTGTTGTACACTCTCCGTGCTCCATGTTTCACCATGACGTTGATGTGTTGTACACTCTCTGTGCTCCATGTTTCACCATGACGTTGATGTGTTGTACACTCTCCGTGCTCCATGTTTCACCATGACGTTGATGTGTTGTACACTCTCCATGCTCCGGTGTTTCACCATGACGTTAATGTGTTGTACACTCTCTGTGCTCCATGTTTCACCATGACGTTGATGTGTTGTACACTCTCTGTGCTCCATGTTTCACCATGACGTTGATGTGTTGTACACTCTCTGTGCTCCATGTTTCACCATGACGTTGATGTGTTGTACACTCTCTGTGCTCCATGTTTCACCATGACGTCGATGTGTTGTACACTCTCTGTGCTCCATGTTTCACCATGACGTTGATGTGTTGTACACTCTCTGTGCTCCATGTTTCACCATGACGTTGATGTGTTGTACACTCTCTGTGCTCCATGTTTCACCATGACGTTGATGTGTTGTACACTCTCTGTGCTCCATGTTTCACCATGACGTTGATGTGTTGTACACTCTCTGTGCTCCATGTTTCACCATGACGTTGATGTGTTGTACACTCTCTGTGCTCCGGTGTTTCACCATGACGTTGATGTGTTGTACACTCTCTGTGCTCCGGTGTTTCACCATGACGTTGATGTGTTGTACACTCTCTGTGCTCCATGTTTCACCATGACGTTGATGTGTTGTACACTCTCTGTGCTCCATGTTTCACCATGACGTTGATGTGTTGTACACTCTCTGTGCTCCATGTTTCACCATGACGTTGATGTGTTGTACACTCTCTGTGCTCCATGTTTCACCATGACGTTGATGTGTTGTACACTCTCTGTGCTCCATGTTTCACCATGACGTTGATGTGTTGTACGCTCTCTGTGCTCCATGTTTCACCATGACGTTGATGTGTTGTACACTCTCTGTGCTCCATGTTTCACCATGACGTTGATGTGTTGTACACTCTCTGTGCTCCATGTTTCACCATGATGTTGATGTGTTGTACACTCTCTGTGCTCCATGTTTCACCATGACGTCGATGTGTTGTACACTCTCCGTGCTCCATGTTTCACCATGACGTTGATGTGTTGTACACTCTCTGTGCTCCATGTTTCACCATGACGTTGATGTGTTGTACACTCTCTGTGCTCCATGTTTCACCATGACGTCGATGTGTTGTACACTCTCTGTGCTCCATGTTTCACCATGACGTTGATGTGTTGTACACTCTCTGTGCTCCATGTTTCACCATGACGTCGATGTGTTGTACACTCTCTGTGCTCCATGTTTCACCATGATGTTGATGTGTTGTACACTCTCTGTGCTCCATGTTTCACCATGACGTTGATGTGTTGTACACTCTCTGTGCTCCATGTTTCACCATGACGTTGATGTGTTGTACACTCTCTCTGCTCCATGTTTCACCATGACGTTGATGTGTTGTACACTCTCTGTGCTCCATGTTTCACCATGACGTTGATGTGTTGTACACTCTCTGTGCTCCATGTTTCACCATGACGTTGATGTGTTGTACACTCTCTGTGCTCCATGTTTCACCATGACGTTGATGTGTTGTACACTCTCTGTGCTCTGGTGTTTCACCATGACGTTGATGTGTTGTACACTCTCTGTGCTCCATGTTTCACCATGACGTTGATGTGTTGTACACTCTCCATGCTCCATGTTTCACCATGACGTTGATGTGTTGTACACTCTCTGTGCTCTGGTGTTTCACCATGACGTTGATGTGTTGTACACTCTCTGTGCTCCATGTTTCACCATGACGTTGATGTGTTGTACACTCTCTGTGCTCCATGTTTCACCATGACGTTGATGTGTTGTACACTCTCTGTGCTCCATGTTTCACCATGACGTTGATGTGTTGTACACTCTCTCTGCTCCATGTTTCACCATGACGTTGATGTGTTGTACACTCTCTCTGCTCCATGTTTCACCATGACGTTGATGTGTTGTACACTCTCTCTGCTCCATGTTTCACCATGACGTTGATGTGTTGTACACTCTCTCTGCTCCATGTTTCACCATGACGTTGATGTGTTGTACACTCTCTGTGCTCCATGTTTCACCATGACGTTGATGTGTTGTACACTCTCCATGCTCCATGTTTCACCATGACGTTGATGTGTTGTACACTCTCTGTGCTCCATGTTTCACCATGACGTTGATGTGTTGTACACTCTCTGTGCTCCATGTTTCACCATGACGTTGATGTGTTGTACACTCTCTGTGCTCCATGTTTCACCATGACGTTGATGTGTTGTACACTCTCTGTGCTCCATGTTTCACCATGACGTTGATGTGTTGTACACTCTCTGTGCTCCGGTGTTTCACCATGATGTTGATGTGTTGTACACTCTCCGTGCTCCATGTTTCACCATGACGTTGATGTGTTGTACACTCTCTGTGCTCCGGTGTTTCACCATGACGTCGATGTGTTGTACGCTCTCCGTGCTCCGGTGTTTCACCATGACGTCGATGTGTTGTACACTCTCCGTGCTCCGGGACGTAATCGCTTCCATGCAGCTTTGATATCGGTTATGGTTTTGTCAACGGTGTGTAAAGCAGTTGAGCTTTATTGGGTCTGGAGATGCTCTGTCTTTCTTCTTCATTGATAGCGTCTGTTATGTGTTTTGTTGTTTCCTATGGAAACCATCTTTGAGTATTTAGAAAAGAACATATATATATCATGTATGATTGATTAGCTCGGGCTCCCACTGTGTGGTTCTGATTTTTTTTTATAATCCATTACTTTCCATGACTTTCCCTGCCTAAATCGGAGCACTTCCATGACTTTAGAATGGTTTGTTTCTGTTGTTTTTCTAACAGCCTGCTGGTTCCCACTCCAGCTGGGCTGACAACCATCTAATGCAACAAATGTGTAAAATTCCCTGACTTCCCCCGAGAATTTATACAATTCCCTGACCTCTGTCGGGAAAACCTCCCTAAATTCCATGATATTCCAGAAATTCCATGACCAGTGGGAACGCTGCACAGATATGCAGATATATAAGCCCCGGAGGTATCATCCATTCAACACGTGACTGACACATAAGACATAGACACACCCCCTCTGGCTTTTGAAAAGTATAACCACATGAAGGCACTGTCTGCTTTGTCCCACCACACTGAGTCCTTTATTCCCATATTTTCCCTCTTACTAGCACTGTACATTATAATTGCTCTGATCTCATTCAAATGCATTTAATGACAGAGCAATAGGGCAAATGACAGCTTTTGAAAACACTTTGTGAATCAGTAACCTAAACCTCAATCTGTGCATGCACGTGCACGCGTGCACGTGCGTGTTTGTGTGTGTGTGTGTGTGTGTGTGTGTGTGTGTGTGTGTGTGCGTGCGTGCGTGCGTGTTTGCGCGCGCGTGTGTGTGTGTGTGTCTGTGTGTGTGTGTGTGTGTGTGTGTCTGTGTCTGTGTGTGTGTGTGTGTGTGTGTGTGTGTGTGTGTGTGTGTGTGTGCGTGCGTGTGCGTGTGTGTGCGTGTGTGTGTGTGTGTGAGTCTGTGAATGTGTTGGTGACGTGCCAACACGGGGCAGAGCGCTCTAAACAAGATAAAAGGGTTTTTTCCTAGAAACGCACTATGGAAGGTGGACCCTGCTGTTTGTCTGGTGAGGAGGCTGGAGACAGGCTGAGGAATTTGGGGCTGAAGCAGGGGCCCGGGCCACAGAGGGACATGGAGGGACTCTCTCTGGGTCACTGCTTCTGAGGTCAGGACCCCCACACCACCCTCCTCTCTCCATCACCCCCCCCATCCCCTCCCTGGTGTCCCCATTCAGCCTGCAATATGTCATAAGTAACGATATTCCCATACACTGTGAAGGAATCCAGGTCATTAACAGGTCATTAGATTTAGTATTGAGCTTTAAAATGTAATCCCCTCCCCCCCTGTAAATTAAGACACTTTATTGGGTATTGCAATCAATTGGAATAATGTCACCCACTGGTCAAATAGTTTCAGTTATTTCATGAAAAATACAATTTGAAATCTGAATATGAGTCTAAATGACTTTTCAAAATGGACAGTGTAGTGACTTTAAAGGAATATTGAAGGCAAACATGAACATTGTGTCATCATCTACTCGCTGTCATGCCAGTTAGAACAAAGGTGAAGTTTGTTCACACACAGGGAGGTTGCCAGCACAACTCCATTAGCCTTTGTCACTTCCTACCAAATTCACCCATGCTGTGTCTAAAAGGCAGGAAGTAACACAGGTGCAAGCGAGACATTAACAAAGCCCCCGGCACTGGAACACCTAAATGGATTGGAAGTTGGAAACCCTCGTTAATATTTTGCTTTAATTGCACCTGTGCTACTTCCTGCCCTTTAGACACAAAATGGGTGAATTGGTTTGGGAAGTGAAAAAGGCGAATAGCAGCCTTCTCCAAAACAACTGAAGTCAGTGGGGAGCAGTTCTTCAGGGTTCCAGAAAGACCTACTCTATTCATAGCTTTCAAGGGGCGTTACGTGCTGCCGGGAACGCCCACCTGACGGTCAAAAAAAAAACGTCTTCATTCTGCTGCCCACCTCGACTAGTTTCTCACGCTGCGTTTGTTCAGCCGATACCTGTTGTGCTATCGGTTGCACTAACCGACGAGGAGACACGCCTGGCTTGTGCTTTTACAGAATCCCGTCGGAGAAAGAAAACTCAGAAAGGAGGAGGTTGTGGATTTGTGCGATTAGACGTGGTTCAGTCGCTGGGGAGGGCAAATGGCTTTTTTTCTGCCATCAAAGTACACGTTTTTGCGGCCAACATTTCATCAAAGGTAAGCTCAAGTAACGTTAACGGGGTATTTTAATCATTATTGTAACGTTACTTGAGCTTACCTTTGATGAAATGTTGGCCGCAAAGACGTGTGTACAAACGGCTGAACAAACACAGCGTGAGAAACTAGTCGAGGCGGCCAGCGGAATGAACAAGTTTCTTTTTTGACCGCCAGGTGGGCGTTCCCGGCAGCACGTAACGCCCCTTGAAAGCTATGAATACATCTTTACTACAGTTGATTGATTTGCAACAAATAATGGTGTGTAGGTCTTTCTTTTCAGAGTGTGATTCTGTGGCTATTTTTGTTTTTGGAACTCTAAAGAAAGAAGAAATGACTTATGCCTACCCCACACTACAGGATTTTCAAATCCTTGAAGATTATAAAAATCTTGAGAGCCCACACACTACAGGACAGAGAGAGCCGATTTTTTTACATTTCAATCTTGGGACACACACACAATCGCGTCTGTTCAAACGCAACCCCACACACTAGAAGATTATGCAGAAGATTCACCTTGGAAGCAGGGCTCGACGTTAACTTTTAAAATGCCTATTCAGTGTGCGCACCGGGTGTAGTAGTGTCATTTCGTTTTCTAAACAAATTTTATTTTTTGTTTTTATAATGCATTTGCACTGAAAGGATTTGTTTAACTAATATTTGCGCGGACAGCTGCGTCCATTCGGGGTGTAGGCCTACTGTGCACGGCCAGGCGAAAACCGTCTGCACAGGTGTCTTGTGGAGGGGCGCGTCTGCTGATTTGACTCACTTTTCCGTGCGGACACTCGCCGATGCGGGAAGCTGAGACCTAAGCGCTTGTTGTAGGCTACATGCTTTGCAGTATAGCATTTAGTTTTCCGTCCCATTCAAAGACGCACGGGTATTTCACCTCGATGACAATTTCCTCGTTCTTTGTTTCTGTGCGGGGCTGCGAGCGGACGCGGACCAGATTATTTTGCGAAAAACTGTAATGGAAACGCAGCTACTACTGGCTCTCTGCTCAAGATGCAATCGCCTGTCGGGTTGTAAATATCTAACATGTTAGATATGCCCGATTCACAATCGGGAAGAGGCAGTCTTCCCGATTGTGAATCTTTGAACCCCACACACTACAGGATCATTTGGGAAGATTATCTGCCCGACGCGCTTCAAATCGGGAGCACCCCCGAGAAAATCGGGAGGGGGGAATCTTGGCCATAATCTTGCAAATTATCCTGTAGTGTGGGGTAGGCATTAGTTGTTTTGGAGAAGGCTGCTGCAAAGTTGTCCTGCAACCTCCCTGTGTGTTACATTATGGACACATTTCACCTGTGCTTCATTTGGCATGAGTGTGACTGTAGATGATGAGAGAATGTTCTTTTTGGGGTGAACTGTTATTTTAAATAGAGACTTCATGCTGGCATGCACACATAAGTGCATCCACACATGCACACATAAGTGCATCCACACATAAGTGCATCCACACATGCACATACAAGCAGGCACAGGTGTTCCCAAATGTCACTAATCACAAATGTCTTCAAAATGTTATGGTCTTTCTTTTTGCTAAATGCCTGTCAGCTCCCTCCCTCCTCGTGCGCTCCTAACCCCTCTCTCTCACACACTCAAACCATCGAGTCACATTCTAATATAATATTACTGGAGCCACCTGGAGTTACTGTGACCGTTTGACTTGACTTGCACTGCAAAAAATGTCTGTCTTAAAGGAATACGGCAAGTCTTTGGAGCTTGGGCCTTGGTCAATGATGAGAACACAGACACCAAAATCATGTGTCCACAGTAGTGGTTGGCTACTATGCTTCATGCTAACTCTTTAGCATGCAATGTTGCGTGGTAACCACTAACATAGAGGACGGCAGTGAAGATACCCGCCCACCAATGTCTCTGGGCTGGAAAAGCCTCAATGAATAGTCGGCTGAGAGCAATGGAAAATCAGTGTATTATTTGATGTCCCGCTCGATCATTTTAAAAATGGTATACAATGAAACCAGTAGAACTTACAGTATGTAGCCACAATTTAGTTTTAGTTACTATTTTAGTTTAGCAAGCACATATCTGCTGTGCAGTGGGGGGTTTTAAGCTCTAAACAGACTATAGACCACCATAGACTTCCTATGGAAACAAAACAAGTCGCACTCTCCAAGTCTAACTGTTACAGGAAACGAGACCAGTGTCACGGGCAGGGCTACTAGTTTTGATCATATCAAGGCTCATTCCTAGGGGATGACGACTAGTACCAGTGACACAGTGACAGAACATGAAGGCTGTCATCGGGGTACGAGAGGTTAGCTCACCTGGCTAACTGAGTCGAACAGCTCCAGGCGATGCCTCTGCTTCTCTCGGACAGCTCACGCTGGTTGAGTTGATAGTGTCCAGTGACGATGCACTATCCAGTTTATATGGATGCCGATTCACACGTAACATTGCATAGGCGAAACAAAAGGGGGGAGTGCACTGTTCCAAAAAGGCCTCCAGGGTCTTCTGTATGGACTCACATGAAGGACTCGCGAACACTGCTTCAAGTCTATACACTTCTGTGTTGCCTCACTCCTGTTGCTTACAGCACTTTTTCTGATGACAGTCACAACACTCACCATAGATGAGTCACACCGTAACAATAGAGGAAGCACAAAGCAGTATGTGGTAGATCAAAACTGTGGATCATTCATTTTTAAATTCCATGTAAACTTTACCCATCTTGACACAAAAGTGACAGACTTACCTGCACATTAGCTTTAGAGCTGCTACAACTTATCATTTAGGCTGCTCACTTGGGAGATAACACTAGCATCCTACTCAACACAGTGTCCGCTTAAGTGTTAGCATCATCCTACTCAACACAGTGTCCGCTTAAGTGTTAGCATCATCCTACTCAACACAGTGTCCGCTAAAGTGTTAGCATCATCCTACTCAACACAGTGTCCGCTAAAGTGTTAGCATCATCCTACTCAACACAGTGTCCGCTAAAGGGTTAGCATCATCCTACTCAACACAGTGTCCGTTAAAGTGTTAGCATCATCCTACTCAACACAGTGTCCGCTAAAGTGTTAGCATCATCCTACTCAACACAGTGTCCGCTAAAGGGTTAGCATCATCCTACTTAACACAGTGTCCGCTGAAGTGTTAGCATCATCCTACTCAACACAGTGTCCGCTAAAGTGTTAGCATCATCCTACTCAACACAGTGTCCGCTAAAGGGTTAGCATCATCCTACTCAACACAGTGTCCGCTAAAGTGTTAGCATCATCCTACTCAACACAGTGTCCGCTAAAGTGTTAGCATCATCCTACTCAACACAGTGTCCGCTAAAGGGTTAGCATCATCCTACTTAACACAGTGTCCGCTGAAGTGTTAGCATCATCCTACTCAACACAGTGTGTGCTAAAGTGTTAGCATCATCCGGAGTGCCAGAGTCAATGATCTACCAGGGGGTACATGGATGATTTTGGTTTATGTGTTAACATTTTTTTTAATACTGCACAGCTGGGATGAGATGTTGCAAACTGATGCTGTACTGTAGAGGTCTTCATGGGTCCAAAATGACAGACACGGACCCTAATGGACCCAGAAAATGTGTTCCCGGACCCAATTGGACCCATCTATTATTAGAAAGCTGAGACCTGGACCCATGCAGACCTGATAACCCGGAGTCACTTATTTTTTGTCCTCGGGTATTCGTGGGTTCAGGCATACCGAAGACCTCAAGTCGGTTCAAAGTCGTCCTCAAGTCGGTTGCTCATTTTTCTGATGTTTGTTAACTTTGTTTTTAATTAGTTATTTGACTATATAAAAATGGGTGATTGACAGCTGTGACAGCCACTCACCGGGTCCACTCGGGTCCTGTTGGACTCGGCATTTCACTGTCAGAGACCATGAGACCCGTGGCAAAAAGGACCCGGCCCATACCTGGAGTCACTTCTTTTGAATGGACTCGAGATCCGGCCGGGTCCACGTCGGATCCGAGGGTTCAGGCATACCCGAAGACCTCTACTGTACTGTATTCCTCTAAGACAGATCACTATCACGAAAATGGTAGCCTACTTGACTTAAGAGAATTATTGATTTTCTTTGGAAACATCTCACTCCACTGTATGCTTTTTAAAGAAAAATAAGAGGCTCGCTACTTAAATGACTTGTTAGGATCAATATTTCTTTGCAGTAAACCCCATGACAGACAGCTTGGGAAATTGAGAATTTGCTGGTCTCTCCTCTCTCCTCTGCCCTCCTCTCAGTGCAGTGCACTGTGCTGATGTCGACGGGGCGGGTGCCTTTGCAGGATATTAGCCGCCTCTCTGCAGCCTCCTTCCAATGTGATGACAAGCTGCAGAGAAGCCCTTCACACAGCTGGAAGCCCAGGGGCCCCAGACTTCAGAGGCATGCTCCCAGCTCGGCCCCTCCACAAAAAATACGCCAATGTACAGTTTTGTCTGCTCGCTCTGCCCCCTCCCTCTGCCCCTCCTCCCTGCTCTCTCTCTCTCTCTCTCTGCTCTTTTCCTTTTGACACACCCTCTCTCAAACTAAGTCCTTAGCACTTCAATTCTATTTTTCCAACAATTTATGGAATTGAAACCCACCTATAAAATTTGTTATCTTTGTTAGCAATAGAGCTCAATAGGCACGTGACTTTTCGTGACGTAATTTGCCGATTCGATTTTTTTTCCTGTTATTTTTTGTTCTCGCTTAAACCGAATGTTTTATGGTCACTCAAGATTCTCTGGAAGACTTGTTGGCTTGGTTCGAGCCTTAAAACTCATTATATTTGGCTTTATCGAAATGTCTGTGGAGAAAACGGACGCAGAACTTACTTCCGGGGCAAATTACGTCACGAAAAGTCACGTGCCTGTTGAGCTCTATGGCATGTTCCTATACATTGTAACGTCAATAGTAATATGATTATCTAATCTTCTTCCCCAATGGATTATAATAATGTTTGTGTGAAAGAGATGCAAATGTAGATTGATTGTTTGATTGACTTTAGCAGTTAAAGAAAGCAATAATTGCAACATACAGTACATAATATTACAGTGTTAATCAGTATTAATTTTTCAGACAATTATTTGGAGTTGATAAGTGTTATTTGTCCACTCATAGAAGTGATATGGCTTCTGGGCCTAAAGTGTCAGTGACTTTCACACTTTGAGTTCGATTTTTGCTGTGTACAAGCACCATATTATATACATTATTCTCGATGATGATGATGATGATGATGATGATCATGTGATTGTAAAGACCACAAATGAAAGTAGCTGTAGTATCCTTCTCCATCCCATTTTCCATTTGAATGAAATGGGAGCGTCACGTCATAGGCATGGCTCAAATCCCCTTTAATCGGGGGGCTGCTTGGAGTGTGAAAAGCGGGCGTCTATAAGCAGAACAAAAGTCACTTCTTCCCTGTGAATAAGCCCCCAAATCTGGGCCAGGCACCGCTGAGACCCAGCCGTGGCCCACGGGCTCTCTTAAGGAAGGCCTGTAAAAAGAAAAGCCATGACTGATTTACATCCCCAATGCCCGGGCTTCCGCAAGAGCAGCGCCGCCCCCCGTCCCGCTGTGGGTGCTTCAGGGAGCCAAGGAGGGGTGGGGTGGGGTGGGAGCAAGGGAGTGGGGAGGAGGGAGAGAGAGGGAGGGAGGGAGGGAGGGAGGACTGTAGAAAAAACAGAAAGGAGGAGAGAAAAGAGAAGCGAGGGAGGGAGGCATGGGGAAGAGAGGGCAAAAGGGCAGTGCAAGGCGCTCCCAATCAGTGCTGTGTAAACAGGCCTCCTCCTGGAGTGGACAGGTTGCAGGGGGGAGTCCTCCACGGGCCACTGGGGCTGTCAGCGGAGCAGATAACTGATGGCAGGAATGTGGCATTTGTTCTTAAAAAGAGGGAGCAAGGGAGGGAGGGAGGGAGGAGGGAGGAGGGGAGGGGAGGGAGGAGTTCAACTAGTGGTAGAAGAAAGCGGGGGCCGCCAATTAACATCTACTTGATGCATTCATACAGCCGGGCCTCTGTGGCTCCTTAAGCCCTGCAGCTGCAGTTCTCCTGGCGGGTCGAGCTGCCTGCGTCCCTGGCCCCATACGGACGCTCACACTGACATCCACCGGCTGCACACTGCTCACATTGTCAGACGGTTCAGTCATTATTACCCCGTAGTCTGCTGGTCGTCTGGTGAGCCCTTAACGCTAGGCTGACATTTCTTAAGGTCTCGATTTATGGGAAGGTTTCCAGCAGGAGCGAAAATGCCCTCAAGAGTTTGTAAGGCAAAGTTTACCTTTCAGTGTTAAGTTATGAATGGGTGCTCCGCGGTGTTTGTGTTGCCGCTGAGCGGCGCGCACGCCTCTCTTGAGCGAGAACTCTCTGGAAAGCCTCTACCTCTAACTCTGCCTCCAATCTCCTTATTTCATATTATATCATCGCCGCACATGCTGTCATTTTCCTAACCACCACCTCCCGGTCTGTCTCTGTCTACTCCGTTTACACAAAGATGGCGGTTAGGAAGATTGACATCAATTTGGGAGCTAAGCCGCACAGATGGGATTAATGTGATCCACAAGTCAAGTCTCGTCGGCAGCCTCTGCGTGAGTCCTGTCTGTCTGACGGGGGGGAGATTCCCACTCGCTCTGATCCTGAAGCAGCGATTAGCTTGTGCCTCCCATCAGGAACATGCAGAACGTGCAGAGAGCCGGGTGAGCTGACCTGGTGTCTGCGTTCAATAGAAGAGACACAGAGCTCTCCCTAGCTCCGTGCCCTCCATCTGCAAATGGAGCCATGATCCCCGTCTTTGACCCTCCCTTCCACCGCCACCCGTCGTCATGGCCTTTGAGGCCAAGTGAGCTGTAAACAAATCCAATCTACGTGGCATTGTGTGGCGCCCCGAGGGTCCCGATGAAGTGACTCTGGAGGTACAAATCACTTCAGGTCACGGTTTGCTTGCTTTTTCTTGCTCCATTTCCCCGAGGCTTGAGGCTCCTTAACGCCGACCCACAAGCCCAGCCACCCACCGCTGCCATCCTCCAGCTTTATTTACATTTGGACGTCTTCCATTGATTGAATGAGGCCTTTTTGCTGGATCGTACCTCAACAGGCCTGCTTAGTGTTCGGACCGGAGACCACCGTGCAGAGAGGGAAAGGTCCACACATTCTGACTCTGTTACACGGAGTGAGGATGTTGGTCCTTAAGCTTCGCCATATATCAGCGTTATCATCAACACAGGCAGAAGTTATGGCTCCGAGGTCGTGTGCAGGATCATGTCTCCTCAGGCCGAGTTGTCCTGCTCTTTAGAGGCTTCCGCTTCAAAATGTCAGCAATAATGCACAATATTTACATATACTGTATGTCCGTTTGGCTTCTCTCTATTGCCAGTTGATATAACACAATAGTGATTCAGCCATTTCATGAACACATTCTAACACGTGGAGACTAGTAGATCTTTCCCGCTAGTTTTTCATTTCCGGTGTGTGTTTGGAATAAGCAGAAGAAGAATTGGCTAGTTAGCGTGTGAGCAGTGATAGCCACCATGGTTGATCAGAAACTCACATTTCCTGAACAGAAAATTCAAAGCAATCCAAATGCACAGCAGTGAGCGCTGAGCACCAAAAATTAGCACTTAAATACTTTAACTCCAACTACCTATAATAATAAGACATTTGATTTTTAAAGTGCCTTTCTCAAACTCAAGGGCACTGTACACTGTAAAATAAATGTAGTAAAGAGCAGGGTAAAATTAAGCCTAGAGTCTGCCAAAACAGGAGGAGAGCCATACAAGGCCACTGTTGCACAGAGGAGTGGGGTAAAGTTAAAGAGCCTGTATTTCAAATCAGGGCATATCTAGTGCAATAAATACAGTGAGTGGTTTCCTCCACCTCCTCAGGACGTGGTTTCCTCTAACCTGACGCTGCCAGATGGACGGTATAGCTCCACATAGGTTTCACTAAACCAGTCGATCTGGGAATGAAGTAACTTGGGTGACGGAGGCGGGCACTTTTTCCAAGCTACTTGGCAGGTGATTGGATGACCCATCTGTCTAT
Source organism: Poromitra crassiceps (assembly GCF_964638095.1). Lineage (NCBI taxonomy): Eukaryota > Metazoa > Chordata > Actinopteri > Beryciformes > Melamphaidae > Poromitra > Poromitra crassiceps. The sequence goes on from NC_139624.1 coordinate 101,517,364, forward strand.
CACCGCTGGTGGGTGTTAACTTCAACCAATCAGATCGCCGAAGGTGCCTGTGGATGATCTCTGTGGTATTCATTGATTGAGTCCTCACGGTCGTAAAGTCACCTTCGAAGCATTTAGTTAGATTATAACGAACTAGTTGTGTGGCTTAGCCTTCCCAAATGTTGAGGGTCGTTTTTTAGAATTTAATACATAGAATTGGGAACGTTACATTCAATTTCATTCAGACTGCCTGTCACTTCCGCGGCGGCAGCCATGTTGACGAGTGAAAAGAACTACAAAGACCATGTACCCACTACTTGCCCAGACGAGCCTGAGCCCGCCTACGGCTGCCGCTGATTCGTCGGGCCGGCATGGCTCGACCAATCATCTTAACTGCCTGTGCGGGTCCAGACCGTCACGGAGAACCAAATGAAATATGAGGTCACGTGACGGGCGGTTTACCAGGCTAGGTTTCCTCCACCTCCTGAGAAGAAATGTCACACCTGACTTTCTTCCTATTTTGACAGTTCAAGTATTTTCAAGAGAAGCTTTTAATACATTACCAATTTTGTGACTTTTTTGAGCCCTTGGCATTTCTGTTTGTTACCTAGGGCTCTATCGTCGCAAAGGCGGTAATTTTGCGTTAGCGCCCGTTTTGCGGTGGAATAGCACCGCGCAAAGCAAAGGCGTTGGAAGCACGGTGCGGTGGGCGCTGCAGCACCCCCTGGTGGCAAGAGATGTAAAAAAAAAATCTTTTTTTTTTTTTTTTTTTTACAGTGCACCTGAACGCAACATGCAAAATACCCGCTGAATAAGTGTCCAAATGTTCATGTAATTCTGGCCAATACTCCACTTCTGTTATAACATTTCAGTCTGGAAGATATGACTACCTTAAAAGGCTAAATGAATAGCTTAGAAAATGAATAGCACCGGGGGCCCATGGTACTATTAATCCGGCCCTGGATATATCGGAGGAATAGCAGGTAGGCTATCACTGTCCCTGAGTCCTGAGGGTAAATTGAGTAATGCTGCAGAGAAGAGGAGAAGACAATGAATAATGACATCACAACAGTATAATCCTAATGTTAATTTAAAATTTAATATTCCTCTAAATATGGCTAAAAGTCCAAAAAGGGTGGGAGAGAGAATGAGGATTCCAACACAGCAGTGGGAGCAAGTGGTGACATGGAGGTGAGTGAGAAAAGGTGACTGAATAATGACACAACAGTCTAATCTTAATATTAATATTCCTCTAATCTGGCGACAAAGTGGCCAAATTTTTTGGCGCCCTCCGGGCGCCGTCGGCTGTCCCCCTCAATGTTGAATCGGTGGCAGCACCCCCTACCTAAAAGTACTTCCAACGCCCCTGGCGCAAAGCCCTAATTGTGGGCGTGTTGGCCTGCTGCGCTTGGCGTCATCTTGTGCAAACCTCCATATAGGCGTGTTTATGCCCAAAACAGTATTCACAAGTGTGAGATCACTCCCCTTAAAGCAGCTACGAGCAAGATTTTCGATTGTTATTAAACAGTATAATTATAATATTGATGCATCACATCTTACCTATAATCATAGCTGAGACCAAAGCCGTGTGAATCGGAGATTGCTCTCTTGATGATTAGAGTCTACCGGCGGGCCGGATAAACCCGGAAGTGAAACGAAACGGTTTACGGCAGCTGCCTGCCTTCAACCGTTTCGCTCTGCCTAGCAACAGACCATAAACACGGAGAACGCCATGCAGGGGCTTGCTACTCTCGCGAACATCTCTCGTTATATTCTAACAGTTTGTTTGGAAGTAATTTTGTTATTTTGTGGTTATGGCCTAAGTGGCTGCCGCAAACCGTTTCATTTCACTTCCTGATCTGCCCCGGCCGCAGACAGACTAATCGTCAAGACAACACTGGCCGATTCACTTGGGGTTCAAGCGAGACTACTCGGCGTTGGTCTCGTCTACTATTAGAGGTAAGATGTGATGCATCAATATTCAATTTAGACTGTTAAATAACAATCGAAAATCTTGCTCGTAGCTGCTTTAAAAGCCACAGCGTCACGTCTGTGACAGCAGCTTCTTTCTTGCTGAGTGCCGTGGGCAAGCAGAGCGACAGAGAGAGAGAGAGCAAAGAGAGAGGGGAGAGAACGAGAGAGGGAGAGAATTGGAGGATGAACCAGTTCGGATTCAGATAAACCATTAGAAACTAACGAAAATTGTTGCTGATGGAACGATCTATTTGAAACACACCAAAGGGCTGCGCGCAGTTACGCAATGAATATCCACATGGTGTTATTATGTCCCAAAGCATGCGCTTACTGTAATTAGTCGTTTCGTTCTTATAGGCTATAACATACACATTTGAAAATATTTGTTTCTTTAATAGGTTAGGGATGTGTGAGATTTTAATTCTAGCCTATTTCAATAGCCTATATCAGAATTGTCCACTCGAGTTAAGCTATTGTTGCATGGTGCAATTGCAGGGAAAGAGGTTACTGTATAGCCTACTGCCCCGCACAACTTTCCTCAAAAGCAATGCACTGTTACCTCACACCACAGACCTCTAGGGTCAGGAATTATGTAGCCTAATAAAACCATGATGAACAAATTCTCATTTTTAAATCAAGGTGTTTTTTCTGCAATGTAGGCTATAGTTGAAAATCAACGTGGCATTCTGAGGAGGGAAGAGTGTGTGTGCGCGCAAGGTGTTGGAGAGAGAGTGACATCCATGCCGTGCGTAATGTATCCAAGAGAGGATTTCGTGCACTGCGCGGAGAATACTGTGTGCGCTCAGGCGTACACCTGGCGTAATGGGTTTTTTGCGCTAAGACCTGCTATTAGGTGGCATTAAAATTGAGAGCACCCAAGGCCCTTTTTTCTAACACGTCGCGCTGGAACGCCTATTTTGGCACGGGCAACGCACAAACCTGTGTTTACGCTTGGAACATGGCGATGGTATCTTCCCCAGAGCGCAAAATGACACTTGCGGGAGGCAGATGATAGGCTAAGAGGCGCACAGACAAGCCTGGGCCACGCCTACACCTGTGTCTGCACTTAGATTCCAGCGCAAAACTGGATGGTGGAGGCAGACGATAGCCTCTTCATCACGAGGCCTATTTCTTCTGCCTCCTATCCGAAATGACTTACCCAAAAATAAATTGAGTATATCTTCACAACTACAAGGGCTGTATGAATAATCTTGGTCTCAAAAGAAAGCCAAGACTCATGAGATTACAACAAGTAATAAAGTGTCAGAATCAAGATATGTGTTACTGTGTCAGAGTAAATTCATCTGGAACACAGTAGATTTTTTTTTTTTTTATCTCTGCCTAAAAAAAACATTATTTTGAGTGAAAACCACCTTTGAATCATGGGATAGTAGCCCAATTCATATAGGAATTAGTAAAGTAATATCTGATGAGTAACTGTGCAAAAGTAGATGCTAAAAAAAGTGAACCTGAGCAGTTTTACAGATGTTTTACCACAAGCATGTCCAGGCGGAATCACCACATGTGCCATTTGGACACATTTGGGCACCATACTGTATGTGCCATTTGACCTTTCTCAGGTACCAGGCTGGAAAATATATAATATATATTTCACTGATATATCATTATGGTTATTCATCCCATACAAATACAACTGTGTTTGACTCATTTTGAAAATTCACCCAGACCTCTATACATTTTCCCATTCAAAAAAGACCATACAACGGAAATGAAGACAAATCAAGTTTATAATTATTATATTATTATTATTTACACAAGCCACTGGTTCCCTATCAGGACAGTGCAGCCCCCTGTGGAATAAAGAAAGAAATATAGTCAGAATTATTATTATTATTATCATTATTTGTTACTTATCCTTGTTTTGAAAATCTAACTCCACTCACCTATGTGTTTGGAGTGGGGGAGGGATTACAGATTGATCTGGATGGGCCAGCAAGCTCAGAAGAAGATGTATACTCATCATCATCATCATCACTGTACAACCAGAGGAAAAATAAATAAATAAATTTGCTGTCATAACGTTTTGAAAATGAAGATCATCCAAACCGACATGTAACAACATTGATAAAATAATAGCAGCAACAATATTAGTTTGAACCTGTACAATTGATTGCAGGGCAATTTGGTAACTCCACCCCCCCCCCCCCACACACACACACACACACACACACACACATTCAATAAGTAATTCATAACAAAACAGAGATTACATACCTCTCCAATGGAATATAATCCGAATCAGATTCACCAGAGCCATAATTACGGATCAGCTGCGTGCACATCCTTGCCATTCTCGATGAGTCCTCAGGGTAAACATTAGCTCTGCCATCTTCTTCAAGCATAAGGAGAACCTCCCAAACCTCCTCTGTTGAAAACCTTTCGTTTTTCTGCTTGACATTGTTATTGTATGTCACAGAATGACGAGAAATACAAGCAAAAACAGTAAAGGAATGCCTCAGTCCTGTTGATAGTCTCTTGGTCGCTGTACGCTTTGCGTAATGCGTAATCTTGAAATTGACCGCAGCTGTAGTCTGGGCACCTTTTACCCCGCTTTTTGTCATGGGGGCGTAAACCAAGGAACCGGAAATAAGTGCGCCAAAAAACGTCTTTTAGCTTGACGCAGCGAGGTTACGTTAGCTAGAGCCTGAAAAGAACAACAACACAAGTTGTATAGTAGTGTGACAGAGTCTGGCTCTCAAAATAGGATTAAGCTTGTGTCTAGCCACTCCAAACCTGCCACAACAACACAGAACGTCTTTGCACAGAAATATCAAACAAGAAGACACTCGGAACGAGAGCGGCTTACCTCTGAACAGGTTGGGGCGATGCCAGCTAGACGGCCTGGCTAGAAGGGACAGCTCAGTCGGTAGTGTGGAGGCCAGATTCAGGCAGCTCCCGTTCAGTAGATTGGGGACGCTAGTTATAAAATAATATCTCACACACACAGTCACACCCATACACGTGGAAACAAACTAGATAATTGGAGAGCAGGAGCGATACGTGGCTGGCTCACTTCAGCCCTTGGGGAGAGAGACTCGCGTCCAATCAATGTCCATGTCTTTCCCAGCACAGGCAGCAGAGATGCTTCAACTGTTGTACTCGATCCTCCATTATCGATAACAGCGGACAGACAACTAGCGTTATAACTATTCCATCAACTGGCTATTTGTTTGAAAAGTAAAGCTTCTGTATTAGCTTAAAATATGTGAGATTGTGAATCCGCAATGTTTCTACAAGAACTACTTAAAAAACTTTGTTCGGTACGTCCATCTTTTGTTTTGTTGTTTGCCGTTTTATTTTCTGATTCGTTGTGTCTAATTGTCAAGTTAACGAGCTATTTCCGCTGTTGCTTCCTGTCTAGGGCGGGCTGTAGGCAGGAACCAGGCAGCGTGACAAAATCACTTGTGAACGGACGGAGGCCACGCTCTTTCTCGCCGAGAAGAGCCTGGTGACGCGAGGTTACCGCAGCTGTGACTGAGGCGTTACGCATGTGGATAACTCGGCAACCCATTGGTCGAATTTGATGATCGACACCTCTATCGACCAGTCAGAGTCAGGAGAATGGAGGGGTGGCACCCAAATTCACCTTAGAAACACCAATGACGATCCAGAAGGAAGCGGAAGGAAGTAAACCCAAAGATAGCATATTGTAGCAAGATAGCACACTCGAGTCTAGAAACCCTTTTCTCTTTATGTAAACAACCAGGACCTTCGTGATACATTTCAAACTAACGCAGAGTCATGGAAGTATACATTAGCAGCATGTTTTCGAGCTGGAATATAACTTTTGACCACAAAACAGCAAAGATAAGACATACTTTAAGTTTATATTTGCTACGTTTTGGCTGCTAGTTCGCTGGGTTTTCGTCGCATAGTGATGGGGCAGACATATCTGAAATCAGCGGAGTCTCTGCTTTCAAATGACTACTTGTTTGTTTGGGTTGCTTGAAGTGGTGAAATTAGCACTAAAGTGGACATAGCCTACTCTGATTTCGTGTTTTTGTTACATGGCCATATCGTTTCTTGGGGGTTGAATTGTGTTTTGTTTGGGTGGATCATGTCTATGTTCCCCGGGTTCTATGTTCCCCGGGTTCTATATTCCCCGTTTTTCGCTAACCCTAAACCTAACCTCCCCCAGACCCTAACACAAAACCTAACCTCTCCCACCCCCCACGCCTAAACCTAACCTCCCCCAGACCCTAACCCAAAACCTAACCTCTCCCAGGGAACATAGCGGGGTTCTATGTTCCCCGGTCCCACAAAAACGGGGAACGTAGGACCCGGGGAACATAGGACCCGGGGAACATAGGGATGACCCCCAATGCTTGATAGATTATTTTAGCTGAGTTTCTCCCCGTCATTTTGGTATGCTGCAAGTTAGGATTGGTGGTTCCTAGCATGAGCATAGGTCATCTGTATTGCACTCATCTCACGCAGCCCCCTGTACAGGGGGCGCTCGTATTAAGATGCAGGGAAAATAGCATAAGAGGTGCGCAAACGATAGCGCCATACGGCGATATAGGGCCCAATAGTCTTCAAGAGTACATACAGTATGCACCTGCAATGCACCCTATCAAATTTTTATTTTATTATTATTATTTTTAATGCTCCCTGTCTGTGAGGCTATAGCTAATGTGGCAGTGTGTGTTTTTTCCCTTCATTGCCTCACTTTACAAGGACGTAGACCTGAGCTGAACACAGCAGTGTTGTGTAAATAGGGACATGCAAACAGTGTGGCAGAGGACAACTATCCATTTCCTGGAGAAGGCGCTCCCCCCCGACCTGACCGACACTTCTCAGGTCAGCGCGGGTTCAGCCTGAGGGCGTGGCCCTCTGCCGTGTTTGCCCCTACAACCCACTGACAAACGTTACCTGTTAGAGCGCTGCAAAGGAATGTGAGACGAGTCCAGGGCCGTAGCTAGCTATGGCTGGGCCTGGCTGGACCCTGCCCACTTCTTGCCTCGGTCCATCCAATCATGAGAACCTCTTCTTTTCCTCACACATACCGTCTAATTTCTAAAGCTAGAGTGAGGAGACTGGTAACATGAAACTAGAAGACGTAAGGCATCCATTGGTACCAACCATGTTAGCTTGTCGGCAAGACGGCTAAATATTGCTCCAAATTTTGGCAAAATTTTGACGAGGGAAAAACTGGCATGGCTATTTTCAACGGGGTCCCTTGACCTCTCACCCCAAGATATCTGAATGAGAATGGGTTATATCGAGTCTCCTCTTTAGACATGCCCACTTTATGCTAATCTCGTACAGTTTTTGGCAAAAACCATGCCGTTTTTTGCATGCATTATGCAGTTATTTTCACCGATTGTATTTGAACATTTCTGCAAACTCGGGTCCCTAAACAGTCTTGGAATTGTATAAATTGGGTATGACGGGAAAGCTGAGACTCTTGTGGATTTAATGAGACCAATCGTATTCATTTGTGGTGATGTTATAGTCCCCATAGTAGACATTTCATTGTAGTGAGAGCTCAGTTTTTTTTTTACTTGACCTCACTGTTACCTATTGTGACATCTATATAGGATAATCACAGCCTCGTGAAAGGTTACAACCTTGGCGTGGCGTGTGTCTGAGATTATTCTGCAGCTGTGCTGGGCTGTTCTGATGTTCTCTTGGGTCTGATAGGTGCATGTGTTTGCATCTGAATATACACTCAGTCACCGGGTGTTATTTATGGAATGAATTGTGCGGCCCGTCCACTTTTATTCAGGCCCACCTGCAATCTCATTTCTGACTCTATAGTCACTATGGCCTGAACTGGACCGCAAGGACAGAGCTTACAGGCTTAGATGCTTGTAACCGTTTATATTGTAGCAATTTGGTATCTGACACAGGCTTTAGCGGGTTATCCGGCCTCTAACGTTTCATGTGAGGCTGTTGTTCAATGTATACTACACAGAAGCCATTGACAGTAATCTTCCCCGGTATCACCGTGCTTATAGCAGGTATAGAAGGAGTGACAAAGGCAGTTTCAGTATCACTGGATAGCCAACAATAGTTCCTTTGTGTCCAAGTTATGTCACTGTGAGCTGCTGTTTAAGGCTCAGGGAGAGTAGATTTCCAGTGAGGACCTGTGAAGGGATGCACAGTTCAGCCGAGGTATTTACTGCTTTGTGAGCAGCTGCATGCTTATTTTGTGCGTGTGTGTGTGTGTGTGTGTGTGTGTGTGTGTGTGTGTGTGTGTGTGTGTGTGTGTGTGTGTGTGTGTGTGTGTGTGTGTGTGTGTGTGTGTGTGTGAGTGAGTGAGTGAGAGAGAGGGGGGGGGGGGTACATGCATCTGCCTGTCTGAACACATGAATAAGAGATTGTGTAATGGGCCAATGAATCAATTCATACACACAATATCACAATATGATCCAGTGGTAATTGGGAGATGGCAGTTGCTCCAAATGCATATAACTAAGTTCACATGCCAGATAATTGGATGTGACACATCTGTGAGGGCTGCTGACGACCAAACGATTGTGAGCAGCGCCGTCGTCCGACTTGTCAGCACGCTGAGAATTTCCCTTGAACCAGTTGGGTGATTTACATATACTACTGTAACCCCATGGTACCCCAGAATTTAAAATAACCACCTTTTAACATTTTACTTATGGCTTAATAGATGGTTTTGTTCACACGCCTCCCTCTGATGAATATTAACAGCTCACGGAACCAAAAAACTCACACTGATCCGGATCGTCAGCTTAACCGTCAAGTATGAGAGACGGAGATTTAATTAAGGTAGTCTTAGGAGACATAATTAAGCAACATAGTCAAGCTGTTGTTTGCAGACGCAGCTGGGCGATGGCGCTGTAGGATAGGTGGGTCTGCGCAGCATGTCCTGAGGCTAGCTAGCTAGCTGGTGCAATTATAGAGCTGTCTCGCAGCATCAGTATTTTAAATATAATGGGCTTTGGCCTGGTTTCTCTTTGCCCCAGTTAAAGTTCCTTGGTTGCTCTGCCTAATTAGGCAAAAGCAGCTCCCTGCTGTAACTTAACATTACTAAGGATGTAGCTAGGCTCTCATCGGACAGGTTCTAGCACACAGAGCATGTACTTTTTGGATCATTTACTGTATCTGTATCAATGTACGTATATGAGTATGGCAGCGCAAACACCCACACCTTTATTACCCATCAAAGTTGCACACTCAAATTTTTAACAAGGAGGGACCATATCAAACTTTGACAATTGGGACCTTTTCGTATCAACAGATGCAGCTCCATTCATTATCTATGGAGGAATGTCAGGATAGAGATCTGTGAAGCGCCGTTTGCTGAACGGTGTCACACGCTGCACCACCACACTCCACAAACCAATTAAATGAAATTGACAGGATTGTACAAGCCGGTCTGATGTGTCATTTTCTCCTCTACCCGACATGGGATTATTTTACAAGCCATCTTGTCATTGTTTGGATTATTCACAAAGTGTGCATGCGCTTTTTTGCTTTTTGAGCCCGTAAGCCATTAATATTCATTAGGACAGGAGAAGGCGGTGTTGTCAAAGCCTTGCTGAGGTTTGTTCGCTATCTGTAAAACACAGGAGAGAGAAGAGTTGAACATCTTGAAGTAATGATATTTTTCTGACTGCCCTTTGTTAATTTTCAAACACTATGGTGATAGATAGCACAAATAAACACTCCTGTTGGGTACATGCATTTTTAATAGCATGTCAATGCTCGTTGGTTTTTCATGTATAGTACAGTTTACAGACCCACTGGGGTGTGAATTATCTTTCCAAATTAAACTTGTTTTTTATTAAGTATGCTGTTGGATCTCCGTGCTGACAGGGCCTGAAGAGATCATTTTTTCCAAGAGCGGAACCTCAGGGTGAGATGATTATTGAAAATTCAATGAAAAGGACAGTTGCTTATGGAATCAAAACAGCCTCCAACACATTACATACGCCAAACTACGGTAGTGATGTGAATCCACTGCTATATATTTTTTTTTCTTAAATATTTTATTTTTCAATTTTCAGAACAAAAGCAGAGGGGGTTTCATTAAACGTGTCTCTGTACATGGCAAGGCAACAGTTATTATTTTTTTACAAAAAACTAAAATCTGCTTTCTAAACACTTTTGGAACTTTAAAACTTTGTGTGTCAAGTGTCAAATATGGGGAAACGGAAAAATCTCAGATGCATCTCACAGAAAATCAAAGATACCTCATGGCTTCATAAATTTCCCTATATTATCCTTGTGACTTATTGGAAGAATCCACCGAACAGTGTTAAGGTGATTAGCTTCTAACAAAATAAATGACTGATATTTCTACACAGGTTTTCCAAAGCTCCGCTGGACAAATCCCTGAGCATCCCCACACAAAGTAGCAGCAGCGCCTCGGCTTCTCCCTCATAGTCGCTGGATTTCAGCTGCGGTCAGCTGTGTATTCCACCACACTCCTGTCTGCAGCAGTGCCTAATAAGACTATTTCAGCCTTCTACCTGCAACTGATGGCTGAGGTGCACTCCTCAATAATGCATTAGACAGGCAAGCTAGCAGCACCCCTGGGCCCCTTCTCTCTCTCTCTCTCTCTCTCTCTCTCTCTCCCTCTCCCTCCCTCTCTCTCTCCCCCCTACACATACTGTACAGCTGCCCGGATACAGTGATGATGTTGCTCTGCAGCCTGCTGCTCAAAGGTGAGTAAGGCCCATTGATTTGTGGACAGAAAGCACCACTTCTCATCTTCTCTGGGCCCGGCTGCAAAATGGATTGGAGTGGAGAGGTTGGGGGGGGGGGGGTGTGATGGGCTGAGTAATACACAACAAAAAAGCGAAGGAGATGGAGAGGGGAAAGAAGGGGGGGTGGGGGTGAAGGAAGAGGGGGTGGAAGAGAGAGAGAAACAAACAGGAAAATAAGAGAGGCACCCATGCTTTGTTACTCTTTCAGCTTCAGTGACATCACTGCACAATTTCCCCCTGAGGACGGGCCAGAGAGAGGAGGGCAAGAAGGGGGAGGAGGAGGAGAGACAGAAAGAGAAAAGTTGTGGCGAGGAGAGAGGAGGGCCTTTGCTCTGAGAAGCTAGGTCTTCCAAACCTCTCGGGCATACAAGAGAAGAGAGAGCTGTTTTAAGTTATGAAATCTATAATATTGTATCATATAATCATGCAGTGGTTCCTAACCCGTGGGTCATCGAGGCCAACAGGATCAGGTTTGCATTCCAGCCAAACATTCCATCAGATTATTTAGCTGATTAGCACACCTTCAGTTGATGATGTGTTTGGTTAAAATGAAAACATACGTAGCCTACTCTTTTGCCACTGGTAGCCTCTCTTCATAGACTGTATAAAAATATGGATGTAGCCACCATGGACTCCGGTTTTGAAGCCTCAAGTTTGCCATCTTGGATGAGACGAGCCGCAGCACGGCTTGCTAGACGTCAGATCGGCAATACGTCGTTTTGTAGGCGCCACATGTTCCCGCCCCCCTTTTAGGGGGAAAATACAAGGCTGTTCCCATTGACTTGTAATGTAAAATAGCACAACAACAAAATATATCAAAAATAACTAGGGATGCACGATGATTATCGGACCGATAAATTATCGGCCGATATGGCCATTTTGCGTTATTATTTATTATTCCGATAATGGCCTTTTTCCGATAAATTATCAGCCGATAATCATGCTTTATTTTTCCCTTGGAAGCTGAGCTATTGTTGTCGCACGCTCGTGACATCACAGCTGCGACGAAAATGGCTGCTGCCAGTTACCAGTAGCCTATGTTTCTGTTTTTCAGTTTCAGATGATCAGAAAGCTACTGTAATTTGCAATCCATGTCCCACACAGGTTCCGAGAGGAGGGGAAACCTCTAAGCTGGCATTACGTTAAACCAAAGCTGATGCAGCGGATATGTTTGTTGTTTTTGTTAGCGAGTGTTAACGTTAGCATTAGCTCGTAACGCGGCCTACACTTCAGGCTCGTCCGCTTGGCAGACAAACTGCTTGTGACATTTACAGTCTGTGGCTTGTGATCAAACAGCCCCACAAAAGCACTTCATCATACTCTCAGAGCTGGCGTAAACTTATAGAAACTATATAGAAACCCCCCCCCCCCCCCCCCCCCCCCCCCCCCAATTTGCTAAATACATTTTAGGCCCTGTGAATCGGGGTGTAAATAGTCACATCATCTATTTACACCCGGGTACAAATAGCATCTGCCTTATTTTTTTGCATTTCTGCGTTGGCTTCATCTTTCCAAGCCAGAGGCAGGGGGGCCCGCCTACTACATATTTTCAAAGCAAATAATTCATCACCTCAACACTGAATATATAATGGAATTGGTCTTTGGAAATGTATTTTGTATAAAACTGCACTGACAATACTGTCTCTGATGCCAACAAAGTCAATGAATTGAGCCAGAGAGCGGGACGGAGATAAAGAGCCTTGTCTCCTGGTTTGTCTCTGTCCATCGGAGGCTTCCTGAGTGGACTCCCCATTGGTCGCAGCACAATGCTCTGCACCCCATGCACCACAAAGGCTCCCTCAACCAGATGGCAAATTAGCGCCGATTGTTCTAAAACAATGGCGGACGGCTGATGACAGACGCTGGGAGCGCGCGGCGGTGACAGGGAGAGAACGGTGGTGGGCCCGTTGTTTGGACAGAAGATTTTTTTTCCATTCAGGCTCCACAGAGCGAGGGGCCGACTGGGAACCATTATTTAGTCCTCCAGGGGCCAAGCCGTTTAACACACATCCGCCAAGTTCAATCTGCGCTCTCCGAAAGACACTCCTGATTACTCTCTCTCTCTCTCTCTCTCTCTCTCTCTCTGTGTGTGTGTGTGTGCGTGTGTGTGTGTGTGTGTGTGTGTGTGTGTGTGTGTGTGTGTGTGTGTGTGTGTGTGTCTTAGTGGGAAACCGATGAGGTGCTGATATGCAGCTTGGACACAGCTTTGACAGCAGGCACTTCTTTTGCATATAATCTGTCCACGCTTCAGGTCATTAAAGTAGCTGGGGTTGGGGAGCTGCAGGTTATTAGGCTGACAGTGAGCTCTCCCTGTCACCAGCCTGAGCGTGTTTTTCAGGCCAAGCCGTCCGCCAATTTCAACACGCCAGGATTAAGAAATGGTGCTTTTGCCGCGGCTCACAGCGTCAGCGACTTACAGCACTCCAGTGGAATGAAACAATATGTGTTGTTTCTGGCTATGTCCAGCGGTCTCCTCAATGTTAATGACTTCAGCAATGGAGCTAGTGACACACTGCTGACACACACGGTGGACAATTCCAGCGTCTGCGAGAGTTGAAGAAACGCTGGCAAATGTCGATTTCTATGATGAATTACACCAATTGCTCAATGGCGTCTGGCTTTGAGGACATAAAATCAGCCAGTTAGACTAATGCTCTGTAAAAGTTTCCACGGTCTTTCTCTTTTTTTGCTCGGTAAATGAAAATGTAAAAATGTAGCTATGTGTTTGGGTTGGTCAGTTATACACAATGGCACAAGAAGGCCCGAGCGAGATGAGGTAGTGGTGTTCGGGATTATATTTAGGGGGAAAAAACAGGATCTCTTGTGGAAACCTCAAAAGAGAAGAGGCCACAGCTTCTGTTCAAACAACCATAACAAACCAAGACTTCTTTTAGCCTCGCTGGCGAACAGAGAGCCAGAGAACACTTCTCCACGGACAGCTGTGGCATTCACCACAACCACAGTCTATTACTATTAGAGAAGACATCCAAAGGGAAAGACAATGCCAAGAATAACAGCCATAAAATCTCCCCATTACACCATAACTTACTTTGAGACTATGCCATTAGTTTTTATTTTACATGGCATGCTGTTGGTGCACCAGACCCACATCGAGGAAAATATTAAAAAAAGAGGGGGACAGAATCATGAGAGGCTGGTCCACATGATGATGGAGGAGGATTCTAACATTTTATACCCCCCCCTCCCCCCAACAGTAGTTGCTTAGCTTTGAGTATATACATTTCTCGCCAAACCAAATTTACCCTGCAATTTACTAAGCCCTGTTCCCCTCACCATCCTGCAGCGGTTATAACTATGAACTTAGTGAAGGTGGGGGTGCCTGCTGTGGCATTACATGTTGGTGAAAAGTGGATTGATTTGAGCGCTCTTCGTGTCGTCAACCAGCCGACCCCTAAAGGAAGCCTGGTTCAGCAGCCCCTCTGGAGCCTAGTAAGAAAAACTCCACATCACACACCTGAAAAAGAGGGCAGAAAGCCCCTCAAGGCATCTCAAGCTCCCAGCTCCACTTTGCTGGCATGTTATTTATAAAGCCACATAGGCGGTGAACTCCACAAATTCCATGCGGGCGCGTTCACAGCGCTCTCTCTCCCAGGTGCGCCGTGGGAGGGAATGTGTCTCGCAAGAGGAAAAACCGACGTCTGTGTGTTTTCACTCGCAAAAGCGAGCCATATTCTCGGCCCTGCAAAACAGCGACTCACGTTGAACTTTCATGTGAATCTGACGAGTGCCTCAATGAAACGCAAACGCCGTAAATCCAGACACCTGTTTGTGACGCAGCAAAGATTTTCAAAGAAGCTCTGAACTCTTCCTTTTTGAACGTGGCCCTCTCCTCTCCTCTCTGTCTGCCTCCATTTCGTATACGCGTGATTTACGGGCCGTGGCTTCATATAAAAAGGTGATGAATGGTGGGAGGCGGGTATGGCAGCACAGCAGCGCGTCCCGTCTGCGTCGGGCCTGTGGAAAAAGCGGAGGTGGAGGGGGGGGGGGACGTGTTCGGGCACGTCGACTTAAGAAGCAGGTACAAGGAGCCCCCCTCAGCACGTCCTGGCACCGTGGTTCCTGCCATTTGTTCTCCGTCTCGGGGGATAAAAACCCCCCGCTGAAAGCACAGGATGTCGGATGTAGACAGCTAGCCCCCCAACCACCCGCCCCCCCCCTTCGCTTTGGACACGTTTGTCTGCAATTACCGTCCGAGTTCCTGCTGGGAGAACCTGCAAAGGTATCCCTCCTCCTCTCGTTCCTCCACTCTCTCTCTACTGTTTCTCTCCTCAGTCTCCCATCTCCGAGGAGAGTCATACGAAACTGCCATGACTTATTGCGTTTTTTTTTTTGTTTTTTTTGTTTTTGTCATTTCGCCTTGAATCATTTGGAAATCGACCCCACAATTAAGTCATTTTCCAGGAATTTGACCGCATTGAGGCGCAACGCTAGACGGGATGATCCTGCTAAGCTGGGGCCGTGGATTGTGTTGTCTCTCCTGTTCGTGGCAGACAGCTGTAGGTTAAAGGAACAGGTCACCCAAAAATGAAAATTCTGTCATCATCTACTCACCCTCATCCAGTCACCATTGACTTCAGTACAGTGCAACTGTCCCAACGCTTCTATTTAACTAAGCGTGGCTAATTCTTTGCTCCAATCAAACAGCGGCGATCGGTTTACCAACAGCGGCGGGCCTCGATCCCCTGTCACTGCCTGACTGACACCTGTAATGATAACACAGTTAATGCAAAGCCTCCCTGCCTCATCTCCCCTTCCTTTACACGCACATTCATTTCTGCTCATCTCCCCTTCCTTTACACGCACATTAATTTCTGCTCCAGCTTGACAGACAGACGCATCGTCGAAACCTGCCCCGCTATACCAGGTTACCGATGCAAGGCTGGCATCAGGAATGCATGGATGCGTGTGTGCGGGTGTGTGTGTGTGTGTGTGTGCACGTGAGTGTGTGTGTGTGTGTGGGTGGGGGGGGGGGTTGTGAGAGAGAGAGAAAGTGTGTGTGTCTCATTTCCTACCTCCTCTACGCCGCCTGCCAAAGCCACTTCCTTAAACATGTCAGACATAATCCTGTCATAGCTGGAGGGGAAAGAGTCTAGGCCGGCAGGCAGGCAAGCTGGAGAGAGAGTGGGAGAAAGGGGGGGGAGAGAGAGAGAGAGGGAGAGAAAGATGACAAGTAGTCCAGGTTATATGGCCAGGTGTGGCCGTCTCCCACCACACACCTGTGTCAAAGATATGCCTGGGAATAGGCTAAATAAGCAGAATTGTCCTATCCAAAGCCGTCCTGGACGCCTGCTAGCACTTAGAGCTATATTTGTACAGCAGAAAGCCACAGTAGCAGCAGCGGATAGTGGATGTGGTTTTGAGGTGTTCCTGTCTTTTGGCAGAGGTTCACCTTAAGTGGAAAAACACAGATGTCAACAAGCCTTTTTCCTCATTCGTGCACCACACTCCTTTTTCTGCTACAGTTGGATCACGGTTACCAAACAGACTCAGCTCGCTCATTAGTCACCCTAAAGGTGCATGCTTTTGGTAATACATTTCCTGTGCCAGCTGATATTACAAATTAGTCTTGGATGAAAGCCTTCCATGACCAGTTTTGGTGATTTTTGTTTTATGAACGATTACATGATCCTCTATAGCAGTGATCCTCACTATTTCTTCGATGAGAGCCGCACTGGCAGGACAAAGTCAATAGGAGAGCCACTTTTACCGCAAAACACCAAAAGCCACCCCAACCAAGCACATCAGCCTACCATTTTTTTGTGTTTTATTGTTTTCCACACACACACACACACACACACACACACACACACACACACACACACACACACACACACACACACACACACACACACACACACACACACATACATATACCAGTTTCCCCTCCAGTTTCTTTCAGGCCTGGAGGGATTTCGAAACGTACCCGGACCGCAACGGTGGGGACCCTCGCTGGTGACGCTAAAGTTTTAGCTAACCTGTTCACATCTATGTTCGCAATGGCATCCCAAGTATCATCATACTATTATGGGATGCGATGCGAACAGTTGTATTATGGGATGTGCGTTTCCCAGGCAACGACACACGTTGACACGTTTTGGAACAGCGCTGCACGCTGGCACAATACTCCTGAAAGCAAAATGCTTATTGTTTTGAATGATTTGGCACCTTCTATTACTGTCAACACCAGTATTGTTGTATTGTAATACTATGCCATAAAGGTTTATTGAAATTTTGGGGAGAGCAGGGCGGGGGGGAAAAAAAAAAAAAATCTAAATTTGTTTTTGTTTTTTTGTTTTTGTTTTTCAATTTCTTAGAGCCGCCAACTAAAGCTTCGAGAGCCGCCAGCGTCTCGCGAGCCGCGCAATAAGGAACTAGGCTCTATAGAAAGAGAGAATTCTACAACCCATTGCGATTAGATAAACCCAGGAATGCATAGATGTCAAGCTGACGAGGTCGTTTTTTTAGCTCCTCAAATGTCGACATTTTGGACATACAAGGTTTTCACCTGACAACAGCAAAATGCATGTCGGGACAAATGTGATAAGTGCAAGACACATAGTGTGTTTTGGAAGATCGATAGGCTGTATGTTGCTGCTATATGTTTTTGTCGTTATTTGACAAGAATTTGATCAAAGTAAGGACAGGAAAGTTTGAACCTGGACCTAATTCAAAGCCAGCATGCTGCCTTTACATGGTATGTATTTACACCACTGATCCACCAGGACACCCAGAAATAGAAGCTTTATTTATCCAGGGAAAGAACTTCCCGGAGAAGTTGTGGGTTCACACTCATAGTCTTACTCAATGGCATCTAGAAGGTAGCTGTTTAAAGAGGAGCTCAGAGCGTTACTCATTCACTTCCCACCCACTATTTCCTGGGAATTCACACCAAGTCCGGTAAGGCTATGAGATGTAAACATGTACAGTGTGTCACTCTTCCAGGTGGAAGTAAGGCTATGAGATGTAAACATGTACAGTGTATCACTCTTCCAGGTGGAAGTAAGGCTATGAGATGTAAACATGTACAGTGTGTCACTCTTCCAGGTGGAAGTAAGGCTATGAGATGTAAACATGTACAGTGTGTCACTCTTCCAGGTGGAAGTAAGGCTATGAGATGTAAACATGTACAGTGTGTCACTCTTCCAGGTGGAAGTAAGGCTATGAGATGTAAACATGTACAGTGTGTCACTCTTCCAGGTGGAAGTAAGGCTATGAGATGTAAACATGTACAGTGTGTCACTCTTCCAGGTGGAAGTAAGGCTATGAGATGTAAACATGTACAGTGTGTCACTCTTCCAGGTGGAAGTAAGGCTATGAGATGTAAACATGTACAGTGTGTCACTCTTCCAGGAGCCTGAAGTAAGCTATGAGATCGTAAACCATGTACAGTGTGTCACTCTTCCAGGTGGAAGTAAGGCTATGAGATGTAAACAAGTACAGTGGGTCACTCTTCCAGGAGCCTGTACTACGAAGCTAGTTTAACAGATCCGCGATAAGTCCCTTTGATTTTGACTGAACAGGATCAAAGCTATCTAGTTAACTGATACTACGACGCTGGTTTTCTACTGTGTAAGTGGACCTGGGATCTGCCTGTGCACGCGCACGTTTTTCACTCGTGCACAGGCGCGCGTCCACGCGAAAGAGGTGCGCTAGCCAATCACATTATGAACAGCTGAGTTGATCCACGCCCACACCCATTTCCACACCCATTTCCTCATTGAATGAAAAAGCGCAGCCACAGTGGGATCAGAGATTTTAGCGGATATTTAATGTAACCTATGGCAGAATGAAAATCCGCGTTGGATATAGTTGGGGGAAGGACTGTCTAAAGCTGCCGCTTGTATTCACATCAGTCATTTGATTTACTTTGATCAGCGATTTCTGTCTCCTACAGCTTTGTGCGAGTGTAAATGTACATTAAATGTGTAATCTCAGTCTATAAATTTCCACAATCTGTAAGCCTATTTAGACCATAGATTTAGAAAGCATGCTCAATGAATAATGATCTCTATCACTCATTATGTGTGTGTGGTTGCACTGATCGAATAATTCATATATAGGCTATAATAATGATATCCTAATATAAAAGAGAAAACTGCTGGACTGAATTGAGACGATGCGGGCATACTTTTCATTGATAAAAACTAGCCTATTTTTGCTCATATATTGGCATACAGCCTACAGGACACAGTTCCAGCTGAAACATGCAAGAAGCCTGCATATTTAGTATTGGGGCTATCCCATATTTATCCCATCTATATTATATGTATAGGCTTTTCTGGCATGTAGGAGAATATCACCCTCACTCCATTTGAGGCTCCGTTTAGCCTATGATATGCGCTGCGGTGATTAATAGTGATCATATTTCTCCACGCATAGTTGAGCTGTTAAGACATAAAGTGGTAAGTAGGCTTAATTTAATTATGTAGCCTACAGAGCCACAAATGTTTTTCTTGTTATATTCTCAGTTGACTGCAATCTATTTTTCATATGGCGATCTTATATGAACGGTGAGTGACTCCAGAGAGCCGATTATATGGGTCTGTCATGGATTTTGATCTTATCCTCTGAAGCTAACCTGGTCGCGACCAGGTTAGCTTTGCAGCGTCAGTTGCCATGGTGATTGAAAGTTAACTTGCTTTGTAGTACGGCTAAACCAGGTTTAAACTCAAACTTACTCGGATAAGGCATTAAACTAGCTTCGTAGTACAGGCTACAGGTGGAAGTAAGGCTATGAGATGTAAACATGTACAGTGTGTCACTCTTCCAGGTGGAAGTAAGGCTATGAGATGTAAACATGTACAGTGTATCACTCTTCCAGGTGGAAGTAAGGCTATGAGATGTAAACATGTACAGTGTGTCACTCTTCCAGGTGGAAGTAAGGCTATGAGATGTAAACATGTACAGTGTGTCACTCTTCCAGGT
>NC_139624.1:101541970-101549470 GCF_964638095.1 Poromitra crassiceps
TTTTAAGCTCCAATTCCAGTGGTCCAGCAAAACCAGACAGAAGCCAAGCGCTCTGCCCCCCCCCCCCCCCCCCCCTTCATCCAGTCTGTCTGTCTCCATATAGGCTATTATTCCATATTATTATGCTTCTCAAACCAATCTAACTGCAGTTTAAATACTGCAAGCATGTAAATACGCTACACTATAGCAAGATCAAAGTGAAAAGAATGTTCTAAAGGCATCAGCTAGAAAAAATATAGCCTATCCCTATATGATGAGATTAATTTTATATTGGTGAAAGTTTGTCCAGAAAGATATCGTTTTCTCTCCCCTGCTGCAGGTAGAATGATGCACATAAATATACCCTACATTATGTAAAGTCATTGCATAAATGTGTTTTTATTGTAAAACTAAATGTGAAGTAGGGCCAAGTTATTGGAGCGGACATCACAGTATAGCACATGACAGTAGAAGCGTGTTCCGCAGCGCGTTCCGCTGTCACTTATCTAAATCACGTTAAATCCACAAGAGATATATATAGGCCCAGGAGGACATATATGTTTCACATAGGGTGGTGTATTCATTTCGATGTTTCATTTGGTCCAATATTGAAATGTGTACAATTGCAGGTTGTGTTACCATTACACATTAATTTAGATCAACCTTTTATATCTATTTCGCCTCATTTGGTTGCTATTTAGTAGCGAAATGGAGAAGCACAATGCATGCTGGGACATGCCAGGCAACTTACAACTTATTTTTCCTATATGGGAAGTGTGTTGTGCCTGTCTAAGCGAGGGACAACACACTATACTCTCACCTATGGTCATGAAGGATGGGTCATGACTGAAAGAACAAGATCGTGGATACAAGCGGCCGAAATGGGTTTTCTCAGGAGGGTGATCTCCCTTAGGGACAAGGTGAGAAGATCAGTCATCCGTGAGGGACTCGGAGCAGAGCCGCTGCTCCTTTGCGTAGAAAGGATCCAGTTGAGGTGGTTCTGGCATCTGGTCAGGATGCCACCTGGGATGCCTCGTGCTCCTCCTCGTACTCCCTCTCGTACACGCTTGCCTTTTAAGCTCCAATTCCAGTGGTCCAGCAAAACCAGACAGAAGCCAAGCGCTCTGCCCCCCCCCCCCCCCCCCCCCTTCATCCAGTCTGTCTGTCTCCATATAGGCTATTATTCCATATTATTATGCTTCTCAAACCAATCTAACTGCAGTTTAAATACTGCAAGCATGTAAATACGCTACACTATAGCAAGATCAAAGTGAAAAGAATGTTCTAAAGGCATCAGCTAGAAAAATATAGCCTATCCCTATATGATGAGATTAATTTTATATTGGTGAAAGTTTGTCCAGAAAGATATCGTTTTCTCTCCCCTGCTGCAGGTAGAATGATGCACATAAATATACCCTACATTATGTAAAGTCATTGCATAAATGTGTTTTTATTGTAAAACTAAATGTGAAGTAGGGCCAAGTTATTGGAGCGGACATCACAGTATAGCACATGACAGTAGAAGCGTGTTCCGCAGCGCGTTCCGCTGTCACTTATCTAAATCACGTTAAATCCACAAGAGATATATATAGGCCCAGGAGGACATATATGTTTCACATAGGGTGGTGTATTCATTTCGATGTTTCATTTGGTCCAATATTGAAATGTGTACAATTGCAGGTTGTGTTACCATTACACATTAATTTAGATCAACCTTTTATATCTATTTCGCCTCATTTGGTTGTTATTTAGTAGCGAAATGGAGAAGCACAATGCATGCTGGGACATGCCAGGCAACTTACAACTTATTTTTCCTATATGGGAAGTGTGTTGTGCCTGTCTAAGCGAGGGAGTCAGAGAGAGAGAGAGAAGGGTGACAGAGAAGAGGCAGAAGAGCACTGGCGCACTGAATAGGCCTGGTTTCAGAGAGAGACAGAGAAGGGTGACAGGGGAGAGGCAGAAGAGCGCTCCTTGCAACTGGCGCACTGAATAGGCCTGGTTTTCAAAAGTGCAAAGCGCTAAATTTACGCCAGGTGGGAAGATATCATTACGCCGAGATTTAAGGCCGACACGCCCATTCTGGCCCATTCTGGGACTGCGCCACGCCCATTCGGCCTAAAGCGCATTTGGCAGCGTAAAGCCATATTGATATCTTCCCGAAGCAGGCGCAAGGCACGTTTTTTTGCGTTCAAGGCCCGTTTTAGCGCCGAAGGCCTGTGGGAGAATAGGGGCCCATGTGTATGTCGGACTCTGTGGGCCCTATCGTTGTATCGGCATAGAAACTGCGTTTAAGGCCTGGCGTAGCCCAGATTAGTGGGTGTGGACCAGCGCACTCGATATCTTGGTATCGGCGCTACACGCAGCCTCAACCATTATAACCACGCCTTTTAAGCGTAAAATTATGCACAGTCCGCTCATTGGAGAAGTGCAGTAAAGAGTCACATGCTTGCCTTTTAAGCTCCAATTCCAGGAGAAATCCGGTAAAACCAGACAAAGCCAAGTGCTCTGCTCCCCCCCCCCTCTCCCTTCATCCCGTCTGTCTGTCTCCATATATAGGCTATTATTCCATATTATTATGCTTCTCAAACCAATCTAACTGCAGTTTAAATACTGCAAGCATGTAAATACGCTACACTATAGCAAGATCAAAGTGAAAAGAATGTTCTAAAGGCATCAGCTAGAAAAATATAGCCTATCCCTATATGATGAGATTAATTAGATTGGTGAAAGTTTGTCCAGAAAGATATCGTTTTCTCTCCCCTGCTGCAGGTAGGATGATGCACATAAATATAGCCTACATTATGTAAAGTCATTGCAGAAATGTGTTTTTATTGTAAAACTAAATGTGAAGTAGGGCCAAGTTATTGGAGCAGACATCACAGTATAGCACATGACAGTAGAAGCGCGTTCCGCTGTCACTTATCTAAATCACGTTAAATCGACAAGGGATATATATAGGCCCAGGATGACATATATGTTTCACATAGGGTGGTGTTTTCACTTCGATGTTTTATTTGGTCCAATATTGAAATGTTCTACAATTGCAGGTTGTGTTACCATTACACATTATTTAGATCTACCTTTATATCTATTTCGGCTCATTTGGTTGCTATTTAGTAGCGAAATGGAGTAGCGCAATGCATGCTGGGACCTTTCACAGGCAGTGAACTTACAACTTCTTTTTCCTATGAGACGTGTGTTGTGTCTGTCTGAGCGAGGGAGTCAGAGAGAGACAGAGAAGGGTGACAGAGGAGAGGCAGAAGAGCGCTCCTCGCAACTGGCGCACTGAATAGGCCTGGTTTCAGAGAGAGACAGAGAAGGGTGACAGGGGAGAGGCAGAGGAGCGCCCCGCTCAACTGGCACACTGAATAGGCCTGGTTTTCAAAAGCGCAAAGCGCTAAATTTACGCCAGTTGGGAAGATATCATTAGGCCGGCATTTAAGGCCGAAACGCCCATTCTCACCCATTCAGGGAGTGCGCCACGCCCATCCAGCGTAAAGCGCATTTACCAGCCTAAAGCCATGTTGATATCTTCCCGAGACAGGCGCAAGGCACGTTTTTTAGCGCCAAAGGCCCGTTTTAGCGCCGAAGGTCTGTGGGAGAATAGGGGCCACATGTGTGTGTGTCTTAAGCCCTTTTCCCACATGCGCTTTGTACCGCAAAATGACCGGAACGTGGTGTAATGCCTGCATGTGGGAAAGGCGCCGTGCCGGTATAAGCGCGACCCTGTCGTCCCCGACATTTCACCAGTTTCGATCAAGTCAGAAGAGCGGTATGCTCTTAAGGGACGCAAGTGAAAACGGGTCCAGTCATTTTCCGCGACAGCGGTCCTTCAATCATGGGCGAAGTGTAGCCTACACACGTTGCTTAATGTTCCAGCGGGCATAATCTAATCATTCGCGCACATTAAAGCAAACTGGCGAAATGATCTTGTGATAGCCTAATAAGAGCAGTATGTCAGCTTGCTGATTTCCGAAGGCAAGCCGGACACATCAAACGAAGCCAGTCTGTAAAAAGTGCTTCAACGCGACGCAGGTGAACGGATAAACATTGAACCAGCAACTATTTCTCTCAGACACGGATCCCAACTTCTTCAAAGTGCATCATCTAATCATTCGCGCACATCAAAGCAAACTACTTCCACACATTTCGCTTCATGCATTTGCTTTCTCTACATACATTGGCTACAAGCGTTGGGCAGCTTGCCTTGCAAGCCTCTGCCATTCTCGCTTTGTCTGTCCTGTGTCAGGCTGCTGCAAAGTACGGAGGACTGAGTGAAGTTTTGCCGACCCCCCAAATAAGCTCCCCCCTCCCCCCGTCCCCCAACATACCGGCTATTTGACGACTAGATTCCCATATGCGCGCGCTAAGGTGTGAAGGGAAATTCAGGGAAATGTCCGATATTGACTTACAGGTAATTTTCCGGTACGCATGTGGGAAAAGGGCTTAAGTGCAAGACACACACACTCACTCCATGTGTATGTCTGACTCTGTGTGTGTGTGTGTGTGTGTGTGTGTGTGTGTGTGTGTGTCTAAGTGCAAGACACACACACACACTCCATGTGTATGTCTGACTCTGTGTGTGTGTGTGTGTGTGTGTGTGTGTGTGTGTCTAAGTGCAAGACACACACACTCACTCCTCGCTAGAGCCAAAATGTGCAAAGCTTGCACGAGAGCACCCCAGCATCCCGTCCCACCCAAGCCCCAACCTTCGCCTCTGAAAAATAAGGTCAATGTGGAAGTACCAGAAAATGCAGTTCTTCGAATGACCGCTTGTGGCTGGCTCCAAAAGCGAGTCATTCCCGATTCACCCCCGTGTTGAAATACCCAACTTTACAGCAGAAATAATCATGTTTACAGCCTGCTATATAAAAAAAAAACATGTTGGTCTCTATAGCTAATTTCACAGTTCATAACAACTGTCTGGGGGGGATTTCTAGAGTACCGCAGGGATGACATATTTTTGTAGGCCTACCGAGAAATTGCCTCCATGCTGGTTCATAAGGGGAAAAGTGAATGGAATTTTAGTATGGGGATTTCGGTTAAATGCATGAAATGCATACTAAAATCCCATTGCCTTTTCCCCTTACCAACCAGCATGACGGCCATTTGCTACTTCCGGACTCATTCCTGTGGTAAGTCTATGGCTACCAGTGTTGGGGGTAACTCATTACAAAAGTAACATATTACATGTAATATATTACTTTTAGCAGTAACTCAGTAATATAACTTATTACTTATAGGATTTCAGTAATATTATACCAGTTACTTTGTCAAGTAACTCAAGTTACAAACTGAGTTACATTTGATTAAATCAAAGCACATATTTAAAAAAAGATACAATCATTTCCCAATCAAACTGTGTTTTTATGCAAATAACCACTAGAGATGACAATAACAAAGGAAAAGAATAACATTTAGAATTTTGGATTCTTTACACTGATTTCAAGGCGGTTGAAATTATTTTTCGGGATGGTTCCGGGCCGGCAATGTCATTGTGCTGCGGCTATTGTTTTGGTAAAAGTAATGCAAAAGTAGTGTAATAAGTAAGGAGTTACTCTACACAGAAAGTAATATTGTAAAGTAACTTATTACTTTCAAATGAAAGTAACTAGTAATATGTAGTATATTACATTTTGAAAGTAACTTGCCCAACACTGATGGCTACACAAAGTCTGATTAAGTGAATGGTAAAATAACCTGACTTCTCACTTGATTTATGACCTCAGTAAACCCTTTCCTAATGAGTTCATGGTCTCAATCGCTAGTTTCAAGTCTTCTTCAATACATTTAGAATAAAACAGATAGTCACCTGTCCAGTGATCGTGCAGCTCGCCCGCCGATCATGGACCAATAGCTGCAGCTGTTCTCGTCCAAATAGGTCACTTCTGCCTCCAAATAACCAAGATGGCGACGGTGACAATGCAAAACTCGAGGCATCAAATCAGGAGTGCACAAACCAATGGGTGACGTCACGGTGGCTACATCCATATTGTTATACAGTCTGGTCCCACCATGCCAAATAAACTTGGCTTGATTTAAAAAAAAAACATACAAGGACCTAGTTCCACTCAGGACCTACACCTCAACTTTTCCAGCGCTACCCCTCCACCACCACCCCCGCCCCCTCCACCTCCTTTCTTCTTTTTTTTCACATGCTTTTACAGTGAGGTATACGCTGAAAGCTCTCTTTGTTGCCACGGTCTGTGGCGTTTGAATGGTACCAAACAAGCGCCCAAGTGCACCGAGCCCCCAAGACGGGCCCGCTGAATAGAATTCTTCCCCTGACTTCTCCCTGGCCGAGCGACAATGAGTGGGACCACTCCTTTCTAGTCAGGCCCGCACTAATGGCTAAGACAATATTTGCAGGAATGAGGGGGATTTAATTTGCATTCAGGCTGTCTCCGCTCCTTTTCACAGGACTTCTGGGCTCTGCTCAGTTCAACTGTGCCGCGGCCTCTGAGAGTAGGCGCATTCTGCTGATTTTCGCTTTGATTTTTTCCCCCCTTCCCAACGCAACCTCCACCCCCCCTCCACCCCATCACCTCCTCAACCCTGTCTTTTTTTTGTTGTTGATTTCAAACACCATTTGCTGCCCTGCGCGACAGTGCGCTAGGTTTCCCTAATTCCAAACGGAAAGAGGAGAGGGAGGTGTGAGGAAAGGGACAGGTGTGGGTTGGAAAAGGAGAGGAGATTGTTTACTCATCCTTGTTTTGTGCACTTGGTTTTCTTAACGGTAATCTACACAAAGTCGCACTAATTGCACCGGCGTTCAGGTTATCGTCAGGTGGAAATCCCATTGTGTCGCCATGAACTTAACGGGTCCAAAATTAAGACACGACTTCAACAACGTGTCAATATAACACGTCACCAGGGTTAACTGCAAACACTTTCATCTTAAACTGATATTCCAAGAGCTATTGTTACAGGTTCAAAATTACCTCCGGGCTACAAAAATAATACCTCGGCCGGCGCGCGATTAAATAAAGCAATTAGCGGAATGGTTTTAAAAGGCCGGTGCTTTAGATTACAAAAGGAAAATACAACAGGCAAAACAGCCCCTAATGCTGACTGACAGGAGAGAGAGTGGTGAGATGTGGTAAAGCACCAAACAGTTTTTTTTTTTTTGGTCTCCTCCGGGCTTTTTGAAGTCCTTTAAAGCAGGTTCCACACGCACATACACACGCGCGCGCGCGCGCGCGCACACACACACACACACACACACACACACACACACACACACACACACACACACAAGCTATGCACCCAGCGCTAATTATTCACGGCTAAGTTTTTTACCCATTTGATGCTGAAAATGAAAATGTTCCTGAGGATTGTTGCCATAGAAATTGCCTCACAAATACCCGTGGCATCAATTGCCGTCGTATAACTGACTTTTTTGTTTTCTCCTAGCCGGCGAGCGGCTCAATGCGACGCATTCACAAAAGGTTCGGGGTATTAAAATCGGAGGCCCTGGAACGCAGCCATGCCATCCATCCACCGGCAGACAGATTGTTCGCA
>NC_139624.1:101554470-101649470 GCF_964638095.1 Poromitra crassiceps
CCCAGACGCAGCCAGTGGCCAATCAGATAGGGGGATACCCCCACTTTCCTGCTTCTCTCTCTCTCTCTCTCTCTCTCTCTCTCTCTCTCTCTCTCTCTCTCTCTCTCTCTCTCTCTCTCTCTCTCTCTCTCTCTCTCTCTCTCTCTCTCTCTCTCTCTCTCTCTCTCTCTCTCTCTCTCTCTCCTCTCTCTCTCTCTCTCTCTCTCACACACACACACACACACACACACACACACACACACAATTCTCCCCAAAGAGGAAACATTAGCAGGCTGAAATGTGGTGGTGGTGTGTGTATTTCCCTGCGTACCTGAGGCTGGTCTGATACGGCAAGCCACTTTCATCTTCTTTTATTCCTGCTATATATGGACTGGTGGAACCGCCCAGCATATCCCGCCTTATGATCATAGTCGACTCAGATTGGATCATCAAAGTGAGGATATGTCAACAAGTGACAGCGGGGGGGGGGGGGGGGGGGGGGGGGGGGTAGGGTCTCATGCAGACACTCAACTAGCTAAACAGCATGCTCCCACCAGTGCCACGATGCATTAGCGGCGCTGACATACAGTATAGACCTAATTATCAGATTAATTGAAGATGATCTCTATGGTGCCCAGGATTGCCATCCTTTAGATAAAAAGTAACAAAGTATACATTGGTTACTCATGCCATTGTGTGTGCATATGTAAAATGTGCAGTCAAGTTGCATCAAAAGTGATGAAAAAGAAAATGTAATGCGTTATACATACACTGCAACTACACCAACTCTATGTGAGAATGTGGGAAAGTCTGCAATGCATACTGATGATGATAGTAGAGCCCATTAGCTCTCAGTATGTCAGTTGTTTTTACTATAATAACACCTTGCATGGCAGTGCTGTCAGATAGGTAATACCTTGATAAATCATCACCTGAGGTAATACATATAATCAACAAAACTGCCCATTATTTTTATTCAACAAACAAACAAAATAATCTAAATACACATTATGTGACTCCTACTGTTTTGCAAGGGGGAGTTCCATTTGTGAAGAATGAGGCCAACACGGAAGTGCCAAAAACTGCAGTTCCTCGAATGGCCACTTGAGGCTCGCTGCAAAAGGGAGTCATTCCCCATTCACCCCCATGTTAAAATGGCCGAGTTTACAGCATGAATAAACAACCTGGTTCCAAAAACGGCATTGGTCTCTATAGCTAATTTCACTTTTCACGACAACTGTACGGGAGGTGAATTTTAGTCAACCTTTTAGAGTAAAATAGACGATCAAAAAGACGATGTGTTGGGTACGATTGACAGGTCGACAGTTGCACCAAGTGACATAGGCCCTGTTTACACGGCAACACCTGCGTAAAACTTTTTTAGTGCCTTCCTTTTACACGGGAACGGCGTTCTTAGGGCATGAAGACACTGGTACTGGCCTACAGGGCAGTACACCAGACAGCTCCTCTGTACTTACAATCTATAGTCAGGTTCCAAACCTCTCACCGCTCCCTCCGCTCCTCCACCAGTGCAGGACGCGTGATTTCGAATCGCACATAGGTTACGCAAAAACCACGCCCTGTGCCCGCCTACGCAGCAGTCAAGCGCCGGGATTGGCCAGGAGCAAGTCTTTTGTCTTCTTTTGACAGCTGGAATCTCCCACACCACAAACACTGCACGGCACGTAGCCCAGCGATTTCATGAACCAACTGAATTGCTCTTGACAGCGGACATTGAAATGAATTATTAGTGTAATGAAAACGTAACACACAAGCTTTTAACACATTTCCCACACACCACAAACACTGTGCCCAGCCCAGCGATTTTATTAACCAAATTGCTCTTGATAGCGGACATTGGAAATAAATTACTGTAATAATGAAAACGTAACGCAAGCTTTTACACACAATCGATTTTTAAACATTTATTTCAAAACATCATTGTAAAATTCAGGCCTTTAGCCAAAGCTTCAATAACAGAGCTCAGCTGACAGTTCAACCTGCAAATGAAAAATAAAAAATATATAAAATAAAAAATACAATAGGCTACAGCAATACTGCAATAATATAAAATCATAGATAAAAAGTTGAATCATACACAATAAATAAAACCAAAAGTAAAGGGTTTAATAGCCTTCCCAATGGCCAAGTTATTCTGGCTGAGGCGGGTGGTCAGTAAGTCAAATAACATTAAAATACATTGTATGCTTTGGTGCGATGTAGGATTTTGTCTTTCAATATCCTCATTGCAGCCTCGCTTGGTGTTGTTGCTTCTCACAGGAACGTGTCCCTGTAACGGAGCCCAAAATGAGCATGAGCGCCTGGCCAATCCCGGCGCTTGACTGCTGCGTAGGCGGGCACAGGGCGTGGTTTTTGCGTAACCTACAGTATGTGCGATTCGAAATCACACGTGCGGGACGTCTCGCCCCTCCTTCGCTACGGGGGCTCAAAAGTCGCTCATCCCGATCGCGACTCTTCTCGTCCCTGGCACCGCAATGGTGGAATGAGCTCCCCCCTATGGTCAGGATGGCCGCTTCACTGCCAATCTTTCGGCAAAAACTTAAAACACACCTTTTCAGGCTCCACCTGTCCCCTTCTTGAACTAACATCTTTCTCTCAAAAAAAAATTACCACTATTTCTTCAGAAGTTGTAGCTGTCATAGACTGTGTTGCATAGTTGATTGCTCTATTGCTGACAAAAATGTGTTAATGTAAGTCGCTTTGGACAAAAGCGTCTGCCAAATGACGTAATGTAATGTAATGTAATGTAATGAAAACGCAAAAAAGTGAAAACGGGTCCCAGAGTGGAATTCTTTGGTAACGCTCACCTTTGCGTCCCCGTGTGAAGTGGCGAAACGCAATTCATTGTGAAAACTGTGACGACACGGCTCCACTTCATGCATGGAAGACAACAGTCTGAACATTCACTAGCCTATCAATATAATGGCACAAAGTGAATCGCATTGACATTCAACAAACTATCATGACATCAGGGTCTGATAACAATTTGCTAAAAACATAATGGGCGATAACTGCCTGCTATTAACGTCTGCACATATTCAAGGTGTGGCCATTCTCTTTAAGAAACGTGTCCCATTTCATCTCACCTCTCTGACCGCGGGCCCTCAGGTAGATTCTTGTTTCTGGCACCATTCATTTGTTTCCGTTAACCCTACTTAATATTTATGGCCCAAATATAGATGAACCCATTTTTTTTAGAAAAGGTTTTGGTTTACTCCCTGACACCAATAATTCAAATATAATAATTGGTGGTGATCTGAATTGTTACTGTATCTTGATCCTTATTTAGACAGATTATCCTCGTGCCCGCCAAACATCTCATCGGTGCAGGTCCTGAATAATTTGATAAAATCCAGAAACTTTGGAGATATTTGGAGGGTTCAGCACCCTACTGAGAAAGAGTACTCATTTTACTCCCATGTCCACAAATCCTACAGCAGAATAAACTACTTTCTGGTAGATTCTCAATTAATCTCCTATACGTCACTAATACGAAATACCACAACATATTGATTTCTGACCATAGTCCCTTGACAATGTCGATTAACCTTTCTCTCCCCAAGCAAACTTACTCTTGGCATTTCAACCCCTCCTTACTCACTGAAGAGAAATTCATAGAATATATTATTACCACTAAATTAAGACATTTTGTGGAATTCAATGACAACGGTGAAGTATCAGACTCCACACTATGGGAAACATTAAAGGCTGTCATTGCAATATATATTGCAATGCTATTCACCTTCACCTATCCTATAACCTGGAGGGTCGTTGGTACTACAGACGATCTGTCACAAGCTCTCTCCATCTCTTTCTGTCCTCGGCACGAGTCGGCAGCTCAATGTTTAACCGAGTTTTAATTGAGTCCACTGTAAATCCTCCCATCTTTTCTTTTGTCTCCGCTGTTTCCCCGCTGCAAACACGTTTCTATTGTCCCACCCCAGTCAACAAAATAAGCAGAATTGCATCAAATCACAGATGTTTTTAACAGGGATGATGTGATGGTGTCGTTATGAGATAGGGATACTATATACAGTCAATAGCCTATCCAAATTACGCATGGGGAGAATTACAGCATACTGTATATGCCTCAGGCAAACTGTATTACAGGGACTGCAAGACGGGAATCTGATTGGTTTGATTGATGTAACGGCCAGGCATTGCCAGGCCACACCTGTGAATAATTCTGTTGGTTAATACCACCCAAATCCCGCTTGCGCTGTGCATAAATGACTTGGCACGCCTCCAATCTGCACTTGCGCCCATTGTTGTGATGAGTTACGCTCCCCCGCGAGTATTGCATCCCCACCATATTTTGGGGCTGTTTTAACTTAAAAACAGCGAGGTCACGTCTACTCTACACAAACAATTATATCATTTTTAAACAGTTACGTTTCTGTATAAATCATTGCTCCTGTAAGGTGGGGATGCATTTGGCGACGGGGGTGCAAAACTCGACATAACACCTGGACAGTTGCTATCGTCCTGCAGAGACGATAGTATAAGGCAGGCGCAAACAGGTGCGCAAAGCGCAAAAAGTGGATACCGCCTGTACCAAGATAGAGCCTGTTTTTTTTATTTTTACAGTCTATGCTCATATAACAAGTATAACTAAATTGAGCACACACTTTAAAAAAAAGGTGTGCACATTTTATTAATGACCTTGTGGTATGTTAATGAATTTGTTCACACAGATGAAATTGTGAGCACAGTAGCTTGTAATAATGAAAATGAGGGCTTGAATCACCCAAAAGAATGACATATTGTGCAATCAAATGGATTAAAACGAGGACGTGAGGTCTATTTGGTGTGCATAAAATACAATCTTGTGCCCTCAAAATATTTTCTGCAGATAATTTATCTCACTCGCTTATCTCACTCTCATTCTTAGTTTCTCAGCCATCTTCATATGGAGACCACATTACATTAGACTAATTGGCTAACTAGTTGATGTAATAGCACCTATAACATAGAATAACTGCTGATACAGTAATGTGCATGCCTTATTATAAAATGTGTGTTGACAACACATACATTACATTCAGCTGTAGCAAGTAATGACTTGCTACAGCTGATGTTAGCAACTGAAGCACTGCTTATGCAACAGTGTGCTTTATGCTCAGGAGGAGTACCTCTATAAGAGCTGGGCCTATTGGCCCAATCCCACCGCAGCTAGTAGCGCGGTCCCGCTCCGCTCGACTCGACTTTTGGTCTCATCCCACCGGTATAAACCGGCCCAGCTCGCTTTGATTTGGGGCTGAGTCGTGCTACTTTTAGTACCTGCCTCGTCGGGGTTCTATTCTGCGAACCCGGGTTCATACGGTGACGTGAAAACATTGTAGACGACTGATTGGTCAGGCAGAATCGTGTTTACTCTCTATCCTACTGACTGTCAATGCAGCGCTGCATACCAGTTTACTTACCTACTCTTCTCTTCTATTATGCTCTTCCATCAGTCTTTTGTTTTGCTGCCTTCGCCTCTGGTGAAATAAAATCGGCGCGGTGGTTTCAATTGTCCAAAAGTCCGCTGCTCTGAAGCGCTTGTGTAGTTAGTGCTGCGTCGGCTCCGCTAGGCCGCAGGCGCTTGGTGAAGCCGCGGTTTTGCCTGGTGAGAGGCCGCGGGGGTAGAGGCTTCACTCTAGCGCAAACCCCGTCCCTCGTGCCCGCCCCTTTAGCAGCGCTTGTGAGTTTTGACTAACAACAAAGTGATATCCATTCTCCTGGTCGATTGTCACTTTTGCCCATGTACACTGTAACACCCGCCCAACATGCTGTGATGCTATGAGCTGGCTGCTCAGGCCAGGATCAAGGACTGTGGTCATGCCAGCACTGCTCTCTCTCTCTCTCTCTCTCTCTCACTCACACACACACACACACACACTGTAGGTCATTTAGAGGCACCAGTATTTCATAAACAGTTTAAAAGTTCTGTGTATGGATTTAATTGTAACGTTATGTTATAGCATATTTCGGGACATGGGTGGAGGGCAGATATGCGGTCGCTTGGACGACCAGGTGTGGGCGGGGGCAGATGAAAGGCGGTCGAAGCAGAACGTCCATCGGGTTGAAGCAAGTAGAGCCGAGTGGTGACGGGCTGTGCAGGGCTGTAAAATGTGGTGGAATTGAGCCTTATGTGTGTGTTTGTGTACAGTACTTATAGGAATAATGCTATGCACTGTTGTGCTAGACTACCTGAGCCCTCCATAAAGGAAATCCAGCATGTGCTCCAGTGCCACATTCAACAACTTGGACCTCGGAAGTTTCAACTCAATATTTTTGACTTCTGACATCATTGTGTTCACGTTTTTAACTCTCTAGTATTAAAAAAAACACGTACTAGCTAATTTCATTGGGAAAATAGCTGTTGAGTATTATTATTATACTGCTCAATAAAGAACAGAGAATTTGAGAGAATTTTAGTACACCAAGATGTTTCCTACTGCCCACATATAATGTGGTGAAGCGTTTTTGGCTTTGGAGGGCAAGATAGAAAAATAAAACGGGAAGCATACCACCTCTATGGTTGATTTGAACCTCCACCTCCCATTTTTAGATGCTTTGCTGCTACGACGATGACAAACTTTGGTCTATAGGTCATCCCAAGCTTCGACCAAGAGGCCACCAGTGCCCATTGTGTTTGTGACTGACTGGAGGTTTGCCGGGGTGGTCCATGCCCTGAGACAATAGCTCTATACACGGGGCATTGTCAGAGGCTTTGTGGGAAGGCCTCGCTGAATTAGCCTCCGCCAGCACTAACAGCCCCCTCTGCTCCGCCGAGCCGCCATGAATACATCTCCATTGTTGGTCCGCATAATGTAACAATCTCATTAATACATAATGTAACAATTTCATTACTACCTGAGTGCAGAAGTTGGACACAGTAGCGGTAGATTCCCTGCCTACCGACACGAGGGTCGCAGGTTCGCGCCCCCCGCGTTACCTCCATACAGGCACGATTGGCCGCGTCTGCAGGTGGGAAGCCGGATTGGGGGTATGTGTCCTGGTCACTGCACTAGCGCCTCCTCTGGTCGGTCGGGGTGGAAGCAACTGGTGGGAATAGCGTGATCATCCCATGTGCTACGTCCTGCAGGTGGACCTCCCCACTGTCAGGTGAAAATAAGCGGCTGGCATGTGTCGGAGGAAGCATGTTGCTAGTCTACGGCTCTCCCCACATCAGCAGAGGGGGTGGAGCAGCGACCGGGGCAGCAGGGTGTAATGGGCCAAGTACAATTGAGGAGAAAATGGGCGGAAAATCAGAAAAGAAATAAGTTGGACACAGGACCCAGACCTCGGCAATGCTCATGCAGTGAGGAGACATCCGGGGGTGTGAAGATGTGGCGGTGGCCGGAGCCAACGCAGGCTACCTCTGAAGACTGTTCTATCAGCCTCCAATTACACCTAATTGGATTGCCAGTCACCCCTTAAATTAGCTTGGCTAATAAGGTTTCCTGCTGTCAGACAGACAACTGTGTGCAAAGTAATGAATAAATACTGTATTTGAGGTGTGAGGCTCTGTTGTTTCACACTCGGTGGAATAGCTAAACAGAAATACCAATTAAGTGGAAGCATTGGGCATCAGAGTCAACAGGAGAGAGAGAGAGAGACTGAGAGAGAGAGAGGGAATGAGGCACAACAAGGCAAAGACACAACTAAGAGTAGAGGAATGCAATATTTGCTTTCCTGAGATTGAATATTTAACGAAGCGCTTGGTTAAAAAGTAACACAATGCACAGGCATTGACATTCCTATTAATTTTTAACCAGCCAACAGGGTATATTCAGTAGTGTGTTCTGTGGAGTTGGTTTTGCATAGAGAATTAGAATGCAGCATGAAAGCAGGGAATTTAAAAATGTATCCGAACTCCAAATGGACATGTTGCATGAATCAAGCAGTGTGTCCCGTTATGCTGCAACAACTGCGTTACAGCGTTTATCAACGAGTCATTCATTGTTGCTGTGAGGGACGTCAGCTGTGTGTGTGTGTGTGTGTGTGTGTGTGTGTGTGTGTGTGTGTGTGTGTGTGGGCGTGTGTGTGTGTGTGTGTGTGTGTGTGTGTGTGTGTGTGTGTGTGTGTGTGTGTGTGTGTGTGTGTGTGTGTGTACCTCACATCCTGACCCTAACGCCCACTGGACCGGAAGCTATCCCTGCGACCCCGAGTGTGACACTGTCTCTCCCAGGTTAGACGATTAGTTTTGGAGCACGCTTGTGCTCTGCCTACATAGGTTAAAGCAAAATGCCTCCAGCAGATACAATCAGCTGCGTAACTACGGCACAGGAAGCACTGAGCATTTTCTCCAAACTGTTCCATTCGTTCCAATTCTCATGACGAGTGGGTAACCCAGACACAGGGGATTTGATTGGCCTAACAGAAATACAAGGGTCCAACATTTGGTCCTTTTTTTCCAAATGGAATAAATCTCATTATATTGGACACGTTTCAGGACATTTCTGTGGAGGTTTCACTCATGTTCTTATCAAAATTCTATGCAGCAATAATTCAGAAAATAGTCATGCGTTTAACAACTATTGTATGGGGGACATGGAGGCGTATGGCTACTGCATGAACTGCAACCCCGGAGACATAGCATGCAGCGCAACCTTTTCAATCACATCAATATCTCCACACACCATGGCAGGAAACTTTGGCCTTCACCATGGAGAGAGAACGCCTCATCCTGATAATTACATTGGGATATAGAGATTGCATTGCCACAGGGCAAAAAATAGTCCCAGTGCTAAAACTCCTTGGCGGCGCTGCAGACTGCAGCCTGGCTGTGTTTGATCCTCGCAGAACGGAGGGGAAATCAAGCAGAGGCATGAAGTCGTGAAATCCTGAAATCCAGCTTTCATCACTCAAAGAACGTGTAAGCTGGACGTACATGTGTACATACCAATGCATGAAGAAGAAACTGCTTCATATACCCAGAGGCCCGATGTAAAAACACTTTACTCCAGAGAACGAGGGAGGTCACCGCCGTCAAAATGTGAAATGAATTACTGATCAACTGTTTTCATTTAACAGCATTGTAATATTTCTCACTTTTCTTTGGAGTGGTTTAAACCAAGGAAATAAAAGTACAGATTTTATGTGATTATACGGCAATCTATCTACATGCAATATGTTAGCAACCGCTGTCTGACAGACTTGCAATGCAGAATTCAGCATTTTGGGAGCATATATAGCTACAGTAACATCTGCTATGTGCCACATATAAAGTCTGTAGACTTGGTATGTGGTAGGTGCCTATTATCTTCAGAGATGGTAAATGTGTCAGGTAATCTGTTCTGGGCAGCAGCATTAGCAAGACAACAAGATAAGTCTGCACCACCCAAAAGACAACAAGATAAGTCTGCTGTCTGCACCACCCAGTTCGTTAACACTCCTGCTAATCATCTGTTTGCACCGACAGACAAACAGTCATTAGGTGGTCAGGTTGTGCTTCTTTGAATGACGAGACAATTAATGAGAGCAACTGTTCTTGTAAATGACAAATTCAAATTGGTCTACATGTTTTTCATGAAAGCTTTAAGCTTACACAAAGTATCTAAGAAAGACAGACCAGGATCAAAGAGTTTCCAAATTGGGTTTGCTGAAAAAAGAAATGTGTGAAGGCAATTGGGCTGCAGAGCAACAGAACAATATTGATAACTCATGATGAGGTCTTTCTAAAACATTTGAATAATGCAAACATACCCATGCTTATAAACATATCTAT
Source organism: Poromitra crassiceps (assembly GCF_964638095.1). Lineage (NCBI taxonomy): Eukaryota > Metazoa > Chordata > Actinopteri > Beryciformes > Melamphaidae > Poromitra > Poromitra crassiceps. The sequence continues at coordinate 101,564,186 of NC_139624.1, forward strand.
GTAGAGCCATATCTATCCAGGTCTCAATCTACATGTTTATGGGTCTACTTGACCACTCGAAGGCCTCTACAGTCACGTTTTCCTGTTTGCCGGCACAGTTGACTGACATCCCATGATGCTGTGCACCGTTTTTTTTTTTAGGCCAGAGTGTGAACGCAGCATCTGTCTGCCACCCAGGCTGCTGTTCATCTGTGACGCGGTTGCCTAATGAGGCATGGAGGCCAGGTTGTAGGTTGTGGGAACCCGGGCCGTGCTCAAGCTCTGGAACTGTGGACAAACAGGACAAACCATACAACAGGTGAGATCTGACACCAGCCCCATTCACTCTGAAAGGCCAGGAGAGTGGACCTTTTGACCCCCGATGTCACTTCCTCCTTAACTTAAAAGGTCAAATTTCCCTGGCTTCCTATGTAAACCTCGCTCAGCCAAACTGTTCCGTTGCCATCTGAACCAAACCATTACTTCCTATTGTGTATCTTAGTCTTTCCTGAGAGGGAGCTTTGCTATTTCCCTCACTGTCACGCCTTACTTTCCTGTATAAACACCCGAGCGGAGAGACCAAAACGTTGGGAAACGTTGGCATTTAAAAGAGGTTAATATCTCCATTCAGTTAAGCAAAAACGACATCTTCTGTCACTTAAATACTCTGAATGCAGCTCTCCCGGCTCAGGATTCGTGCCTCGGTGTCAGATTAGGAACCGAGTTCTTCATGAATATACAGCTGGTTACCCTCATTCCGTAACATTAGTCCCTGTTTGGCTTAAAGCCAGTACAGTAGGGGTAAATAGAGCAAATACAGACAGGCCTTGCAGATGCTAATGTACTTAGCGTTAGCGGTAAACAAAATGAGATTACTGGGGAGGGAAGGCAAACTCTGAATTTGATTTACTCAGGCTTAGCGTAAACAGCTTGTCAAACTCCTGCTCTGCTGCCACGAAAAGACAGTGGAATGTGTATTTGACTAACAAGCACAGTAAGTGTTTCTTGCTATTCATAAAATTACCGAGGCAATTGTCACTATAATTGGAAGTGACTGGGAAAAGTGAATATGTAAGCACGTCTCCCCCCAAAAATACTCATATTGATATTGTTTACCTCCCCCGTTCAACTTGTTGTTGTATTTTGAGTGATAGGGGATTATAGCAAATAGAGTTAGGGACCAATCTGTTGGGTTTATTATAATATTAGAATGTGAATGCATAAAGTCTCAATGAAAACAGATAAACAAGTTTAGCGAATGAGAATGTGCAGCATTTTCAGAAATGCGGGGAAAGATCACCTAAATGTTAGTTAGTGCGGCCGCGCGTCTCGGCGCCATTAGCATAATCCACAGTATAATCCAGAGATGGCGGCGTGGGCCTCTCCATAACGAAGCAGATAACGAGCACAAGACACCACTCCTTATGGGAATAAAACTCTGCTAAATGAGATGGAACCAGGCTTAGTGCTCTTATTATGTGATAAATAGCATTTTCCAAGTTGGAATTTTCTGGCATGTTATATTTTTTCCACACTTTCCCTCCCCCCCCCTCCCCCTCCCCCCCTTTTTTTTTTTTTTTTTAGTTCTGATGACTACAGCAGTCATATTATTTCTCCCTTCTCGCCGCAGGGAGAAGGTTTTCAGTGTCTCCCCACAAAAAGGCAGGCTAATTGCATGTCAATAATTCAATGCTTAATTTTAATGACCAGGAGAGTTCATTTATTCTCAGTCTGGGCTGCCTGACGATGTGATTAACGGGGATGAAAGATAAAGCTGTGAGGAGAGAGAGAGAGGGAGAAAGGAGAAAGAGATAGATAACGTCAGGATCTGCTATTCTCTTCCTTCCTCCACCCCAATCCCAGATGGCAAAAAGGTCTCCCAGACTCCTGAGTCGACAGTTTTGGAGGAGTGTGACGAGTCTCTCGATGCACTTGACATGCTCTACCCGTCGTCTCCGAGAGCCGCCAATCACGAACAGCTAGCTAGGGGAAAAGACTCAACTCTTCACACTGCATTGACATCTGAGTCTGGATCCAAACTTATTCCAATAAACCCAACATCCCATTTAATTATGGGTCAAGATATGGGGGGAGGGGGACAATTCTTTAAAGGAACAATTCACCCAAAAATTATCATTCAGTCGTCTCCTCCCCCTCATGACAGTTGAAACACAGGTGAAGTTTGTCCATATAACACACAGCACAGCTCCATAGCAGCCTTCTCCGAAACAACTGAAGTCTGTGAGGACCAGGGGCCGGGTGCACAAAGCACCTAGAGTCCGAGTGTCCATAAAATAGAATCGGCTGCACAAAACACCCTTAAATCTTGTGCTTGTTTTCCTTAAAATGTTTAACCTCAAAGAGCATGGTGCAGGTTAGAGACCACTTTGCATTAATATTTGGGACTTTTATGTAGCAATTAGGATTCTCCCCCCCCCCCCCCCCCTTCACTGTTTTTTGTGAAGCAACTGGCACGCGCGCATGAAAACCCACAAAACGAGCAATAACACGTGGCGTTTTTAATCAACAATAAACGTTCCCTCGGATCATTACCTCCGTACGCCGAGTCTCCATTCATCTGCGACGATATACTTATCCCCCTGAGACCATTCAGCTGAGATGATCGGTCGGCTGTGCGGTCTCATGGTTCTCCAAAATTATATTTCCAAATAGCCGTTATTTTGAAAAAGCGATATTGAGGGTCAACTAGTTAAGTTTGACTACTGAAACTATTAAAAACTTGATAAAGTGCCATATTAACCATAGATAGAGCCCAAACTAAACACAAAGTAAACAGTTGCCTTTGAGGGGGAAATGACGGAGCAGAGTTTTCTCATCTCCCGTCAATGCCGAAATGCATTCTGGGCAGTGTCAAATTATCCTACCAGAGGGTCAAAATGATCGTTTCTGGTGGTAAATTATCGTACAAATACGATCATTATTGTACGTCTGCCAATGCTGAATCTGTGTGTTTTGGGCATGCTGTAGCCTACACTACACATTGACTGTATATTATTATTATTACAGTAAGTACAGTAGCCTGAGTGACAGGTGTTTGTATGCCTCCGCCGGCGATAGCCAGGCCGGAGGCATTTTGGATCCGGGTTGTCCGTCCGTACCTCCGTCCGTACGTCTGTCCGATGTTCGCTAACGCGATATCTGAGGAACGCCTTGACGGAATTTCATCAAATTTGCCTCAAACATCGACTTGGACTCAAGGATGAACTGATTCGATTTTGGTGGTCAAAGGCCAAGGTCACTGTGACCTCTCGAACGCCATTTTTAAGCTTGTTAACGCGATATCTCAGGAATGCCTTGACGGAATTTAATCAAATTTGCCTCAAACATCGCCTTGGACTCCAGCATGAACTGATTAGATTTTGGTTGTCAAAGGTCAAAGGCCAAGGTCACTGTGACCTCTCGAACGCTATTTTCAAGCTTGTTAACGTGATAGCTCAGGAATGCCGACAGAGTTTCATCAAATTTGCCTCAAATGGCGATTTGGACTCAAGAATGAACTAATGGCGGAGGCATAAATCCGCGGTGCGGTCGTTCTAGTTTTTTTTAGCATGTGCATTATAATGCTACCTTTTTCTCCATATTTCTGTCCTGGGGGCATGTTTTAATTTTGTTTTTGATTTTTTTGGGGGGTATTTTCATAAGAATTCTGAGTCCTAACTATAAATTAAAAAAATTTACCTGCACCATGCTCTTTAAGGAGAAGATTTAAGGATGTTTTGTGCAACCGGTTTTATTTTATGGACACCGTAACTCGGACTCTAATAGAGAGCCAAAGTGAAACGTCACTTCCTGCTTTCTCCCTGTACCAGCGCTGGGAAAAATATGAATGGCGGTGAATGGAGAGTAACATTACTTTTTTGATCCCGTTTGAATTGTGCCACGGGGTGCCAACATTCATTTTGTCAATTTAAAACATAACTTTGCATGTCAAGAAAGTCGCAGTTTGTCGTCAAACTGAAACCTAGGGATTAGTTTCGTATAAAAACTACATAGCTTGTGGAAGCTCGTGGCATGTTGCCGGTCTTCAGCTTTGCCGGTAGAGAAAGTGATGTCACTTAGGCGACAGTGCATGTAGTCTTTCTGATTTATAACTTCTAGTGCAACAGTTTGGCGACAAACTGCAACTTTCTTGACATGCAAAGTTATGTTTTAAATCGACAAAATTAACGTTGGCACCCTGTAGCACAATTCAAACGGGATCAGCAAAGTAACGTTATTCTCCGTTCACCGCCATTCATATTTTTTCAGCGGCTGGTACAGGGAGAAAAGCAGGAAGTGACGTTCACTTTGCCTCTCTATATAAGTTGTATATGTTGTGTTCTAACAAATTTCACCTGTGTTTCATTTAGCATGAGGGGTAGATGACAGAATTTTCATTTCTGGGTGAACTATTCCTTTAATGTGTTGTTGCTCCACTGTTGTTGAGCTTGGGTAATCCCAACTTTGTTTGCGGGACAAGCCGAAGGTATTACGGACACATTATTTAGAATCAAGCGGTAAGTTTGGTTTTGGAAGGGGGGAGAACCACCCCCCACCCCCCTCAAGGTTTCTTCCCCACCCGGAATGGTAGGAGATGCAGGCATCAGACCGCTCCTGACAATGGCACCACTTCCTCCGGGCCTAATGGCCTCTGAGCCGCAGCTTTTGTCCGCTGATTAGCTGGCCTATTCAGGGCTCAGCCCCCTAATTGCATAGCCTGTTTAGCTACCCGGCATTACAGTAAGAATTAATGAGACACAATTACTGCACCCAGGAAATCTCCATCCCGCCGACCAGTCCACAGAGAGAGAGCGAGTGAGAGCTAGACCCCACTGAATAAAAAAAGGAGAGAGAATAGAATTCAACCCGCTGTAAAAACAGAAAAAAAATGCTGCACCAGGTTTAACACCCCCCCCCCCCCCCCATAGTAAAAGAGAGAAAATACATGTATTTATTTGAAGCTATCTCATAATTAGGCCCTAGAGTGAATGAGTGAGCGAGAGGAGAGGGAGAGCAGGAGAGGAGATGGGAGAGCAGGAGAGGAGAATAGGGGAGGGGGAAGCAGCATTCAATAGCAAAAAGGCCCGTAGATACAAAAGGCAGAAGAATGACAGGCACAAGAGTGAAACCTGCTCGGAGAAATGAGGGGGAGTTGGGGAAGGGGGGCAAGCTTGTCTCATCAGACTCAAACCTGCTCAGTTTAGTTCCAGAAAACATTTCATCACTATGGAAAAACTTTGGAGACGGGACAGTGCTCTGAGCCACGTTCACATGGGAGAAGAGTGTGTGTGTGTGTTATGGCTTGGAGCGGTGCTGTCGGTGCAGGGCTGAGGATCCCAGGGCAAACGAGGCAGAAGCTCACAGAGCCGCCTTGCACCTTACACACTCTTCCTGGGATGCACCGCAGCGACTATGAAATAGTTATGATTTCCCTTTTCTATGTCTTTTTAGTTGGATGGGTTAGGTTAGAGGGGGAAAGAATCTACATTTGTGTTAGCATCATAAAAGGCCCTCAATGCCAGTGTAACAGTAGCCAGCGGCCATACTGTGCAGTGAGTAAACATCACTCCCCGACGCCCTTAAAGGAGAATTCCAGTTTTTTACAAGCTGGACCTTATTTCAAGCTAGGATTTATGTTTTACAAGTCACCCTGAACAGAATTTTCTGAAAATGAAGTATTATAGAGCTAGAACGGCCTGGAACAGAGGCCACCTGCTAAAGGCTAATTTATACTCCATTGTCATAGGAAAATAAATGCGTCCATTTCGAACGGTGTAGTCGCCACTGCCCACATACTTTAATGCGTCTTTCACGTTGGTATCATGTTAAGCAATAGATCCACTAGTGGGCAGTAGAGAGTCAAATGTGTGAGTGTGTGTGAGGTTCTGCTGCGTTTCATGCGTATCCATAAGCTTTCAGAGGACGGACAGAAATACGCACAAAATGAATGCAGAGTACGGACAGAAGGCTCTGTCCATCTCCGTCTTTAATGTAGAGTAGAGTCTTTAATGTAGAGTATAATTGGGCCTTAAGCATGCATGTACATATGTACGTCCTGTAAATAGCTTATTTTCTGCCATGCACAAGCTCATATCCTTATTATATCATAGAGAAAATGAGAAAATGAACGCTGTATTTACCTTGCTGCAGCCAGCGTGTTCACCCTGTCTCTGTCTGCTGTCTGTCACATTGGTAGAGATAGAAGCTCCCGTTGTCCCCGCTCCTCAGTTTGTAATCCATATAACATTATTCCGGCTCAAATAAATACGGGCGGCCATCAAATTCAAATGCATCGTCCATATTCTCGAAATCTGATAAATATCCACAGTGTTTACTCCACGCGAAACAATGCGGCTTGATCAACTGCAGCTGAACGCTCAACTCTCACCTGATGTGAGACTCTCACGGGACTTGGTTACACAGTCCCCAGATGTGGAAACTATCCACCTTATTTCTAGCTGCCATGATGCCTGATGGGTGCTTCTTCCACTTCCGGTGTAATTTTTACACTGTTTTAACTTGACAAAAAAAACGTCTATGAGGATTTTACAGCAGAGCCATTCTGCTCTACAGCCATGTCGTTCGGGTGCTGGGATAACGTAATGCATTGTGGGTAGTCGGCTACTGTGGCTAATGCTAGCGGCTAGCGTAATAGTTACTTTACATGGCAGTAAAATGCCACTGAATGACCAAATTGATTTAACTTTTAACCATTTCGAGTAACACTGTTTCCATATGGACCCCCAGCGTTGGTTAGTTGTTTATAACGTGACTATATTTATAACTTTTATAACGTACTCCAGTTTCCGGTTTATAATTCGGGTCTGCAGCCGAGTATAACAAAGGAAATTGCAAGCTGCAAGAATGAGTCACGTTAAACCGGACCTTGTACCCACAATTATTTTTTGCAGTGGGGCATTCAAAAATAAGGTGGATAGGACACACAGGTTGAGAGAAGTAAATAGAGCTGCTCACATTTATGCCATTATCATATAATAAGGATATGAGCCGCTGCATGGCAGAAAATAAGCTATTTACAGACGTAAATGCACGCTTAGCAGGTGCCCCTATACGGCCTCTGTTCTAGGCCGTTGGGCGAGCCATTCTAGCTCTAGTCTATAATGCTTTATTTTCAGAAAATTCTATTCAGGGTGACTTGTAAAACATAAATCCAGCTGGAAGTCCAGGTTGTAAAAAAAGAACTGAATTCTCCTTTAAGAGACGCTCTAGCGACAAATGCTCCCCCCCCCCCATTTTGTCACCAAGCTCCCTTAAAAACACTGAACCAATGGACTAGGAGGTTACTAATAGCTACACAGTTTGTGTTATATTGACATGCTTTCTCAGAATGCTGTAGTGGTTTGTATGATTATGTGAATTCATTTAGTGGTTTGTCGTTCATTTCCCCTATGCTATGCTATGTTCATGTTCATGTTCTCTTCAGGGTCATGGGGGGGCTGAAGCATATCCCAGCATGCATTGGGCAGCAGGGAGACACACCCTGGAGAGGTCGCCATGCAGTCCCTCACTGCTAGATCAACACAGAGAGACGGACAAACACAGACACATTCATACACGTATGTTCAATTTAGAGCAGGGGTGTCAGACTCATATTAGGTAGAGGGCCGGATTTGTTCAACTGAGACCTCATGGGGGCCGGATTTTTTTTTTTACTAAAAATCAATTCGACTCATTTACCCATTTACTTCACAAAATAAATACTGCTCTTTCCATTTCTCTTGAAACTGCCTGCATTCCGTGTCAACCTTTCTCTTTTTCGACAGCATCTTGTTCAGGGGTAGACTGGGATCATAATTCAGGCCGGGCATTAGATACCAAGCAGGCCAGGCCGATACGGGCCGACGCGCGTGCCGGCGTCGAAAAATTTGGGCCGTTTAAAGCTCAATTTGGGCCGTTTAAAGCTCAATTTGGGCCGTTTGAAGCCAGATTTGGGCCGTTTGAAGCCCAATTTGGGTCGTTTAAAGCCAGATTTGGGCCGTTTGAAGCCCAATTTGGGCCGTTTGAAGCCCAATTTGGGCCAAGTCCAAGTTTACAATGAGATGCACCCACTTTAACCCTGAATAAAGTAATAAAACCACTAGTAAACCAGTAGGCGGCGCCTGGCCTGCTGGTCAGTGAGTGGCCTGAATGTGGCCAGGCCAGGCCACCGGGCATTTGCCCGACGTGCCGGATTATGCAGTCCGCGCCTGATCTTGTTGATTCCTTTGTTTTTTGGTAGGTAGCTGAATGCGTGATTCAATTCCAACGTGGCATCATGGCGGCTTTGTTTACACCTGATGACCTACTGACATACTTCCTTGTAGTGCAGGTTAATTAACTTATGAATGAACTCTTAGCTTGCTTATTAGCCCCACGTAGTTCATGATAATGGGGTGCGAATTTAATAATAATAATAATAATAAAAAAATAAAATAAAAAAAAATTATATTCCAAAACATCTCGCGGGCCGGATGAAACCTGCCCGCGGGCCGGATCCGGCCCGCGGGCCGTATCTCTGACATCCCTGATTTAGAGTCTCCGAAACTGCCTGACTTGCATGTCTTTCAACTAGTGGGAGGAAACTCAGGTGAACAGAGAGAAGTTCTGGAGATCTGACCTAGGTCCTTCTATGAGACAACAGGGAGAATCACTGAAACACCAGTGAAAAGTATAAATAAGTAGAAAAAAGTAGAAAATGATTACATAAATAATAAGTGAGGGAGAAATGAATGGATTGCATGAAAGAGGCAGTAGTAGAAACAAGCAGTAGTTACACATAGAAAAGGTGTGGTGGAAGGTAAGATCGTGGTGGATGAAGATTGCTTGCAACTCCAGTTCAATTCCCAACTTGAACTTTTATATCGTGTGAAGTTTCAATTTTTAGACAAATATTTTCTTATTAGACCTAACGCTAAACCTCTTCAGTTTCTTAACCTTGAGCGAAGTTGTTTTACTTGCCTAGACTTAACCGTCACCCAACCTTTCCATAAACACATTTCCACACAGAGGCATGAAAACCGCGTGTCCAATTTGCGCTATTGTCACATAATCATAATAATATTTCATGGAGGAGGAATGTAATCTTTAAATAATTTGTCCACAATGCGTAATCTGTGCTTCAGAGTTCAGGCTCATTTCACCGTCAGTGAGTTTGTGCTGTTGCTTCATGCAATGTTGTCAGTTATACAAGTGCTGTACTGTAGCAGAGTCCTTGAGCAAGAGTAAAGCAGTTAGGGTGATGAGATAAGGTCTAAGGGTTGAAGTCTCCCTCCCACTCCCGCAATTAACTTAGACGTCCCAGTCACTCATCAACATTCCGTCTGCAGCACTTTGGCAGAGAGGTACTAATCAAACACAAAGCATATTGATTCCTCTCTGCTTAAATGCATTTTGCAAGTGTAGGGGGGAGATTTTCAAGTCCTCTTAAGGTTCGTAGGTTCTGAATTTGCCCAAGATTAGCTTCCGTAAAGAGGATCAGCACGTTTGTATGGGATATTTTCAACACTGGGGCAGTCATTTCAGGAATGTTCAGCGGGGCTTTCAGCGCATTGTGTTTACTCACCTGTCAATCTGTTTTTCCTTTTCTTTCACTGATTGAAACAACCCCCCCCCCCCCCCCAACCCGCACCACCGCCTCCCACCCGTCCCAACTGAGCACTCATCAGGGCTGAAGTCTGGTGGCGTTGACTGTGCAAACGCTAGTACATTAGCCCCAGTGTTATCTGTCTGTCTCAGGGCCCGGCTCAGAGACCCTTTACCTGAATGGCCTTTGTTTCCCGGCGACCCCCCTTAGAGCGGGTCGCAGCCTGAAGCCATTCCAGCCCTGGATCATCTGGCCCTCCTCAGGTTTCCTCCTCTCCTCCGACAAGACAGAGAGGAGGAGAAGGAGCGGGGGAGGAAGAGTGACAGAGAGATGTACAAAAAAAGGGAGGTCAGAGGCTCAGGTGAGCTTTGCATGTAGCCTGTCAATCAGACATCATACAGCGTAGCTCAGGGGAGGCTCCGCGCTCCACTCCGGTGCCCCTTCCCCGCAACCTCTGCTCCCTCCTTCACCTGTGCATGTCTTTCACTGTGCATTAAAAAGTGCTCAGATGCACCCAGGACCTAAGCTGAACTCCACATTCCTGCATATTTGTTATATGATTTGCAGGTATTTCGGCAAAGGGATCTATTACAGATTTGCCCATGTGGTTGGACGCTACCGACGTTCAGAAGCACGCAATCCAACACATGAAGCGTTACACCAGACTTTCTTTTCATATTTCTTGACATCCTATAGCCAATGACAATATCTGAGCTTGCTCTGTTGACACTGGCAATGGCTGTCAAATATAAGACTCATAAATCATAAATCACAGTGTTAGAAAGCAGCACTGAGAAAGGTTTTCCCCATAGTGGTGACACATATCGCACATACAACCTCAACAGGAGTTGTAAAAAATCATATATATTAACAAAACATTAATTATTAACTAAACTAGCAGGTCACACAGAACAGGTTAAGTGCAAAGGCCCAGTAAGAATGCAGTCACAACTACTTATGTTGGTCCTCCCTGATTGCACCATTAGCTTAGTGGTCTACTAAGCACACTCCCATTGTCTGGAGATGCCAATCTTAATGGTGTCATTGACTGATAAAGATGTCCTCAGTCTATATCTATATATGGAAAGATAACATCACCAACTGCAGAGCCGTAGCTTTACTACCCTCTGCCTTACCTGGCTGATGCAATCAGCGAAAATAAAGCAATGTCGCCTCAAAGCAGCTCCGTCAAGCCCGCTAACCTCATTTCAGCATCGTGACCATTTCAATTGATCCAATTACCATTTGCCCGAAGTGGAGGTCCATAATGTTCTAGGTGGAATAAAGTGTCAGGAAAGAGCCTTTATCTGTTGGTGTTGCTACACAGTCAGATCATGAGGGGAAGGCTACACCCGTTAAATCAACTATCCCTCTCTCACCCAAAGTACACACATTTGTTTCGTTGCGTTCCCTTCAAGGAAGGGCATTGAACAGTTCAGTGCCCTTAGTTAGAGAAGAAGAATTGAGACATTGAGGACTAATGTTATTATACCATAGAAACCATTGCTACAGCTAACGTTATATTACAAATCACGCATCGCTGGTTTACATGGTCGATTGGAATGGTGTTTTTCTCTCTGCCCCTTTAGCTAAAAACAGCCCTTTTCACTATCGGTCTGTGAAAACACTACAGGAAATAACATATGCAGCCATGGTATGATTTATGGAGTCCACCCCACTAAATTAGGAGGAGGAATTTACTATATCTACATGCTATATACACAGAAAACAACAGAGTAACAGTCCTATGGGTCAACCATCACTTGAATAGGACCCTATAGACCGATAGAGATAGTATCCATCATCTACAAACAACATTGTAGACATGCAACTGCGTATTTGACCCACACTAGACTAGACTCTCTACTCCGTTTTCATTGTCGTTTCCCTGTTTGCTACATTCCATCGATGGGCACAGAGGTGAAAGTCCAATAGCCTAGCATTTCTCATTGTGCACAGTAAAGTATACAACAGCAGGCTGGAATTATGTCACCAATGTTAAGGTCACCAAAGGCACAAATTACACATGAGATCCAGCTCAGAAAAGTATCTCTGCTATGTATCTAATGGCCTTGTGTATAATAGTCAGAAATCCTTCTCAATATTTAGTTTATGAAGCCAACGCAATATGAATTTACTAAAGGTGCAATGGCTCATATTTGGATGAGCAAATAAAGCTGTCCCGATATCAATACTTTCAAAATGTGCTTTGGCACAATATAAAAATTCTCAGCGGGAAGAATACATGTGAAATTCATAACCAGAGTTCATAAGCAGTGTCGATTTTATCTACCCTCAAATTCCACTCAATACGTCATGATGTGTCGCTGTCAGCACAGCTCAGTCAATGTGATACTCCAACTTCTCAGCAGAGCGCTTTTATTTTGAAAGAAGGCTAGTGATGAGAAGTGTGTCAACCGTATTCATCAATATGCAGAAACATAACTTTGTTTTTTTCCACTGCGTACACATGTAAACAAAAGCTGAGCTGGAAACTACAATGCAGCCAGACACTGGCAAAGGTTACAATTCTCTGCTTTTTGGAGTATGTTTGTCACATTGAACAATGTGTGTATCTAAGGCCTAGCCTGATATCAGACCCAACTGTCAACTCATTACACTCAATTTCCATCTTCAGTCTGACATTGCCGCCACTGTAACCGATTTCCATGCGGGAAATCCGTGAGGGGGCTTTGATTTTCCTTAACCAATCACAAGAGACCAACAACGTATGCGCCTATAATAAATTATATAATGAATATAATCCAGTGGGCAAAACACAAAAAAACATTTCCCCTTTGAATAAATGCCTTCAAAGCAGAGTGCTGTTCAGAACAGCCTCGATAGCAGCAACTATCTTGTCTATAGTGGTTGCTATTGTTGTTGTTACGTCTGGCAGACTTGACAACAGCTTGACAATGGTGTTAGTCCTGCCCATTGCGTCGTTTATTGCTGCTCATTGGCTAATAGATACAGTCGGTAATATATATTTTATTATTTTTATTTTATTTTCACCTTTATTTCACCTGGCAAGTCATTAAGAACAAATTCTTATTTACAACGGATATCTCAATGATCTGACTCACCAGCAGAAGGTGCTGCGACTACAGGATTGGGGATTCAAGAGCAGGTACCTGTTCAGATGTGCGTTCACTGCGGGGGTTGAATCCCCAATTCTGTCTGCCTGGGCTGGGCTAGCAGCTAAATGCTAACTTTTGGAAGAACGGGAAGATTTCCTCCACGCTGACCCATTGACCACGCGTCTATGACGAGACACCGCCTGAATGTATAGTTACTTAGTCACCCTCGATGCTCATTGGACCAAAAAGAAAATTCAACATGAGAAACTGTTGTTAAATGTCACAATGCCAGACCAGAAGAGTGGGTGGATTCGAAGGTCTGGACCCAGGCAAGCCTAGACCTTTTTAAACTGAGCAACCTACTGTACCCAATGACGACTGCCATTCATTGTATGATCTCTACACAAGTCAGTACACCAGAAAACAGCCAACATCAACTTTATTTCTAATTTCAATGCACTTTATGAGGTCGGACGTGCATGTCAGCCAGCGAGGATTGAATCTTGGCCTTTTTTTTTTGCTTCAGCCCTTCCACTCAGGACTGAGTTGTTGTTCCTCTAGTATTAAGTGGATGCATAAACACACACTGAAGGCAGCTATGACACCATATAAGCATCATATGTGGGTAAATACCATGTTCATTATCAATTCATATTAATTATTCAGTTGGAACCGACATGCTGTCAGTGTTTGTATGAAGGGGGTGGGTGAAGCATGTCGAGTTTCGGAGGCATTTGAGTCCAGGGAGAGATGTCTGTGTGTGTGTGTGTGTGTGTGGGGGGGAGGGTATGTTACAGATAAGGTCATCAATGTCCCACTATCTGGCCTTGGGGAGCCCTCACACGCACACACGCCACACACACACACACACACACACACACACACACACACACACACACACACACACACACACACACACACACACACACACACCACCCGCCCAAGAGTCTCCTCGTGCCCCCGACGCGCCACAGATGTTTGCCGAAGAACTTCAAACAATATTCCTCGCGGCCCGCGTCTGTTCCCCCGATCGAGTCTGTCAGCCGGGCCGCTATGTAAACCCAGTGTGTGAAGGCTAAATTAATAAATAACGCCCGTGTTTACCCGCAGTGTTTTATTACATAAATAAACATGTCTTAATCGGACTGCTAATGAGCGGTATAGGGTGCCCGGGGTAGCTCGCTAGGAGGCGTCGCTCGGGCCTCTGATGTGCGCGGCAGGAACGAGCGATCGGGGAGTTTGATAGCGGCGCGAGCTCCCCAAGAACGAGTCGCACAAACTCCACAAGGTCGTTTGTGTTTTACACATCTGCTCCCTCTTTGTGCTCCCTGTCTCTCACCCCTCCGGATACGCTTTACCACTCTCCTACCTTGTCATTTTTCTCTCTCTCTCTCTCTCTCTCTCTCTCTCTCTCTCTCTCTCTCTCTCGTTCTGCCTGCCTCTCTCTCTCTCTGCCTCCTTCTGTCTGGTGGTCATCCTTGCCCTCGCCATCTGTTTCACAGTACGCCACACACGGAGATGGAGCGAGGTAGATGGAGGGAGAGAGAGAGAGAGAGCGATGGTGAGCGGGAGAGAGGAGAAGTGAGGGGAGCAGGGGGAAAGTGGAGGATATGCAGAGAGAGAGGAGTGGTGGATGGTTACGGGACCCAGTGCTTCCATACAGTAGTATCATGGGATCGTTATCATGGGATCTTGCACTCTCAATGTGTTCAGCTCGGAACAACACACATTCCTGCTTATACTTATACTGTATGTTGTGTCATTATGCATTAATAACATACTTAGGCTTAGGCTTGTGGGCAGTGGGGGCCTAAAGTTAGACCGGAAGGTCGATCAATCCCCGGGACCGGCAGGATAAATCTGGGTAGGGAAAGTGAAAAAGCAGTGATTGCCCCTCTCTCATCACCACCCCTGAGGTGCCCTTGAGCAAGGCCCTTAACCCCAACTGCTCCAGTGGAGCCAGGGGCAGATCTAGAGAAATATTCATGGGGTGGCATGGAGATTTTAACTGGGGTGGCAGAAATATATCCTATATTTGCTGGTTTAATCGTAAACAATCACATATCAATGCTTGCTTGAAAAAGCCCCAAATTTGAACTCGAAAACATGACATTATTGTGACACTAGTAAAGCATTGAATAGAAATATCTAAAGGTGGTATTAGGGGTTGGTAGTACGGAGTTACACATGAGTCAACATTGCTGACGTGCGAGGTCAGATAACATTTAGTTTGTCATCAAATAAAACCAATAGAAATCTGGAGTTCTTATTCGAGCATGTTACAATGATAGATACGTGAGGAACATTTTTTGATACATTTGGGGAACATCCAGAAGGTTTGTCGTGCTTATCTCTGGGAAGACTGAGAGCAGTCTTTTCTCAGGAAGAAACCACATTCTGAAATCTGAAATATGTTACAATGTTACAGGCTGGCCTGACACCTGTAGTGTGACTGTGAACATTGACATCTCTTCTTTGTAGGCTGAGTGATACATTGTATAGCATGGTACAAATGGAGATGCCTTAGGTCTTGTTATGTTATGTTATGTTATGTTATGTTATGTTATGTTATGTTATGTTATGTTATGTTAGGTTAGGTTAGGTTAGGTTAGGTTAGGTTAGGTTAGGTTATGTTATCTTCAACTTTTCTGGGGAGGCAGCTGCCACCCCATGCCACCCTGGTAGATCCGCCCCTGCAGTGGAGCTGCTCAGTGACCATCAGATCAGACTGTGGTTGTACTGGTTAAGCTGTGTTCACACCGAGATATTTATTTTTCGCTCTGTCGCTCGATTCAACCCTTTGGAATCGCTCTGTCGCTGTATTTAAATCGCTCGTCAACAGGCACACGAATTGACGGACATCTGGGGGCTATAACATTACGCAATGTCATGATGTTTGTCCACTACGAGCCACCGTAGTTGTTTACAAGCTAAGCCTATCAGCGTGCTCCTAACGCGAGCTTTATACCGGTAGTACAGACTTCACTTCATGTCAGCTGTCAGCCTGTCAATCAGCTGTCAATGCGGTTTGTTGCCACACAATAAACCAGCGGTTTCTTCCAAGCCAGTGTGATCCTTGACTCACTCTCACACGGCAGCCAATCAGCGTTGAACAGCGAGCGACTGATGGCAGCGTAATTTCGCTCAAGTTGGGATATTTCATCTAGGGCGACGAGCGTATTTTCGCCCTATCGCTCTGTCTCTGTCGCTCGGACGCCCAGCGACTTTTCTCCCGGGCGAATATACGCTCAATCGCTCGTTTGCATTGACTTTGTATGTAAACTCGATGCCAGCGAAAAACTTTAATAGGTCGCTGTGAACGCAGCTTTAGCTCAGGTGTGAATTTGTGTGTGAATGTGAACAGGTTAAAAAGGGGAAAAAATAAAATAAAAATGGTTAAGGCGCCTTCACATGATAAGAGGTGCACAAAAAGAGGCGAGCAGCGGCAGCTGGCACTACATCACATACAGCAGCTATCTTCTCCTCTGATTGGTTGCGCTCATGAAAGGTCAGCGATAAGTAGGTCAGTGTTGACGAGATATTTTGAACTTTGAGCGCAGAGCAAAGTGGCAAAATCGAGCTGTGCGCGTCGCCAAGGGTAGCGCTGCCGCTCTCCCCCATAGGAAAACAATGGGACAGCAGGCGCAGAGCTGTTTTACCGCGGATCAGGTGACTCACCTGGCTGGTTCTTCATAGACCCCTTGCATGGGATCAAATGTACAACATCTCTTACAAGCACATAAGCACCTCATGCGGCTGGTAGCACCATTATATATATATATTTCCTGTGTCTCAGTTTGTTCAATTCTGTTCTTTGTGTTCTGAAAAAGATTGGAAAATAAAATATTATATAAAGAAAAAAAATCCAACCAGTAATACCATCACATATTCTTGAGCAATCGCCCCTCCACCCATCCCATCATATAAAACCTGCAACCTCACAACGCTCAGAGTGACACGATTGGTAAGGCGGTACGGCCGGTTGATTTTTCTCCATTTTTGGCCTCCCACCAGGGACAAACTATCCCTCCTCTTCTTCTTCCTCCTCCAGTTCCTGCATTCCAAAGGCTTCGTCCACTGCTGCTCCGTTAACGAGGACAACACTGGAGTGGAGACTGCCGGCCTGCACCCACTTCTTCTCAGTCACTTTCCATGTTTGTTCTGGTCCACTGCTGAACTGTCTCACTGCACATCCTGCTTCAACCGAAAATAAGTTGAACGTGACACCATCAAAATTCTCCTTGTGACTTTAAGTGTGACTGAATACCGCCTTATATTTGAACCACATAACTCCCAGCTCCTTGTGAATCACAGGTAGAGATTCCCTATTGGGCATCACATAGGTAGTTTAAAGCAGCGGTTCTCAACATGGGGTCCAGGGACCACCAGGGGTCCTTGATGGGATTTTAGAGCGTCCCCAGCAAATTGATGAATTGTTAAACTTCACTATTATTACAAGAAATTAACACAAAGAATGTAGAAGAATGACTGTTTTGATCATAGTTTTGCGGTTATCTCTCTGCCTACAACTGTTTGTTTCAAGTGGGCACTGTTTAAATGTTTGTCCCACTGATGTCAGAATGTCTATGACATCATCGGTGATGTCATCAGTGACATTATTGACAAAACCATCTTATGACATGACTGATGATGTCATAGGCATTGTGACATCATCAGTGATGTCACTTGAGCTGGTTTAGGCAATTGTGACATCACTGATGATGTCATAGACATTGTGACATCATTTTGATGTCATCAGTGATGCAAAGTTGAGAAATTGTGCGCTGCGCATGCCAATAGAGCAGGCGAGGCCATGCTACAGCCGATCCGTGTATGCGAGCTGCAGGGCCAGCTCTGCGAGCTGCAGGGCGGGCAAAGCCACGCAGCGGGCAAGCCTAGGAATCGAGCATGTGAGATGCCTAGTCAGTTAAATGACCACCTTCAGGATCCAAAGACTATAATGTTCCAGCACATGTGTTAAATGACCACCTTCAGGATCCAGAGACTAGTGTTCCAGCACATGTGTTGGAGCCAGATGGCAATTCTACCTGCTTAAGTGCCGCCCATGTGGCAGGCGGGCCCCATCTCCGATTACAAGCAGGGGTTAAAAACTCTGCTCGCTCTGTTATGTGTGTGTAGCGAGTGTGTGTGTAGAGAGAGAGAGAGAGAGTGTGTGTGTGTGTGTGTGTGTGTGTGTGTGTGTGTGTGTGTGTGTGTGTGCGTGTGCACGCGTGTGTGTGTGTGTGTGTGTGTGTGTGTGTGTGTGTGTGTTTCCTGAGCAAGGGAAATCTCTGTGGGCTCGCTTACCTTTCTGGACAGAGAGAACAAGTTGCATGCTGTTTTACAAGAGGGGAGATAAATCTGACAGGGGTGTCAAGTAGCGGGGGCTCATACCAGCCAAAAGCAGACCACTGCTGGCTGGCCGAATTCTTGTGGCATCGGATTGCGGAAAACTCCCAACAATTGCATGATAAGACACACGCCGGCTCACGGATTGCGGCCAACAATAGTTGGCTCCTTGGCCGGGGGAGGAGAGCAATGCAGATTCTCCTCACAGAGGCAATGATGTTTTTTAATTAGTTTCTGAAATGAAATGCGAAGCTACGTTGTTGTTTTTCAACATTTTTCGGCATAACCCACTCAAATGTGTATGTCATTAAGTCATAGATTGCCACTAAGCAGTTGTAAAATCAATTTTGGCTGCCTCCCAAGAAATATGCCCAATTACAGCCTGGTCACCAGAATAAAACTCTGGCATTGTATGTTTCTGCAATCCATGGATATGTAGAATGGCAACGTTTCTGAACCCTAAATATGTTGCATATCAACATTTCTACATACCAATTTGGGGCCCCCATTTGTTTTGGCCCACCATGGATTTGACAAAAAAAAAGGCTAGTGTGATATAAAACTACTAGAAGACCTAAGGAATGAATTGGTTCCAACCAGGTCAACCTAGCATGTTGGGAAGGGGGATAAATAACGCTCCAAAGTTAGGCAAAATGTTGGCGAGGGAAAAACTGGCATGGCCATATTCAAAGGGGTCCCTTGACCTCACCTCAAGATATCTGAATGAGAATGGGTTCTATGGGTAGGGTGTTAGGTCTACGCACCTTGAGTTGCATTGTACTTTCTGTCAGAAAGGTGTGTTTAATGTTTACGCTTTTTTTTCTTTCCGTTTTTTTCCCGATCAACTCTAAAGCTAACACTAAGAAAAGTTTTTAATAGACCTTATTCACAGCGCGGCCATCTTGGGATGACATCACCCACTGGTTGGGAATGCAACCAGCATGCATAGCCTTCTTCGGCTGTCATTTCGGGGTTCAACTGCACCACAGCGACAGATGTATCGGTTCGGTGCTCAGTGGTGCAAGGGTGTAGTGCAGTTTACAATTTAAACCATTGGCTGCGCTTCCTTGAATATCGTGGATATAACACTCAATCCAGTTGCTGTAGCCCTTTAAAAAAAAATCCTGTACACATCCATCTGCCCATTTATCGATGTGATCAAACGAAATTGGTGTGACAGAACTTAAACTTTTGGTCTACTGCTCCCATGTTCAGACAGGGGTTTGGATGAGAGTCTCGCGTTGCGTTCCCAACCAGCGGGTGACATCATCCCATGGCCGCGCTGTGAATAAGGTCTATAGATGTTCCAATAATGTTTTTATTATTTTGAACATGTATTTTAGATTTAGAATGTAAATTGAAAATATAATACATTTTAATGTAATGTAATTTCATATAACATCAACATTTATTTTTGGCATGGCCATGGCCCGCCATCCAGATTAATGTTTGGCACTTCATAAGAATTTGGGCACCTCTGTTATAGTCTGCTATTGAAATAGTGCGGTGGCCGGGGTGTTCTGGTCGGGGTGGATTGAGGGCATTAACACTTTCCTTTAACACCGAAGAGCGTGTTCAAAGTCGACATTTCAACCCTAAGTCACATTTAACATTTTGTGTTATTGAAGCCTAACACAAACCATAATCCTAACCTTAACCAAGTTGTTTTTTACTTGCCTAAACATAGCCAAAGTTGTTATACTTGCCTAACCAAAGTTGTTTTATTTAACTAACCAAAGTTGTTATACTTGCATAACCAAAGTTGTTATACTTGTCTAACCAAAGTTGTTTTATTTAACTAACCAAAGTTGTTATACTTGTCTAACCAAAGTTGTTGTGAGGTCTCTAGACCAGTGGTTCCCAACCTTTTTACACCAAGTACCACCTGAGAAAGTAGTTGGCTCTCCAAGTACCACCATATGACCGACGTTAAAATACAGTCTATTCAGCCAGGCCCGTAGCCAGGGTTTGAGAAATACCGAGGTCATTTTAGCGCGGCGTGGGGGGACCAGGGGGGGCTGTGCACCCCCGGATAGAAAATTTTGTCCATTTTAAAGTAAAATGCTTCAATCTGGTGCACTTTGAGAGCAAAATGAAGAGGCTAGATCTATAAAGAACTACATACATCATGTTAGATTAATATCCTCTTTACTGTGCTGTTGCTTTAAAATGATACAAAAAATACATGTCTCCCCATATGATATAATTTATATTCTGCATACAGGTCACATGGCAGAATACTGCTCAATTAAATACAATGGCCCATCTACACAAACATCACTTACAGGGGAGTTACTTACCCATTCACTTCAATAGAACTGTCCCCAAAGTCTAGCCCCAATCTAGCCTCAATGCAAAATCTGAATGTTGTGAGTTATCTCTCTTCTATAGCACACAGAGAGGAAGCAAATTGTTGCATTTCCGATCAACTGTCGCATTAAAACATCAATGACAGATTAATAGATCTGGGGACCAGGGCTATTTTTCAAAAAAAATTGGTGTGGAAAATACCGAGGTCATGACCTCGGTGTCCTCAATGGTAGCTACGGGCCTGTATTCAGCTATGCACAGTTCACGCAGGAGGCAAATTTATTCCAACCTGCAGCCTATGTGCAACCTGCAGCAGCTGCACTTGTGCTGGGTTGACTGCTGTCTTCACCTCCTTGTGCTTCATCGTTGCTGCTCTCCTCTACTACAGCTCTTTTACGATTCCCTCCCGTTTTGATCCACTTCATAATTTAAACATTGGGATTCCAGGGAAGTACCACCAGCAGGGGGGGCGCAAGTACCACCTACCTTGAGAAACACTGCCAATAATATTAATAATTATTATTATTATTTCACTTTCACATGTTTGAAAACTACTACTAATGACCACCATGGATTTTGCACAAAAACTAAAAAAAAAAAAAAAAAAAAAAATTTTTTTTTTTTTTTTTTTTTTTTGAATTTTCACAGAGCCTTTCCAAGTACCACCAGCAGGGGTCGCAAGTACCACCTACGGTACGCGTACCGTAGGTTGGGAACCACTGCTCTAGACCATATTTCAAGCAGAAGGCCATTCGTGCGTAATCTAATCCGATCACCCCTGACGTCAGTCAAGTTCTAGTATGACGTGGTCAGTCAAAGTCTTAGTATGACGTCCGTAATGACGTCAGATATGACGTCAGTTAATCCTCATATATATAGCAAGGGTTCTACGTCACCTCTCTCTCTCTGGCCGATCATAACAGCAGCTAGCTTCACGGCAGTCCATCTCCCCTGAAGCCGTCCTCCGAAGCGTTGTTTTGCCCCACCCATCTCCCCAGTCCGCCACCAACGAGTCGTGACTCCTGATCCGCCACGGGGGGGGGGGGTCTCCTAGCCTATGCAGATGCCCTCCTCTTGCCTCAAGAGCAGCACCACTGGCTAATGGAGTCAGGGGGATCTCCTAGCCTATGCAGATGCCCTCCTCTTGCCTCAAGAGCAGCGCCACTGGCTAATGGAGTCATGCGCCAAAGTATTTGCCATGCATGCCGATTGCTAAATAAAGTTTGTTAAATCCTACCAACTGGCCTCTCATGATTGAATTATTTAACTAACCAAAGTTGTTATACTTGCCTAACCAAAGTTGTTTTATTTTCCTAACCAAAGTTGTTATACTTGTCTAACCAAAGTTGTTTTATTTAACTAACCAAAGTTGTTATACTTGTCTAACCAAAGTTGTTATACTTGTCTAACCAAAGTTGTTATACTTGTCTAACCAAAGTTGTTTAAATTAACTAACCAAAGTTGTTATACTTGTCTAACCAAAGTTGTTATACTTGTCTAACCAAAGTTGTTTTATTTAACTAACCAAAGTTGTTATACTTGTCTAACCAAAGTTGTTTTATTTAACTAACCAAAGTTGTTATACTTGTCTAACCAAAGTTGTTATACTTGTCTAACCAAAGTTGTTTTATTTAACTAACCAAAGTTGTTATACTTGTCTAACCAAAGTTGTTTTATTTAACTAACCAAAGTTGTTATACTTGTCTAACCAAAGTTGTTTTATTTAACTAACCAAAGTTGTTATACTTGTCTAACCAAAGTTGTTTTATTTAACTAACCAAAGTTGTTATACTTGTCTAACCAAAGTTGTTTTATTTAACTAACCAAAGTTGTTATTACTTGTCTAACCAAAGTTGTTTCAATAATGAGAGACTAGTAGAAAGTATAACAAGCTTTAATGATACAACATTAATTTTGGCGTATGACTCCATGATATGATGACGCTCTCCTGAGATGATGAGAGGGCGTCGTCAGTGAAGAATAGGATAGGAAATCCCCCATAGGGAATTCTTCAATCAGGAGTCATGACCGATGGTGGTGGTCAGGGGAGGAGGTGGGGCGAAAACAATTGCTTCAGCGATGATGATCAGCAACTGAGAATGACACATACACAGCACATAGCAAACAGAGTAAACATGGACCCTGATATACTACGCTGATTAGGTGATTGGGATCAGCTGGAGAGGAATACCTTGGGCTGATTGGTTATTGCCACATGTGTGGTAAACTGTGAATGGGTGAGGAGACAGCATCAGAGAAAGGGGGCGAGCCTAACAATGAATGGGTTATACATCCTCAAAGAAAGGGGGGCGTGCACTGTGATATGACGAGACTGGGCGTTGGCTGTTAAGTAGTCTTCATTATTGAAAATAGTCTAAGACTTCATTTTATTTAACTAACCTAGGCCAGGAGCAGTGGTCGCTATTTCTTTCCAGTGCCCGGGGACCTTCATTGGACCATCATTGGACCAACTTCAGATGTTGTCGTCACTGTTCGGATGACGATCCTCTGCATGTTTTTAGTGGGGGGTTATGTACGGAGGAACCCCCTGGGGGGTACGGGGAGAACATGCAAACTCCACACAGAAAGGCCCTTTCGACGAGATAGCCCACCTGGGCAGTAGGCACTGAAGATATGGGGGGGTCACAACTCCAGCACCCACAGCGTCCCAAGTGGGAATCGAACACAGGACCTTCGAGCTGTGAGGCGACAGCGCTTACCACTGCACCACCGTACCCTAACCAAAGTTGTTTTATTTAACTAACCAAAGTTGTTATACTTGTATTGTTGTGTTTGGTAAATATTAGTATGAAATATACTGCACTTGTCTAACCAAAGTTGTTATAGTGTCTAACCAAAGTTGTTTTATTTAACTAACCAAAGTTGTTATTACTTGTCTAACCAAAGTTGTTTTATTTGCATTTAATGTGGTGAGGTTTTCAAATAAACTGTTTTGTTTCAAATTTACAATATTGTACGTATCCTTGGTTTCAGAAACTTAAAATGCCAATGTTTTATTATGGCAATTGGGTTGCAATATACCGTACTCATGGTTAAAGCTGATTGTAAATATACACCTGTTTAAAGTTCAAAGTTTTACAACAGTGTACCTCTTACTGCCATTTGGAAAGACCAATGTGCTTATTGCAGCTTTAAGACAGGACATAGTCAACTCAACTTACTCAATCTCTCTCTCACTTATCCCCATGCACATACTACCCCCATGCATGTGCGCGCACGCACGCACACGCGCGCGCACACACACACACACACACACACACACACACACACACACACACACACACACGCGCACACACACCCCCACACACACACACACACACACACACACACACACACCCTGCCTATAGTCACAGAGAGGGACAGTGGATGTAAGGGAGGATTTCCTGGGGCCGCCTGTCCTCCCAGCAGTAGGCTGATTGGAGGGGCTGGCTGTGTTTGTTAAGGTAATGGGCCCTAGGTGAGCTAATTCACAGGGTACACGCTCCACGCTCCATCACCTCAGGAGGAAAGGGCTTGCCGGTGGGGGTAGGGTGGTTGGGTTTGGTGTCCAGCTCTCCTCAAAATCCCTCCAGCCTCGCTCCGGCTCCACCTGAAAGTGATTACCAGGCCCAGCCGTGAGCAAACAAGCCCCATATGGAGTGTCTATAGTGGGGCTGAGGCCGGGGCCTGGGGAGCACCTCCTCCATCTCTTTGGAGAGAAGAGGCCTGAGCAAACACAGCTAATGAAGTCTTAACAAGCGGCCCCCGGGTTAGCGCGAGCCCGCTAAATGCCACCGAAGGCTCTTGGAATTGTGTCCAAGCAGATTGGCCAAATCTCCTCGAAAGCTTTCCTTTACAAGATAAAGTTGTATTAGCATATCTCCATCTCACCATCTCACAGGGAAGTCCTGGATCTGGCAGGCGGGCACACTTGATGGGCTTTCCTTTCTTTTCGGCGGGAGCACTTGATTCTAGAGTAGGATTTTCAAATTGGACACATTAACTTTGGATCTCCATGTGGATTCCACATTTTATTCATTGGTTCCAGAGTAGGATATTTTCTCACAGGAATTCTTGCAAACAGGAGATGAGCGGACTTCCTCAGAGTAAATCATTAGCCTGGTTAAACGCCACCTCACTTTGTGTTTCACTCCACGGATCAGTCTGGACTTCCAGCCACCCACATCCATTTCAGTGGGCGGGAGTTTGCATTGACAGATAACTCCTTCAGCCAATCAGCATCGCCAAATCCAGTCAGAAGAAAGGTGTAAACGTCTTTTCGAGAAACTCTCCTGGTGCATATTATTGTTCTTGTTTAACTGTCATTGCGTCTATTTCTGCAACAACTGCACTTTCGGCTGTGTTTTCTCTACTAACGTTAACGTTACCGCTCGCTGCTTTGGGAGATGCTATTCTGGAGCCGTTTCCACCGCTTCTGGACCTGGGGGGGCGTAAATCAAGGAGACGGAAACAGTCTACCGGAAACATGTGCGCCAAAAAAATCTTCTGTGTAGCTAGAGCCTGATAACAAGAACTAAACAACACAACTAAAAAGTTCTATAGTACATAAAACAAAACGTTTATGCAATATGGCATCGCCGCCACCCTCGCCTGATTTTTTTGTTTTTTGTATTTTTTTATTCTTGTATTATCCTGTTGGCACTGCTTGTTTCCAGTCTAGGGTCCAGGGTCTAGGCCGGAAACAGCCGAGAAGTGTAAATCGAAATGCGAACCAGGCTCTTCTCCGCTGGAAGAGCCTGGTGATGCGAGGTTAGGGAGATGCCATTACTGTTATGCCAGTGGCGTCCCTGATTGGCCCGGTCACTTCATCAACTATGACGCAGACAGTCCCTGATTGGCTCAGTTACATTGTCATTTCAGGAAATGGATGTGGGCGGCTGTAAGTCCAGACGGATCCGTGAAGCGAAACAGAAATGTGAGTTTGCGTGATCAGGATGTTTTAACCAGGCTAGTAAATCATCATCTCTGGAGACCGAACACCCTCTCTCACCCTTGTCCATCCCTCCCTATACTCCCTCCATCACTCTCCTACACTGTGACCAGCACCTTACCCCCACTCCCTTTTTTTTATTACGTGTCCTTTTTCACACATCTCAAATACCAGGGTTTATTATTGGGAAAATATCACACCCTGCCTCCCTGCTTCATGCACAAACATCCACTCACGCACATGCATACCACTCCATTTTCCTAATCAAAAACAAACACCCATTAGGAGAGCTCCTTCCTTATCTCCCATCCCTGACTCAATTTAATCAATCTATGTCGTCCTCGCGTTCTCCCGATACGATTCTTAGTGCGGTAGGGTTGTTCTATTCGTTCAGTGGGTCGGCTGTGAAAAGCTGCCTCACATGATAAAGACCTGGCTCCCCTCCAAACACAATACCACTAAATTTAAACTCCACCACCAACACCACACCCCGGCCCCCACACAATGCTGCATTATGCCTGGATGGGAACCTGGGAGCAAGATGCTTTTTTTTTTACCCTGGAAAACCACAAATAGGCCTCCTAGCGCCCAAACACTGCAGGAGGTAGGAGATTGGACAAGTGTGTGTGTGTGTGTGTGTGTGTGTGTGTGTGTGTGTGTGTGTGTGTGTGTGTGTGTGTGTGTGTGTGTGTGTGTGTGTGTGTGCGTGTGCGTGTGCGTGCGTGTGTGTGTGCGTGCAGTAGAGGACAAAATGTCTATTGAAAAAGACAGCCCTCTTGTTGCTGAAATGAATATCAAGTTTCGAACAGATGTGCTAATCACATGTCTTGACCTCTCTGGGCTGGTATGCTGTGGCTCAGTGGAACCTTATTATCAAAGCATGGTTTTGCGAACTACGAATAGTCTATCACAACAATAATCACAATAATAACCCATGACTATTACAGATCATTACTGAGCAGACTGGGGCTGTTAGATTTGTAGATACAACAGTTATAGAGAGATTAGTATTGGCCTAAAGTTCGCCTTCTGAGGTAAAATATAATGATCCAAGCTACATCCATGATGTAATTTCATTTAAGCTTTTAAACATATTTTTGTTGTAATTATTGCCTGGGCAAGCAGCAGGGCATTTTTACTCTTAACAGCTAAATCCAATGTTTATAAATTATTTCCTCACTATAAAAGAGCTATAGTAATCATATAACAGATTTGAAAAGGACACAGAAAAACGACAGGCTATCCAGTAGGGATATTATAGAAGACTGAATTTAATATTATTGGAAGTATGATAAAGTATCCATAAATTATATACATTACTATGGTCCCGAATGCTGCAGCAATACTATTGTGATATAGTGTAGTAGTTCTCAAACTTTTTCGCATCAAGGACCCCTAAACTGACACAAATTAGACCATACCCCTATTTGATAAGATTTTGTCCCAGGGTCTCCCATCTGAAAAGATTTTTGCTTTTAGATGCTTTTAGTCTATGAAACCCATGACCAAAATAGTCATACATTCTGTCATTGTGTTACTTATGGATGGAATTATAGTGAACAAAATAAATTATCCACCTTTTTGCTGGGGACCCACTGGAAGCCACTCAAGGACCCCTGGGGGTCCCCAGACCCCACTTTGAGAACCACTAGTAGATGAAAAAAATATTAATGTAAGATCATAAACGTTTATGATTATTTGCACTTACGTTTATGATTGTTTTATTTATTTATGGAGCCTCCATATATAAACTAGCCTATAAAAACTATACTTATAAACTATTATAACTGATCACAGACACACTATGGGAATATTTTAATAGTGACACCAAAGGAGATTAAAATACCATTCAGTAAGGTCACTGCAGGAACATTATTGAGTCCCACAGACGCACTGTAAGTTAATATGACAGACCCTGATGGTGATAGTTTTGTTTGGGATGCTCTAGCTGCCACTGTTTGTTGTCTGCTGCATGGTCTTTGCCTTGCGCGCAATTACGCCCCCCGTGGAGCTCTTAAACGAAACATTAGCACCTAATTTAAAAAATAAAACAGCTTTTCACAAGGACAGACAGCTCCCTGGGCAGTCTTATCATGCGCAAATTAGCCAATTTACCAAAATGCCCCTCTCTCACACAAAGAATAGATAGAGTTGATGTATCCTCCGTCTGCCTGGTGTTCATGTTACCATTCATTTTTGAAAGATTACCCCCGTGAAAATTCGCTATAATATTCGTATACTGACTTATAGTATCTCCTATATGGATGACACTATAATTAATATTCATATATGCAGGCTACAGTGTAGCCTACCTGTGGAACGCAATAGACTTTCGTGACCTTACTATGGTATTTCTATCTTTATTATTTTTGTTTGATATTTCTAATGTGTTATAGGGTTACAATCGTTCTCTTTTATAAGGGCCGATGTCTGTCATATTTTGATAATTTTGTAATATAGGGTCAAAATACATAAAAAAAAAATAGTGAGTTTGGTGTATATTCATGGTTGTTTTCCTTGTGAAAAGCTGGAGAACATATCATATATCATATTATTTGACCCACTATCTCTCCATACCGCTGAAGCTGGAGCCTGGTGCCACACAAACAGCCAAAACGAATATGATCATAATAATATCTGTAAAAACATGATTGACTTATCCCGAAGCACCGCCCCTGCTGCTCTGTGATTGGATGAACGGCCAAGGGGGGGCAGCCTGACAGGCTCCTGTATAAATACCCACCGCTTAGCCCTCAAGCTGATGATTTGTATGGGAACCAGGACTAAGAGGGGACGAGCCGAGTGAATGTAGTCGCTGTGTTTTGAAGAAAGAAAGGCCCACATTTTCTATTTGTTGTTGTGATCGCAGAGCTGTACTCCGGTTTATCAGCGAGAGACTGGCTAAGGATACAGAAAGCAATTTACATTAGAAGGTGGATTCCCTCTCCTCAGCCATCTTGCCTGCTGCTCGCCGCCCTGAAGGCTGTTTTCTCCTCTCCTCCACCACAGACTGAAAGTAAACACGGCTTGCAAATTGCTTGCAACTCCGTGCCAAATACCGAGCGAAGCGAGATGGGCTCGCTGCGTAAAATCTAACCGGACTGGGGCAAAATAAGACTGCTGAGAGGATTTCTCCGCTGCTGTTTTTACCAAAGCGGGAGAGGGGGACACGACGCGCCGGGGGGATGGAGTACGACCTGTTGGGGATTTACCTGCTCCTCTCGCTCGCCCTCCTGCCCAGATCCAGCGGCACCACGGCCAAGGAGATCACCTGCCAGGAGATAGCCGTGCCCCTGTGCAAGGGCATCGGCTACAACTACACCTACATGCCAAACCAGTTCAACCACGACACGCAGGACGAGGCTGGGCTGGAGGTGCACCAGTTCTGGCCTCTGGTGGAGATCCAGTGTTCCCCGGACCTCAAGTTCTTCCTGTGCAGCATGTACACCCCCATCTGCCTGGAGGACTATAAGAAGCCGCTGCCGCCGTGTCGGAGCGTGTGTGAGAGAGCCAGGGCGGGCTGTGCGCCTCTCATGCGGCAGTACGGCTTCCCCTGGCCGGACAGAATGAAGTGTGACCTGCTGCCGGTGCAAGGCAATCCCGACACACTGTGCATGGACTACAACAGGACTGACTCCACCACGGTTTCCCCAGTGCTCTCCAAACCCACCAACCACCCCAGTAAGGCTCATAACCCACATAAGAACAAACCTGGCCGACCCAGCGCGCCAGGTAAATACAAGCCGCCTGCTGCTCCCTGCGAGCCGGGATGTAAGTGTCTAGACCCCATGGTGCCCGTGAACACGGACCGGCACCCGCTCTACAACCGCGTAAAAACGGGGCAGATCACCAACTGCGCCATGCCGTGCCACAACCCGTACTTTACGCACGACGAGCGCGCATTCACCGCCTTCTGGATAGGACTGTGGTCGGTGCTGTGCTTCGTGTCCACGTTCGCCACCGTGGCTACCTTCCTCATCGACATGGAGCGGTTCAAATACCCGGAGCGGCCCATCATCTTCCTCTCGGCGTGTTACATGTTTGTTTCAATTGGCTACATCGTGCGCCTGATCGCCGGGCACGAGAAGGTGGCGTGCAACCGGGAATATGACGTGGAACACATCCACTACGAGACCACCGGCCCCGCGCTGTGTACCGTGGTCTTCCTATTAATTTACTTTTTCGGCATGGCCAGCTCCATCTGGTGGGTCATCCTCTCTCTGACTTGGTTCCTGGCTGCTGGGATGAAGTGGGGCAACGAGGCTATAGCAAGTTACTCCCAGTACTTCCACCTGGCCGCCTGGCTCATCCCCAGCATGAAGTCTATAGCAGTGCTGGCTCTGAGTTCTGTGGACGGGGACTCGGTGGCTGGCATCTGCTACGTGGGCAACCAGAACCTGGACAACCTCCGGGGGTTTGTTTTGGCACCGCTGGTCATTTATTTGTTCATCGGCACCATGTTTCTCCTGGCCGGGTTTGTCTCCCTGTTCAGGATCCGTTCAGTCATCAAGCAAGGCGGCACCAAAACGGACAAGTTGGAGAAGTTGATGATCAGAATAGGCGTCTTCACAGTGCTCTACACCGTGCCAGCCACAATCATAGTAGCCTGTTACTTTTACGAGCAGCACAACCGGCAGAGCTGGGAGATTACGCACAACTGCTCCTGCCTGCTGGACGTGGAGCGCAGGACTCCAGACTATGCCGTGTTCATGTTAAAGTACTTTATGTGCCTTCTGGTAGGCATCACTAGCGGCGTGTGGATCTGGTCCGGTAAGACAGTGGAGTCGTGGCGGACTTTCTGCACCAGGTGCTGCTGGGGCAGTAAGGGCACCGGGACAGGCTCCATGTACAGCGACGTGAGCACCGGGCTGACGTGGAGGTCGGGCACGGCCAGCTCTGTGTCTTGCCCCAAGCAGATGCCATTGTCCCAGGTTTGAATGAGAGGCGAAAGCAGCTTATGCATGGGACGCCTAATTGTTTGGGAGATAACCCATCACTATCCCCGTCTTAAGCAATTTGCATAGTAATGAACTGCTGCTGAGGGCCCTCTACACCCCCCACACCTCTGTTTGGAGAACTGGTTGAAACAATGTACCTGGCATTAACAGGTTAATTCCTCCCTGTTTATATGTATTGAAGGTACAGACTTTTACACTTAAACTGGGCATTACTTGTAGGCTACCTTTAGGCGACAAGACACTTTTGTTCCTAACTTGCTTCATACAAAGAACATTTTGGGTTTTTTATGACCTGTTCTATCTACATATAGTGCCAGATGACATTGTATAATTCAATCACATCAAAGATGGTTTAAATTAAGCCTTATAGTGCCCCAAGTATTTTACGGGTCGTTCTTTTTTGTAATTTCAAAATGTATTTATATAATGGTTATGTACAAACTTTGTAAATTTGTGTATAAAAGAAAACTTTATAAGCTATTGTAAATTTGTACAAAGTGTAGATGTCCTTTTTTTCGTGAGGAAAAAAACAAATATGACCTTTATTTTGACAATAAAACGTTTGATAAATCTCAAGGCCTGTGTTAACTTTCCAGTGTTTTTCCCATAGGGAGTCTGATCCAGCCTCTTGTGTTCCGAGCCCAGGCATATTTTGTGGTTCCTTGTGGTCACCGTGTTGAGGATGGCAGCAGTGGCAATAGCAGCCTTTGAGAGTCCCCAGCTAAAAGGAAGCCCTTTTAACCATCAGAGACCGATAATTAGAGGCAGGGGTTGAGTTGGAGCATCTCCATAATTGTTAAAGTCCTCTTCACATGCCTGCCGAAGCCCGCTTTCTTAATTTAGTAAAAGAGGGAGTGGGTGAATGGGGGTATAAATGCAGGGAATAGACCCTTTTCATCTGCGGATACTTTGATCTTTCTTTTAGGCAGCCTAGAATAAAGGTGGTATGCATTAGGAGTGTCTGTCTGATGTGCCAAGGTTCTCCTAAATGTCCCCATTTGGATGCTTTGATGGATGTTCTACAATTGAAAGAGCATTCTGGACCCTGGCTTTTTTTTGGTTTTTATCAGAGCTGAAACCTGCCAGAGCCCCTGTGTCTTGTGTTTGGTTTCTCGTCGAGTCCTGAATTGAAACATCTCTCCCTCGACTCAAGCTGTGTCAGAGAGTGCAGGGGCCTTGACATGAATGATATTGAAATGGCAATGAAAGCCCCACAGGTGGTCTGTTCACATGATCTCACATCTTAGGGCCCCCTCAGCCAGGCATTTTTGCAACAATGTATCTGGTTTGGTCCCAATTAACCCAATGCGCTGGCATAAGATGATACACTGTAATCCAGCGTAGAAATGCCTTTGATTTGCTGGTCAATGGTGACAGTGTCCTTTGTAGTGCACTGCTTTGTTCCTGCTTTATTCCTTTAAACTCAAGACAGTAGATGTAACCTGCAAACCTCTTTTCAATGTGGTGCAGCTGTGCATCTTTTGGCAGTGTAAATCAGTGACATAAATGTTGCATCGCTGCTGTCAGCCGAGACACCAGGCAATGGACAGTGAATGACAACAAAAACTACTTCTCATCACATCAAAAAAAGTGGCCTCTTTGGGAGAGTACAACATTTCTTTCAGCATTTTACTTTATTGACAGTTTTGCTTCAGTTGACTAGTTTGGGCTTTTGTGTGTTTAGTTACTGAGCATATTTTTTTACACACCTGTTATAGCTGTGTTCTGATCACTAAGTTTAAATGTAATTAGTTTGTGCAAGACTTTAGAGGTCTCTGCTCGGTGAGCACTTTGCATACAAGTTGGCTCCTCAATCATGTAGAGGTTTATTTAGAAATAGTCATTTTTGCTCTCAGTTTGTGCCTTCATTTTCCAATGTTTACCATCACTTCAGTCTGTCTGCAGTTCCAGCTCTGACTGCCAGTGGAAGTGACATACATTTGTGGCCCCACCTAGTGGTAAGAGCAGCAGTGTGCAGTCCTCTGGCTAATTATAACCAAACTCTTTAACACTGTCAGGTGGTATATTGCCTTTGTTCCGAGCACTGACCAGAAATGTGTCACCCCTCCCAGCCGCCCTAAAGGAGATATTCACTACAAAACCTAGTGGCCCCCCTGAACCACCTCTCCCCCACACGCAGCCATTAGGCTGCTTGCCCATGAACCAAATGGCACTTAAAACAACATGTCCAGGCTGGGCCGTTAGACTTAGACGCACAGTATAATTATCAGGGAACAGTCTGTTTCCTCCTCAGAGGTCACCAACCCAGTTTGGTGCAGTTTACAGGAGAAAGTATGACTTAGCCTGGGAGTGTTGTAAAGAGATGCTTCACACACATACATACACACACACACACACACCCACACCCACACAGGAGGGCTTCTGAAATGGTTGGCTATAATTAGCCATTTATGGGCTAAAACACTCATGTCCTGACATGGTCTATGGGCAGTTTGGAAGGGCTTTATGAATTTATTTTATGGGGAACTTTCATGGCTTTCGTAGTTGTTCACCGATGCCACCTTTGACCCACTTTAACAATAGAAACGTCTGCAGCATCCATGGCTACAGTGTAAAAGAACTAAGAAACATGTGTCACTAGCACCCATGGCTACACTGTAGCAGAACTGTAACTACAGAAACATGTATCATCAATTGTCTACAGCATAACATAACTATAACTATATAGTATAGAAATGTCTGTAACTAGCATCTATGGCAGTGGTTCTCAACGTCAAGGACCCCTAAACTGACACCAATTAGACCACCATAACCCCAACCAAGTTGATTTTGTTGCCTAACCCTAACCGTTGTTTATAGGGCTGGGCAATACTTCAATGTTATCATCATCTTTCAGTGGAATCATATGAAACTGACAGAGGCTTGAACCCATGAGCTCAATACTGCTGGGCAGCAACCAAACTCTCTGAGCCACTGAGGTGCACTTCTTATGACAGGTTTTTCTCAGAGCAATTCACTCTTTCCTCTGGCTGTTGCCTTTCAAAACGGACTGAGGCTCAAACCCACAAGCTGAAAACTGACTGAGGCTCAAACCCACAAGCTCAATACTGCTGGCCAGCAATCCAACACTCTGAGCCACTGGGTCACACTTCTTAGGAGAGGTTTTCAGTCTTTCGTCTGGCTGTCACCGTTCAAAATAGACGGAGGTTCGAACCCGCAACCTCAAACCTGACTAAGGCTTGAACCCACAAGCTCAATTACTCCTGGGCAGTAATCCAACTCTCTGAGCCACTGGGTCACACTTCACAAGACAGGTTTTCTCAGAGCTTTTCAGTCTGGGTATCCACTTTCAAAACTTTCAAACTGACATAGGCTCGAACCCACAACCTCAAAACTATCATGCAGCTGTCAAACTCTGTGAGCCACTGAGTCTCACACGGTCAAGTCATTTCTGTCAGAGCTTTTCAGTCTTCATTTGAGAAGTTCTTCAAAGTCCAGGCTTTCACTGAGGCTCAACCCAAAACCTCCAAATTGTGGTGTGGCCATAGGTGTCATTGTGATAAGGAACTTACGCACATCCACTTCTTGGTGCTGAGCCACACTGTATCACAGATCATCAAAATAGAAAAAGGGCTCACGAGTCACGACACAAAGTTTCTTTTTGCTCCCGTGGACAACATTTAATAGACAGAGACAAACAGTTTGGATCCGATACGGATCTTCCTCAGTGTCATGTTTGTCTTCCTCAGTGTCATGTTTGTCTTCCTCAGTGTCATGTTTGTCTCTGTCTATTAAATGTTGTCCAGTGGGACCAAAAATAAACTTTGTGTCACGAGCCCTTTTTCCATAGGTGTCATTTACAATGGGGACATGTCCCCACCCCTTTTCAACACAAAATGACACCCTTGTGTACTCAGATGTCAAATATGGTCTGGACAGAGACGTCTGGAAATTTGACTCTGGAAAAGTATGGAATTTTGAAATGGAAAATGTGTAGGATTCCTGTAACTTCAAAAAGGAACTCGTACAGCATCGCCAAGCAGCAGTCAACCCTAATCACAGCAACAAATGAAGGCATCATCTCTTCCCCCTCGACCCGTGCAGGATCCCAGGAACAGACCTTTCATGCAACCACTCTGATTGAATTGTCTTCTTTCCCAATCAGTTTCTGCAGCCAGGCGTTAAGCCTTATGTCTGGGGCCAGGAGGAGCATTCTGACATATTCTGCCCATCTAATATTAATGGCGGCGTTTGATGAGAGGCAGACACAGAGGAGAGCAGAGGGCTTGATAGACGGGTCATGCTTATTAATACTATTGATCCTTTCCATACACCCGGGTAGGGCTTTTGTTTTTTATCTCTTAATGCATGAGAGGAGAGGCTGCGGCTGTGGAGCTGCAGAAAGAAAGCTGCCTGTAATCTGCTAAGAGGGGAATATACATACTAGGGTTTGACCAATATCCAACCCTGGCTACATGGCAGAGCTTTATCTTTACCCTGTATGATTCCCATCTATCGGTATGATTCTCATCTATCTGTATGATTCTCATCTATCTGTGGACCAAGAGGAGAATCTACGATTCTAGTCTGCCTCAGGCAGTGAGATCTGACGTAAATATCAGATCAAGAGTAGAATTAGGAAGGACGGGGGGTAAGAAAAACATGGCTTCAGTTCACTCACAATATGCATCTGAAAGTGGGAGTATTTGTTGTGTTCTTTTATCTTTCTGAACTGAATAGTTCACTTTTTAAGTCCTTTATCTTGTGGATCTCGTCTGTACTTTTGTACTTTTTAATTGTAAATTCTTTATTAATTACTTGTTTTATGACTCAAAGCACTTTGAATTCCCTCAGTGTATGCAATCTGCTATACAAATCAAGCTGCCTTGCCTTGTCCTAGTACGTACATCAATTCCACCATACATCTCTTGACTTGGACCTCTCCTCCACCCCAATCAACAGCTTTGAGATGTGTGAAATGATGGAGAGAATAGGGAAACCCTACATAAGCACAATGTTCTTTAGCCTCAAGATATTTGTCAACGGAAACAGAACAATAGCACTAAAAACTACCAAAGAGTAGGAGTGTGTCTGTCTATGCACGCAGCACAACATTGACCTCGGGTTGCTGTGACCCATTTAGATGAATGGGGAGGCTCCTGACCTCCGGTTCACGCACATTATTCCCAACTGGCCTGTGGAGAAGCCAGATGTTGGAAAATAAAGGGGGACTCAGCATTCTGCACTCTGTCAGACATCACTGTCATAGTTTCCGAGGGACATGAGTCATGGAAGCTGTTGCAGTTTGGTTATTTGCCTGTATGAAAGATGGGCTCTTCGGTTGAGGAAGACAACAGTTTAATAGCTGTCAAAGTATAAGTGACTTATTGTTTAAACACTGATCTTCAATGAGATGATTGCTTGATATTTTAAGAAGAAATTAGTCTCTCCTTACTTTATTTCTCTGTAGTGTACATTTTGATACAGCATGGCATTCTTGTGAAGTAATTAGGCTAAAGAGAAATTACAGTCTGCTTCTGTACAGTAGCAACACTTTTGCTGCAGACAGTCAGTAACCCACCATTGAATAATATGACCACAGGTGGCGAGTATCTTATTATAAATATTTGGCTACTTTAACATGTGATATTCTTTAATTTAAACCACATATAATGAGACCCCGTAGTAAAAAAAAAAAAAAAATGCAAGCAAGGGTTTAATTTGAGGAACTGTGTATTTCCTTTGAGTCTGAGTGTAGGAAAAAAAGACTAGTTGCTGCTATACCTTTTTACCTATACTTATGTTGTGATGTATATGAAGGCATCAGTTTAGTGTCTGCTGCCATAGACATGGGCATTTAAGACCATACCTATAATTCATGTGTTTATACAGAAAAATGTGAGGAACGGTATAAGCTTCCAAGACTCATCTCTGTTTAGTCCTGGAACAGCCTGCAGAAAGTTGGGCAACTTAAAGGGCTCATCTGCAGCCTCTCTTTCTTTCCTTTATATGTTGATGACATCTTTAGTGTGGTGTGGTGTTTCTGCACTTCGCAGAGATCACCTGTCAATCAAATAGTGTGTCCAGTACTGTGATGTCAATGATGTCAATGGGCGCGGCTAACATGGATAAATAAAGGTTAAACAAACAAACAAGCAAACAAAAAATTAAACAAAAATATAAAATAATAATCTTATATAATTACCTTATCAGACCCAGTTATACCATTTTTAGTAATTAATGCTTCAATTTGGGGTTAGCGCTGTTAGTGATCTTACATAGATATCAGCATAAATGGCTGGCTCCCTATTGGCACAGTAACAATGCCTCTGTGGTTTAGTGCCCTCCTGCTGCCTCTTCCAATCCAAGGACCCCCCACCTATATATACACACACACACACACACACACACACACACACACACACACACACACACACACACACACACACACACACACACACACACACACACACACACACACGTGTAACAGCAGAACACCATGTTCCCTCCGTGCCTCTCTGTGTGACTGACTGACATGCCCACAAAAGAAAAACTTCTTTCATCTGAAGCGCTGAGTGCTTTTCCAGATTCCCTCTAAAAGCCACATTACAATTGTTAAGTGGTCAATAGAGGGCGGCACTTAAATTAAAAACATCTACAGGAGATACAGAATGTTATAAAGTTGGATTTTTCTAGGGTTTGAAAGCGGTTTGATTAATTACACTTTTATTATAACAGCCTTCTTTCATTTCATCTACCAGATTCATTCAAAGAAAGTGTCCGAGCCACAAAGTTATATGAAGATACAAATAATCACACATCAAAATCAATCATCATCACAATGCTTGAGAGCAGCTGGGAAGATTTCAAGTGTTGGATAGAGGTTGAAATCATTATGTCAGTGGCTGAAATAGATGGCAGCGTTTCACATTTTATGCCACTGGAGGGCAGCATGATACATCAAACCAAAATATCAGTGAAGCCTCAAGAATGTAGAGGGTCAAAGTAATGTAACATGAGCTAAACTGTAACAATAAAGTGCCTTCCAAACCAAAGATGTATTATAATTAATGTTAGGATGTTGTAGATCATAAATTGAATACATATTTGGAGATCCAAACTGGCAGTGTCGTGTCACACATGCACAGCTTACTTCACATTTGAGTTTGTGATTGTACAATTATAGAAATGTAAAAAAAGAGCAGAATAAAACAATCAACTTATAGTGTATACAATCAGAGTCACTCAACATATAATGTAGTGAATAAAAGAACACTGAAAAGTCATTGTTTTATGAAATAATTGTATTCAAAAGCAATCCATAGTGATTGATAATTAATGTATATCATTATTAGTCCAGAGGAGTTTGGACCATAAACACAAAAACATCCAATCGAGTAGATTATGGAACAATGATTATGCAATATTTTAAGTATTAAAAGAACAAATAATAATAATAAAAACAATGATAATAATAATAATAATGTAAATTATCTTTTAAGTAACCTTCTTAACCCTAGAACAGAACGTCGGGTGATTTTCACCCAGACAATTGAATTAATGTGATTTTAATTGTGTTGCTGCTGTCTGAGGTGGGCGGGTCCTTGGGTACCTTCAGGATGCTCACTGACGTCATCGAATGTAGGTGTGTTTCCCTGCTCCCATTCACGGTCTTTTCTACAGGCTACGTGTTTGGGTGATTTTCAACCGACATTAGTGATTGAGGGTAAAATATTTTCGGGTGGATTTCACCCGACGTTAGTGTTTGTGTATTATAATAGGTATGTATAATAATAATGTAATGTATATATATAATATAATAATAATGTATAATAATAAGCTTGTCCTGCTCCTGTCATCCATGCACAAACAACCAAGCATAGGACCCACACGCAAGCCTGAAGTGATCGAATTTTACAACCAAACGAAGGGAGGTGTCGATACTTTCGACCAGATGTGTGCCCACTATGCCTGTGGAAGAAAAACCAAGAGGTGGCCACTGTGTGTGTTCTATGGCATGATGAACGCTGGTGTGATAAACTCGTGGATCATACACAAGGAGAATGGCATGAAGAGAGGCAAATGAAGAGGAGGCAGTACTGTATGCAGGCTTTGGCAATGGTACTCATCAAGCCATGGGCAGAGCAGAGTCTCCCCTCTTCAAATCTGCCACATCAGCTCAGAATCCTCATGTGTAGCGTGTTGGACATTCCTACCCCTGGCACTCGTGCAGGTGAAGCAGGACCAGTGGCAGCAGAAAGCAGAGGTCAGTGAGGTGTCTTGAGTGCTCCACAAGCTCGGACAGGAAGACACGACACAGGTGTCATGTCTGCCGTCAACCGGATGTAAGGCATAAGTTAAGTTAGAGTGGGCCTGGAATTTGCATGTAATCCTTATTTGGTGTAATGGTTATGAATAAATATCACTTAGTGGTAATTTCCAAGGGAATTCATATGGTCAAACACATTGTATAGTCAGCTAATCAATTTTCCCCTCTCGAAAATTGCCATTTCTTGTTTATCTCTCCCACAGTTTGCCATGATGCAGGGAGACTGTGCCTTCACCAGACAAGGCCCACATGTCCGAAGGACACCGAAGGAGAAGTTGCCAGCTCCATTATTTATTTATTTTTGAATTTTTTGGTAACGATTCCCTCATTTTTCACCAATTTTAGATATTCTTTATCGGGTCCCCCATGATATATATATTTTTTGTCTTTTGTGATATTTTACATGGAAAAATGAAAGAAGAGTAGGCCTACCTCAATTTGCCATGTATTGTTGTACTTTAAGATATTTTGATGAGAAGTATTTTTTATGGGGTATTTTGTATCGGGTGAAATACACCCGACATTAGTGATGGTGTGATTTTAATTGACTAGTGTTCTAGGGTTAAGGCGAGGCAGAAGAACAAACAATTACCAGTAGCCTAAATGTAATAATTGACCCAGACATTGCAGTGTGTAATAAATGAACTTGGCTGAATGCAGCATTGGTGTAAGAAGTTTGAATAGTTTGTTGTCTCTCGACCTGATTCCAGCTCAGAGATACCATGGTGTATGAAGATCGTGTGACAGCGGCGGCCTTGCTGCGGGCCAGTGAAAGCCCCCTGTGGTCACTCATATGACAGAGCATATCACGCTGTAGATACGTGAGATATGAGGCTATTAGCTTTTGTTGTCACCTTCAAAGAGACCACAAGAGGCCAGAGGAGGAGGAATGGAGATCAAAAGCTATCCGTTTACACAGAGGCTGGCTCCTTAGCTATAGGGAAGCGGACCAACAGCCATGCCACTGATTTACTGCAGGACGATCCTCTCCTCACACACATTAAAGACTTCAGCAGAATAATCTATATGCAATTCACAGATTTCAAGAAAAATGCTGACAGGCAAATTCTTTCATGTTCAAAGGGAAATAATAATGTTTACATTGCCAAACATGCATCATAACAAGTTATGTAGCTATAGCATTGAGTCTTAAAATCTTACATTTCTTAAAGAAGTAAAAAAGCAGGGTGAGATGAGTTCAGGTTTCTATTGCAAAGGTTTGATTTCTTGAATCAAGTGTAATTTCCTTGCGTGATCTACCTTGTTTACAGTGCAATGGTCTCAGCAACAAGTGGAATTATCTCAATCTCACCCCATTGACAGAATTTCTTCACTTGTTTCAAGACAAATAAGACTGAGTTCGACAATAACTTAAATGGATTTTTTTGCAGTGTAGAAAATGCAAAGCACAGTAAATACAGCTGCACAAGTATGTCCAACAAATGTTGCAGCACAAAGCAAATCAAAAGAAAGAAATATGTCAAATGTCCTATCGTCAATTCATTGCACACTGTTTAATCATAGAACTTAATATGCACATTGTGACCATGTGAAGTCACAGCCATAACATTTACCTGGAGGGAAATTCAACAGATCATAATGTGTAGCTGCTGTTACCACCCATGCCACCTGAACCATATATAGAAAATATAACCATATATAGAAAATATCAAAACATAATTTCGTCAAACTGGGGCTCAAACGGTTAGACACATCTCAGCGAAGGAGCATGTTAAATAGACATTAGAGCGGACGCAGTACCAGTGAAGGAGCATGTTAAATAGACATTAGAGCGAAGGAGCATGTTAAATAGACATTCGAGCGGACGCAGTAGGTGCAAAGACGCCGGCGTCTGACCCTCACATTCATCTGAGCGTCGGTCGAGGCCAGACCAGAAGCCCCGCCTCCCGGCCGGCGAGCGCTATGTAGAGATGGTGAAGGGCAGCAGACGCTACAGTGTTGGGCTCTATTTCCAGGTCGGCTGTGTTTAAACCTGTAGCCTAAAGCTCCGTGATGCCCTGAAATAGAGTGACAAGCTGTCTCCTTAAATACTGAGCCCTACGGGGGGACATGATGGCTTTGTGGGGGCCTTCATAGTGTCCTTGGATTCTGACAGAGGAGTCCCCAGCTCCGGGGACAGCACCTTAGCAAGATTATTATTGCCTTTCATTTCATGACCCTCTCATTCCCAAAGGTCACCCAAACAGCGCAGGACAGCGCCCAGAGGCTGTGTGTCCACATCCTCTCTGACCCCACGGACCCACACAGAAGAGAAGAGCTAGGTGACTGTTGAGGGTGTCGTGTGGTATGTGTTCATGTATGTGTGGGACAGGTCAA
This sequence comes from Poromitra crassiceps, assembly GCF_964638095.1. Taxonomy (NCBI): domain Eukaryota; kingdom Metazoa; phylum Chordata; class Actinopteri; order Beryciformes; family Melamphaidae; genus Poromitra; species Poromitra crassiceps. Next base: position 101,605,023 of record NC_139624.1, read on the forward strand.
GGTCTGTCTTTGTTTATGGACAGTGAGCTGGGGGAGGTGGGTGGGGGTTGGGGGGGTTGGGGGTAAAGTTAACAAGGCAAGAAACAGGTGGGCCACACTCTTTTAGATTCTCTCAAGGTTGTCCAAGGATGCTTGAGTTAAGCCTAGCCTAGTGTGTCCTGTTGTCCCTGACTTGACTTGACAATAATGTGCACTCCTCTACCACAATGTGTTCTGATGGCGGGTTGATATGCTTACGCCTCATGGGTCCAGCAAAGGGTCCGACAAATCCAATGCCGTTTTTGAGACTCCTCAAGTGTCAGTGCAGCCTGCATAGTGTAATGAGCATATCAACTCCAACAGTTGCTGCCACTGTAAAAGCCTATGATCTCATCTCCCCATTCTCATGTTCCAACTAGGAAATAAAGCGTTCCAGCCCTGTCAGTCACACCCACTCTGATCTCTTCTCCTGCCCGTCATCGTTGCTCTGTATCTCTGCACCGCTGGTCAGCTCCACCAGCGTGTACTGACCCACCCTCCTCGTACAGACTGTTGCTGAGGAAAGATCGGCGACGGGCCCCACTGATGCCCCAGGGGGCAACACTGATGCCCCAGGGGGCAACCCAAGGTCCCGTCTGGGAGGAGGCGGCGGTTTGAGTCGACTGCGCTTATTAACACGGATGGACCTGGGTGTCCCCATGGGCTCCGGGGGGCAGAGAGCTACCTCGCTGCCATCTGCCTCCGGGGCCTCCTCTTGGGCTGCGGAGCAGCCGTTGTTCCCATTGGTGTTGGAGCCTCGAGGTTCTAGAGCCAGGGGAACTGGAGAACGAGGGCTCTCCACTCCTGACCTCGACCCCTTGCTGCACTGCCTCTTCCGGAAGCTCCCCATGTGGCCGGCTTCTACCTCTAGATCCTGGTGGGGCAGCGGGACGTTCGGGTCTATCCCGTGGCCGGCCCCGCCAGTCGAGAGGTAATACTGCTCCTCTTTGTACATTTTCTGCACCATCATCTTCCTCTTGCTCTTCTGCCTCACCAAGCGTTTGATGGCGCAGATGAAGTCCAGTACGTTTAGGAAGAGAGACAGAGCTCCTGCACCCAGCATGAAGTTGAGCATCACTGTCTTTTCAGTTGGCCTGGAGACGTAGCAGTCCACCTGAGTGGTGCAGGGTGGCTGCTGGCACAGGAACCTTCTTGGGATGTAGAAACCAAACCGATAGTAGTGGGCTGCCCCGAACCCTGCCTCCAGCAATATCCTGAACACAAGATGGAGGATATAGGCTCCCGTGAAGCTCTGGGCCTCGGGAGCCATCTTGCTTATGGATGTCTTCCTGAGGGACTCCTGCTGGATCTTGTACAGCAGGGAGGCTTTGGCATGATGATCCGAGACATCCGAGTCAAGGGTGAGGCCATTGGAGACCTTGTGGACCACGAAGATGACAAAGATGATGTAAGGGAGCGATACGGTGACGAGATGTACCAGCCAGAAGCGGAACAGAGAGACGGGTGCGAATAGGTCATAGCACACATTTGCGCAGCCAGGCTGAATGGTGTTGCACACAAATCGCTCTTGCTCGTCCAGGTAGAGGGGGTAGCCAGCAAACAGGAGGATCAGGAAACGAAGGAAGATCATCACAATCAGCCACACCTTCCCTGAAAAACAGGCATTGAAAAAACAAAAGCATTTTATTCTTATTTTAATGAGAGCAGTGCTACTTGACACGCAAGTAGCACAACGAAACAGGGTTAAAAATCACATCTGATTCAAATCAGGATCAGGAGGCAAGTAGATGGAGCTGAAAATATCTTCCATTCACAACAGTCAGAATTCAGTTCATCTCTCAAGTCAACTCACCCATTAAAGTGATGCTATGATTGACGGAGATGAAGATGACCTCGGTGGCACTTTGTCGCCCCATGGCTGCTGTGCTCGAGGCCCTCCAGTTCCAGGCCCCAGGCTAAACCCTAACCAGCACCTCACTCGCTACCCTAAGCCCTACTCTTTCCTCCTCCTCTCGCTGGCATCCAGCAACACAATCACCTCCAGGTGGACAGACAGAACGTTCCCAAACGGCACCCTGAAACTCCCATCCAATCTTAGGAGGAGTATCTGCGGTAAAATCCACTTTGATCCATCCGGGGTCTCCTCAAGCCTCTGAGAGAGTGGGAGGAAAACGGTCTTACCTCATCCTCTGTCCCCCTGCAGACAACTGCTCTGTCCTCAGACAACAGAAGACGGGAGTGAGCCCCATTGTGGGTCTATTCTTAACCCTCTTCCAAAGGCACGTCGCCATCCTGGCATTGCAGAGATATTTTGGTGCTGGTGTGGTTGTCCTTACAGGAAGATAACAAGCCTCCTGCATGACTCGTTCTAGATTGCTGTATTAAGTTCTCAAGCACAATGGCAAGCATGCATGTCCACATGTTTACCAAGCCCTGGTAAAAATACAAGGGGTTACTGTGATAAAATATAATAACATGATGTAGACTGATAATGGCTTATTATTGATAAGGACCTAGTTAGTTAGTTAGTTAGTTTATTTCGGTCCATTCAACAAATCATGACAATACACACATACAATGAGTTGAGGCAAGGTGGGCCGAAAAGGTGTAGGCTGAAGCCGCAGCTTATTTTGCCTACCCTATGTAAATAAAAGAAAATTACAAAAACAAAACATGTTAACGCAGTTTCAATCATGGTATTTAACTGAACTTTAGAAAAAAAAAAAAAATTAGAAAGAAATTTACAAGTGATCATGCTCATATATAATACATACATAGATTTATTTTAACATATATATATATACATATACTTCAATATACCATATATACACCAGGTTAGACAAGTCAATGCAGTTGTTTCAGGTTAGTAACAAATACATTGGTCCTTGTTTGTTTAATTTGGTTTTGGTTGATCATTGTACAATCTTATCTTCGATTTTATTGGTGGTTGGATTGTTTTTCATAATGTTTTATATTTATTGAGTACCTGAGTTTTAAACATCTTTTTAAATTTGGTGACAGAAGTGCATGTTTTTAATTCTATGAAATAGTATGGCTATATTATACATTTCCTGAATCCATGGAGTCCTGGGAGTATTCCAGGTTTTGTGTTTTGTGTTTTGTGTCTCTGATGTTCCTTGATGCCACAGGGCTAAAAGAAAGTATAGTTTAGGCTAAAATGGTTGAAAGATGTGTGTCATTGACAGTTTGAAGAGCTAAAGTGACCTCTATATTTGTCAGAAAAAGTCACACCTGGTCTTAAATGAAAGCTAAGAAGGTCCCCTTTAAGATAGGACCAAACACAATATTATAACACATTGAAAAAAGTCCTGACCATGAGCCTAAACAAGGTTATGCACCAGCGTCTTAACATGCTATTTACTTTAGGGGTTGTTAACTTCAAGAGCTGATAACCATTGGTCAGCTACCACTCGGTTATGGCTATCATACCAAAATATCATCTACAGACATGTATCTTATCAAAAATTATAAGCAAGTTTTGCCACCTTGAGTGGTACCGGAATCTGGTCTGGCCCATGGACTACAAGGTATATGATTGGTTTGAAGTGGTTGGCTCGCACACTGAAGCAGTGGTATACATAAGCATGGCCTGTAACACACAGTGTGTTAAAAACACACACAATTTGATGTGACCTGAAGAGCCGCATAAGAATGAGCCATGAGCCGCATGCGGCTCAAGAGCCTCAGGTTGGCCTGGGATAGAGTCATTAAAATACACAAACGCGTCGGCTTGCGCCTTCTTCAGGGTGTGTACACCCTAATTATTCATAACCATTTGATGCTTCCATATCAGGTAGAGGGAGATGGGGAGTGAAGAAGAAAATAGAAAGTCTTCATTAATCAAAACGGCCTTCTTACCATGAGGATTTGAGTGTCTTGTCTTGTGTGTCTTGGTTCATGCACATACAGTGCAGTAGGTATCGAGTGTGCTCAGCTGTGAGACGGGACTACATGAGATTGGCTGACATACAAAATAAGTATTTCACCAACCTGCGGCAGCTTGCAGTTTCCCATCCGTACTGGGATCCCATCTAATCATCTCAGGCCTTGGATTTCATTCAAACTGCCAAACAGAAAGACTTGTTACTTTTCCTGTGCACCTGGCCAGCTGAAGTCAAGTGGGAAGACTATACTGTATATGGAATGAGACCGGCTGAGCCTTTCTGAAGGCATATCATGATGCTGGGTGCTCTCGGTCTGCTGCTGTTGCTGCTTGCTGTGTGCGGGTCAGGGGCTCAGGTGGGGGAGGTCAGGGGCAGCGAGTTTCAGAGGAAGAGTCCGAGAGACTAGCTGAGGAAACGGCCGAGCAAAGCATCGCCACCCCTGACATCTGGGCCGAGGTGAGGGCGTTCAGAGACATGGTGGTGGAGCTGAGGAACATGGAGGCCAGACTGGAGAACAGCGAGAAACAGTTGGATGCCCAGAAAGTGGAGCTGATCATCACTAAATTCAACATGGAGCAGCTGCAGAGAGAGAATTCTGGTACAGCTATGAGTATGCTCACTAGTGGTTGTTTGTAATGTTGGCCTTCTAGGAACTTTCATTTTAAAACATGGCATCATTGCACTCATTGTAAATTCTGGATAAGACTGCTAGTAGATAATTCCTTAAAATGTAAAATGGATAATTTAAGGCGAAACTAATGAAAAAAATAAGAAAGAATAAGGCTCACTGTGATTTAAAACAATCATATTGAATTATTCTATTTTCCAGTCCAAGCCACAGAACTGATATCCCTGGAAAGCAGACTGAGCAGCAGTGAGAGTGAACTTCTAATTAGCAAGTCCAAGATTGAACAACTGGAGAAAGAAAATGCAGGTAAAAACTGTATGTGCTTAGAATGATACACACATGTGCCATGGTATATTATATTAATATATGATAAGGTGTATATATCACCTCAGCAATGTGGAGATAATGACCAAGTGGGTAAAGCCAAATAATAGTATACAGCTAGAACAGTCTGGTTAAGTTCAGGAAACACAGCCTTTAAAACCAGGAAAAGACAACACTTATGCCATATCATGATATCCAAAATCTAAAACGATATCTAATCTCACCACAATATCGATATAATATAGATATATTGCCCAGCCCTGTCTTTATTATTCCCCAAACAATACATAAGTTCCATGTGTAGTATAGCAGAAGCTTTCTTGTCTGAATTGCTGTAGCAATAAACATGAGATTTGGTTTCAAAGACGTGTTGTGTGAGTTTGCATGGCTGCATACTCATGCAGCAATTACCAGAGCAGCAATTGAAATGGAAATGTGGGCTAATACAGAGGGTTAAATGTGTCCCTCAGTGACAATATGGCTGTGTGTAATCTCTATGTTACCACTCGCTCTAAGACATTTCAATGGTTCTTTTGGAGAGAAGAAAGCCCAATAAGCCATATCAGGTCTACAAGACAGTTCAACATTGTGATAGTGGAAAGCACTCAAACACTGAGTGATGCTTTGATATCTGGATGTGTTTGAATGCTGGTTCATGTTGAAGCTGAAGCATAATTTAAAAACAATGAATTGAGAGCATCAGAGGATGAAACGGTTGTCTTGGTATCGGTTTGTTCTGAGGAAAACTAAAATGGAATGAAGAAACTGGTATTCTGGAACCGAATGAGAAACACACATACATTGTTATTTATTGTTTATTGCAAGGTTTAAAAGTTTAATTGTTGCGCAGGTTTTTCTAAACATTTCTTCAGAAGAGAAGAATTGGGAGTCGTTTAAATCATAGTTAAAAACATACAGAGTGAAAGAGCAGAGAGAGATGCAAGTTTGGCAAACCGAGAACAGGAAGAAATGCCGAAAATAGATGACGACAACAACAGATTACAATACAAGATCTTGAAAATGGCAATGAAAAAGAGAAAGAAAAAGAGGTCACAGCTACAGCAGTTGTCTGACGCACATGAAATCGTCAAGATCGAAGCAGAATTTGTAAAATCCCCAAATTGTAATAGAAGAGAGGAAGAGAAACTGAGACTAAATTAAAAAGTAAAAACTCTATGCAGAGGTAGAGTTCAGTGCACAAGGCTATGACACACACCCAGTAACCAGCCGACAAGACACCACAGGCGCGAGGTGTTTGTGGGCTTTCTCCATTAGCCTGGTTAAAACCTTCCTGTTCACGCGACCTCACATTCTGTTTGGCTCTACGACTTCCAGCCGCGCACATCGATTTCCTGGAATTACACTGTAACCGGGCCAATCAGGGACTGCGTCATACGGGCAGTTTATACGAGGACGGTTTCCTATGGTGACGGGGGATTATTGTATCGTTAGTGCCGCCCTTTTAGACGGCGACGGCGAATTCGCGCTTAGGAAATGACACATTTTGAAACCACCCTCCAGAGTGAAATTCTTCGTTACACTCCCCGCTGATCGCTCCATGTAATCGCTTTGAGACGGCTCATTTCAGAAACTCTGACGTGCCTGCACACGCGACACATGCGATTATGCCATAGCCGTGCGCGAGTTGGCAACCATTTTAAAAATAAAACGTCAGTATGAATGAAGTTTGGCAACATTCAGAATTAAGCTACACTGCGGCCAACTTCAGTTACATGTTCAGAACGTTACTGCTGCAAGGAGCCGATGGCTGTACCCGGTCGGCATTTAACGTTAGTTACAAAAGCACGTCGACAGTGTTTTCTCACTGCCAGTAGCCTAACGACAGTAGGGTTTGACAGATCACAGTCAGCGCTCCCGGTCCTCGCTGCTCGTTAAAGATTTCCAATAGGCGTTATTCTGATAAACTGGTCACATATAAGTTACGTTCTCACCCGAAAAATATTAAAACTTTAAAACAGTTTGGGGTTTTTTTGTTGCTTGAAAACAGCTTTTTGGCAAGTCTAAATGACTGCGGTAGGCGTACTCTACTTCCGTGTTCAAAACCGGAAAGACGATTACGAAATGACGTCATGCAGAAGCGTCCTTGTATGGGCAAAGAATAAGGTGATCACACTGCCACCTAGCGACCTGGCATGTACATTACGGCGTTTTAAAAATTCAACAGCGCTCATGTAAACAGGGAGAAGGTGTGAAGGAAACGCTATTGTGTCGTTTCTTCCAGAAACTGTCCTCGTGTAAAGGGCCCCATAGTTGATGATGTAACTGGGCCAATCAGGACAAAACAGTAATGGCGTCTCCCGAAGCAACGACCGGTAACGTTAACGTTAGTAGAGGAAACATAAGCGCAGTTATTACAGAAATAGAGTCAATATACAACAATTAAACAAGAACAAGAGTATGCACCAGTGGAGTTTCTCGGCAGACAAGACATGTGGGCGGCAGGAAGTACAGACTGATCCATAAAGCCAAACACAATGCGAGGTCACGTGATATAGGATGGTTTTTACCAGGCTATTTCTCCATAGGTTTCACCTAGGGATTTACCATAGGTCGCCATTGGCTTTACCATAGGTAGGGCATGCACGCTTACTTCTGGGTTTAGAAACACCAGCCTGGACTGTATGCTGCACACACACACATACAATAGGATACACAATCTTTGAATAGCTCTACTGGCTGAACTCACAATAGCGACTCCTGGAACGTTACTTTCCTAAAGACACATTTAGCACTTTTTCTCCACTCACTCACAGCATCATGCAAAACACCAGTTCTCTTTCCGAGTCCCGACACCTCTTCAAATACTTCATGTGCAAGTGGGGCCGGCTGATTGGAGCAGCACATGAAACAGGTCCTTCATTACTTGATTACTTTGGTACAGTTCTGTCCCTTCTTTCATATCGACACTGTTGGTCAAGGTTGGAAATTGGACAAACTTGATTGACTGATTCTCTAGTAACTTGACCAAAAACAACAAAACTTAAATCACAGACATGGTGAATATAACGGTTGAAATGCAAAAAAATAAAAGTAATGAAGTTTGAATGTCAGAACTACTGTACATTGTGGTGACAAAGCATTCGCCGACATCACGTTTGAGTTTGAGCCTTTTATCTGACCATCGAAGAAAAACGCATTGCAAAAAATGGCAAAGTTAGTAAGTGTTTTTTTGTGTCGTATTCAGGCATTTCCAGCTGATTTCAGGATATATGAAGCATACACTATACTGTATATCCAGTGATGTAGTGATAAATAAAAAGGTTGGTAAACTAGAACATCCAGTCGTAAAGCAACTACTTATATAAACAAAAATCTGCACAATTTTAAAAGCCTGAATTTATGCAGTCTTCATACAACTTGACAGCACTTACTAAGATGTATGAGTTTAAGTGGGTTTACCCTTCACTGCATACCTGTATAAATCTTATATATATATAATTTCAAGAAAAAATAACTCAAATCAACTGTCTTCAATAAAACGTTACGTGTTTATGACAGTTTCACCTATTTCCAGTTAATGTCGGAAACAAGTGGCATCTCTTAAAGCACAAACATAAAATCTTTTTTCTAAAAAAACAAAAAACAAAATTTTAAAATAAGCTTGAATACCATAAATGTGACACTTGTTTGCTAAAGAATATTGGCATTTTTTGCAGTGCGAAAACATTGTAACAAGAAAACCCTTGACAAAAATATATTCTTTTAAGTGGTGTCTCCCATCTAAATCAGATTTTCAATACTTCACCTTCCTCTGTACTTGATTTGTCATAGGAACAAGGAATCAAACATACTCACCATCCGTCTCACCTACAGTAAATACCGATCCAATATAAATATTCTAACACAATTCTCATTGTTTTTTACAGTGCGACCTCAGCCTACAGACTCTGCACACTGGTGCTGTATTTACACTGTACAGAAAATGTTTGCAAAATCTATACAATCTATCTTTTTGTACGCAGTCTTTGAATCGTCATAATGCTTTTCATTCATTTTAGGCCCTCTCCGGAACGACGGGAAAAGAAAAGAAAAAAACACAACCCTGAAGAATCATGCTTAGTGGCTTTTGTTTTCGAGATTTTCATTATTTGACTTGTGCTGTTTCGTTGTAAGCTGGAAGAACTACCAAAATGTTAAAGAATGTAAACAAAAATACTTCATAATTATTTGTTCTATTCCTCCAGTACAAAAGGGAAAGAAGTTAATTGTGTTACACTAGCTTATTACAGGCACCACAGGTCAGGACAATGGCAGTGGACAAAGTACAACACAACCTCTACTACAGTGTGTCTCACATCTGATTGCGCCCCCTAATGGCCCCTTGTCATGGGTCCAGACTCCAGACTTTTCAAACATGAGCTTGAGGATTTGTCAGGTTGCCAGGCTAGGTCTCCAGTGATTGGTTAGGGAAAATTGAATCCCCCTCCCCATGGAAATCAGTTACAGTGGAGGCAATATCAGACTGAAGACGGAAATGGGAGTGTAAGGAGCTAGGAATCACTTTCCTCCCACATACAATAATCCCTTTGCATGCTTCATCATATTGGATTGGAGCAAAAGAAATAGGAATAGCAGGAATATTGCTTTAAGCACGTAGCTGTATCCGTATGGTGCCAGGGAGGCCAAGATGTTAAACAGACGTTCTGTAACTGAAACTTCACAGGGTCACTTTGAGCTTTGGCTAAATGGCTCAAATATGAATGACCCATAATAAAGACTGAAATGTATTCAAGGTGATATTTTGTCAGGGAGGGAAGTGTATCAATGCGATCATAAGCTGTACATTGAAGTAATACTGGAATGTTCTTTCCTTTGTAAAACACGTGCTCTGCTGTCCTTTATCCAAGATGGTGGATGAGAACGCGCATGAACAGAAACACATCAACAAAACGCTGAAATACAAAGGCCAACAAATTGAGAACATCTCAAATTTAGACGTGCCTGTTACCTGTGTCCAAAACCAGAAAAAAAAAAAAAAAATCTTCTTGTGCTTCAGCTAAGAAACGGACTAAGCCAGAGGTTTCAAAGTAAAGGAATGTACAAAGTCAACCAGCGATCAGAAGAATGTTTCTCAATTAACCGCACGAGTCGTCGAGCCCCACAGGGCCGTTTGGAATGCGGTTGTTCTTCTGCAGTTCAATTTCACTCGCCCGGTTCAGTTTGGTTCAGCTCAGTTCAGTTCGGGTCAGTTTGGTTCAGTGCAGGCAACCAGTGGGACTTCTTGTATGTACAGCAACCAGAAGGGGTGCAAGAACATTCGTAACAGTGCCAGATTGCGTGTGGGTGTGTGTGTGTGTATGCCTGTTTCTTTAGGGCAGACAGACAAACTGATCCACAGGACTGCTGCCCCCATGGTTTGACCCCTTACCAGGCAGAAATATGTCTACTGACAGGACTATCTATTCCTCTCCTTCGCCCCGCCGGTGGCCGATGTTAGGAAATGATGGCCGGATTCCACCGCACCACCGCCAGGTTGTCCGCGCTCACCGACCGCTTCTTGGCTGATTTCCTCAAGTCCTTGTATTTGTCGTCACACAACCTTGTGATGGCCTGAAAGGTCATAAAATGACAGAAATTAGATTGACCATTTCTACCATTTGTTTTCGCTATAACAATGTGGGCACCCAGAGTCTATCAGGCTGATGACTAATAAGACACACACACGCAGCATATGAGACATTGTCAGTCAGTAAACACACACAGCATATGAGACATTGTCAGTCTGTAAACACACACAGCATATGTCTTTTTACTTGTATTTTCATGCTCCCTCCCTTAATGCAGACTATAGGTCTCTGTGGGTGTGGGTGTGTGTGTGTAGAGAGCACGAGAGAGAGAGAGAGAGATATATCTCTCGCTCACTCTGTCTCTCGCTCTATCTCACTCTTTCTTCCTGCCAAATCATACCGCTTCACCGTGGCGCGGCAGCAAATGCTTTGTGGACCGGCAGCAGTCCGGGGCCACTGAGGTAGACTATCACTGTCTCTTTGACGGAGAACATTGGCCAATGAAACTTCTGCCAACATCGCTACTGCTGAGGTTAATGATAATTGCCCAGCAGTAAGGCAGAGAGAGAGAGAGAGAGAGAGAGAGAGAGAGAGAGAGCATTGTGGCAGTAAAGTTAATTACACAGCAACATGGCCCTACATCTCCTGTCTTTCACACACCAGAGAACACCAAGTGTGTGTGTGTGTGTGTGTTTGTGTGTGTGTGTGTGTGCGCGTGTGTGTGTCTGTGTCTGTGTGTATGCGCGTGCCTGTGTGTGTGTGTGTGTGTGTGTGTCTGTGTGTGTGCACGTGTCTGTGTGTGTGTGTGTGTGTGCGTGTGCATACGTGCGTGTGTGTGTGTGTACGTGTGTGCGTGTGTGTGTGCGTGTAGCAGCACTGTCAAATGCTGAGAGTGCAGGCTAATTATCAGGCTGGCCTCTGTTCACTGCGTTGCACATCCTCAAGCCACATTAAACCATATTGGTGTTTAATGAAAAAGCCAGGACACCTTCTGAGAGACTACTTTCAGAGTCTGCTTTGAAACGACTCAACTTTAAAGCTAGAGTGCGGAACTTTTGTCTCCCCCTTTTGGCAGTGAGAGTACATACTTAATGCTACATTCATTCATTCGTGTGTGTGTGTGTGTGTGTGTGTGTGTGTGTGTGTGCGTGCGTGTGCGTGCGTGTGTGCGTTCGCGTGCGTGCGTGCGTGTGTGCGTGCGTGTGCGTGTGTGTGTGCAGTCACCTCTAGTTTGGTGGCCTTGTCCCTGCTGAGGGGCTCCAGGGGGAAGCTGAGGTTGTTGGCCTCGGCCATGGAGCGCAGGTCAAAGTAGTACTTGGCGTAGACGCTGGATGGCACGTTGATGTTGAACTGCAGCAGCTCCAAAAACTGACGCTCCAGTTCATTCCTTTGTCAGCAGAGACAGAGAGAGGGAGGGAGAGAGAGAAGATCGGTGAGTGGGGAAGCAAGGATTTCAGAGGGAGCATTTGTTCAGAGGGCACTTTCATTTTAGAAAATAAGATGAACGAGCCAAATACAATAAGAATAATTCAGGATAAAACAGCCTACATCAAGGCCTGCCTATAAAAAGGTGTTTTAAGATTTGCCTGTCTATGCTCCTCTTGAGACTTGGGAAAGGGCAAATTATATTTGACTAGAAACCAGACCTAGTTGAGACTAAAAGTAGTCAAACAATGTAATGGCCGTCTACAAACAAATCCTGTACAGACAGATGAAGACAGAAAGAGAGCTAAGAGAGAAAGAGAAGAGTTAGTCCATATGAGACATTCTGACAAATCCACTTCCTTCACCTCACAGAGACAGACACGTGTATATGGCACTGGCATTAGCGATGCATCATATTGGATGAGATGTAGAACAGGTGCGCTTCCTCAATTGCCTGCTTGGCATGTACTTTTTCCTATATTGTATTGCTATATTTCTATTAGGGGTGCACCGATCGATCGGCAAGTAATCTGTATCGGCCGATTTTGACCTCAAATATGCGATCGGCTGATTGCCGATATTTTTTTACATTACTTTTTTTTTTTTATATATAAAAAAAAAGCCCTATCACTAATCAGGCTTTCCAACGATATAAAATACAATGCCAATTGGTATTATTAACACGTTCACTGCCATTGGCGAGTCAACTCGTCAAGCAGAAACCAACGGTTGACTGCCAATGGCGAGTCAACTCGTCAAAAAAATTTTTTTTTTTTTTTGACGAGTTTTTGCCGAGCCAAAACTGCAGGGGAACGCGCGAGGAAACCATTCTCATACTGTAAAATGGATTGGCGAAAACGCTTTCGCTTTCGCGCATTATCGCGCTGGGAGCTGGCGGTGGGGGATTGCAAATTTGCATAATAGATTATGGGTGCAACACACTTTGAAACACCGGCAGAAAGCCCACAATCGCACGCAGCTTCATTCCAGCTGAGCTCACAACCGAAACGAACGAGCCCCATGCAGACTCGCCCAAAGAGCAGCTGCCAGCAGCCAGGCAGCACAGACAGGCAGAGCCTCGCTTGTACCGCTGCAGCCACAGAGGGAGGAGAACACACACGGAGGGAGGAGTTTGAAGGAGAGGGGGGTTTCCTGCTGCTATGGAGGAAATTACTGTTCAAAACTATTGTTTAGATGTCTGACGTCTTACGCCAAAAATAAATGGTTAAAGTGACTGTTCTATCGAATTTCACAAAAAGCCATTTATCTCAGCTTAAATTTTCAGACGCTGAAACCATGCTGTATTCTACTGCTAATGCCTACATAACTACTAACTCTACAAACTAACTCTTTTAGACAGAGAAAGCACACATTCTATTAGTTCTTTTGAGATCATTTGTGTTCACAAAATCTTAGCAGAAAAGAATCCTCGGCTCTTGAAAGATGAGCCAGAATCCTCAAAAAAAACCGTTGGCAGAAGCTACCTACAGTATTGAAAAAACGGCTGGCAGTGAATGTGTTAAAGGGGAGAAATAATCGACCGAAATAACGTTTCCAAACTTTTTTTGAGGAGTTTATATATCGGTAATCGGTGATCGGTCGATGATCGGTTGGGCAGATATTTCCCATAGGCGATCGGCAATCGATGATCGGTGGCAAAAAACGTGATCGGTGCACCCCTAATTTCTATGTTGTATTCATTTTAAGCAAGTACCTCCCCCTACACAGGTGGGGATGATTATTTTACCTGCATTATAAAAAAGAGGCTGGTACCATCATTTTGTATGATGCTCTGATGAAGGCCCATGGCCGAAACGCGTCAAGTCTAGCCTGAAATAAAAATGGAAACCTGAGCAAAAGTCTTGCATTTTACTTTTTGGAGTGCCGCTATTCTCACTCATCGAGTGATTTTTTCCTACATGCATCATATTGGATCTTTTTGTGATATCTGATATGCAGATATATTCCAACTCCTTCAGCTGATTGCCGATGCAGATACCGATACAGTACAGTATACAGTGTTTCCCACAGGATTTTGCGAATTTGTGGTGGGGGACCGCACCCCCCCTAGGGGGGTGCAGGGGCATGCCCCCCATGCGAGATTTTTTAAAACATTTTAAAGTAAAATGCATGAATTTGGTGTACTTTGAGAAAGCTTAAGAGCAAAATTAAAAGGCTAGATCTATGAAGAACATGTCATCATTACTGTGCTGTGGGTTTACAATGACAAACTAAATTTCTCCCTATAGGTCAGAGATACTCAACTTGCTTTGCCACTTTCGTGAAATGATAGAAGGCGAGGAGCCAGTTAATAAACAAACAATATACATTTTTCTGTAGCGGATTGTAGGTTTTTGGGGTGTCAGCCGGAGTTTAGGCTGACAGTGTTGTGCACACCGGATAGTTAGGTTAAGTTAGTTAGGTTAAGTACATACATAAGTGCCTGGGTAGCGAGCAGATGGCGGTATTTGACAATTTAGCAGCTAAATCATAGATTATTGAAAGATATTCCATATTCCAGACTGAAATGCTATAACAGAAGTATTGGCCAGAATGACATGAACATTTATTGGACACTTATTCAGCGGATATCTTGCATGTTGCACTGTTAAAAAAAAAAAATTTTTTTTTTTTTGGTCAACATCTTATTGTGGCGGTCAAAATATTATTGTGGCGGCCCGCCACAAATTCCTTTATGTATGGGAAACACTGGTATATGCACATAAAAAATGCCACCTAATTTCAGAGAACATGAAGTCTCTCCTGTAGTGGAATGAACACATTATTATGCCTACTCTTATCGTGATGGCCCACTGGCAGATGCACACATAAATAAAATGCTTTTCAAAATGTACACATTCACTGAGCAAAATAAGAAAACTACTTCAACTTTGGTTATGTAAAACAAGCCATATTCTTTTTTTTTATGTAACATTTTCTTTCCAACAAAACTGTAAATTTCATTCTACTTAAACAGGCTTGGATGATGCTCTCCCTGAGACAATCCTAACAATAGCCGCCACAAGCATCAAGCAATGTTCGTTTTGGGCTGATGTCAATATTTCATTTGAAAGCCTTTACCGGCCGATACCGATGACGTGCCGATATCATGGTGCATCCCTACTTAGCATTATATTTAAGAAAAGAAGAATATTAAATAAACCGACATCCTGACAGCAACAAACTAGCTACATTTAGACCATGGCACTGGAGCCAAATTCTCCCTAATAACACTGGCTCCTTCTCATCTTACCATTCCACTCATCTCACTATCTCCATCTCTTCCCACACTTCCCTGCAGTTCTGTTACAGACGGGCCTATGTGAATGCACAGTGCTCTGTATCTACTGGGGGTGGAAAGGGGAACAGAGCAAGCCCAGGCTAGTTGCCTGAGCGAGGGGGATTTAGGAGACTGAAATTGATCTTCAGTGAAAATCTCCGGTCAAATACTGAGCCACTGTCCCGTAAAGCGGCCATACGGGAGCAGAGGATAACCATGCTGGGGCTACTCTCATTGGAGAGCGTCCAAGGCAGGCAGGTTGCTGTCACGACTGTGTGAATGTGATCTCAGTCCATATCCAGGCAGGTTTGTTGTCACGACTGTGTGAATGTGATCTCGGCCCATATCCAAGTCACCGGAGCAGAGAAATGGGTGTGAATACGCCGTGGGTCAGGAGGTCGCAGCAGTGGCAACACGTCTACGGACTCGTGTTCCACCTCAGAATAATCCAGCCGGGATTCCTGTGGATTTGTGACGGATGTGGCATATGGGACAGCGTGGCAAGGCCTCATGCTTCAGATGCTTCCTACCCTGTCTTAAGTGTGCTGTGCTCAAGCAGCACTCGGTCCACAAGAACACTGGTCCAATGTTATAGTTCTCACATGCTGTGCCAAGGGACAACCCTCCCAGAGTATCCACTCTATTGCTATAGAGTTCTCCTTTCGCCTTATGTCAAAATAAAAGCCATCTCTGAAACTGTTTCCGGAACAGCAGTGTTCAAATGTTCCAAGTTTCCTAGTGCAGCTTAATTTCACCAGGTGGGGCCATTGAAGTGATGAATCTCTTTTTCAAGAGAGACCTGGCCAAGCCAAAGAAGAAGAATCGGGAGAAAAAGACAAACAATATACAAACATTTACATTTAAGTCCAAATTCACTACACAGGCTAAGCACTCAAAAGCCACATCCCAGTCAAGCGTGCCAGGATGAGGGGGGCAGACGTCCCTACACATGCGTCTCTCAACACCTCTTGAACTAGGGCTGACCCCACAAACCAAGGCTATTCTCAGCCCAATGCCCCTGATTCCTTAGCACTGAACAGGACTCTGGGAGTGAATGGTGCTCTTCTTATTTTACTTCATCTGTTATCGGAGAGTGTGTCCATTTGTGTTACTGTGCATTTCCAACTGCCTGTCTAAGCAATGAAATTCCATGTCTTGTGTGTGTGTCCAGCAACTCACATGTCCTCCACTGTGATATCCTTGAGGATCTGGCAGTAGTCGACGTTCCACACCGCCTGGTCGTCCCAGACTTTCGAAGCCAGGAGGATGGCTCCCAGGACGATGCGCTTCCAGTTGGCGGGGCAAATGTCGATCTCGGCATATGTCAGGAGCCTCTCCAGGTACACCTTTGAACAAAGAGGCGTGTCACATGTTATTATCTCAGAAAATATTGATGTATCTATTTATTCATTTTGGGACATAAGACAGTATAACACAGTATAACTCATCATACACATCACCCAAAGCGTCTTTGAGTCCTAGAAAAGCGCTATATAAAACCCATGTTTATTATTATTATCATTGGGATGGATTTCGCAAAGGGTCAAATATAGGGAGGAGGCGTTTTTGGCATAAAAGGAGGCGCACAAATACTGCTACATGCAAATTCACAAGCAGATTTTGACTTACTGTTGCATAAATCAGGCGGTCATTTCATCAAGTATTTTTTTCATTTTGCCACAGTTATAAAGTCGATACGATGCAACCTTTGTATTCTGCATTTTCTTCCCGTAATATGAACACAATATTATGACAACAATATCACCAGGCCCTGTAACTAAATTAGAGAGAGAGCAGTGCAGTTGAACACAGTGACATACTGTTTGCACCGTACACACTGGGTCAGATGAAGGACACATTCTTATCACACATGTGTAGTATACATCAATCTATTACCGGACTTTTCCTTTAAAGGAATAATTCACCCAAAAATGAAAATTCCGTCATCAATTACTCAGCCTGATGCCAGTTGAAACACAGGTGAAGTTTATAACACACAGGGAAACCTCCCATCACAACCCAAGAGAAAACGAGTGACCATTGACAATGCTTGGTTTTCTAAGTGTTTAACAGTTTTTATATAGAAGATTATTTTCAGTTTATGACCATTTCCAGTTTCACTAGAATGTACAGTTACAAAAAAAAAACTCACAATATAAATCATGTCCATATTGATTGAAGAGGTTAATGCATTTTTAGCAATTCATACCCAAATTATTTTTCTCTGTGATTAATTAGCTGTTGCTTTCCCTGCCTAGATTAATTTGGGGAGTTGGTTTGCAGTCCAGCGCCTACTCCTCCTCGAGGTAAAAACCACAAGAACATGTCAGAACCTGATGAAATGTGGCTTCCCCCTGGAGCTCGCTCATAAAATATCCATGTCGATCGAAGCCCCCCTCCGTGTCTCCCTCTCTCTCTTTTTCAGCAGCCAGAATCCAAATTCCCAGTTTCTATAGATCACAAAAGCACATTGAGCCTACAGGCACCTGTTACTTGTGAGTCAACATGCTGGTATAGAAGCTTTTTCTCCCTATCCATTGATCATCATTTAGTTGTTTGCCAGGGAGAATGTGTTCTATGAGGTTTACATGGGAGCTGTAGTGCTTTGTAGTGCGGAGATGTGTCTGGCTCGCTAATGGAACTCCTACTTCATAGTTTTTCTCCCACCGGCTTCTCTGGCAACTAATGCAATGCATTTCTTGCCTTCAGCAGCAAAATGCTGAGTAGCCTCTCTCTGTGATGAGTACATTTACACAATAACACTTCACATTAGAGCTACATAAACCCATTCTTCCCAGGGTTATAAGTTTGGTATTTTTCATTAGCTTTTATATGTTTATATCGTTTTCAATTTGTATTTCAATTTCAGTTTAGTTTTACTTAGTTTAGTGTGGTTTTGGTAGTTTTAGTTTCGTTTTTCTTTTGTTTGAATAAATATTTAATATTTTTTTTTTTGCTTAGTTCTCTCAATGCACTAGCAGACTCAACAGCAATCTGAATTCAGACCGTGTAGCTTAAAACCTTGAATTAATGGACAGGGGCGGAGCAACCCTATCAGCCTAGGGGGGGCGAAGCTCTTAGGGAATCCCCCCATCCCATCCCATCCCATCCCATCCCATTTTTTTTTTTTTTTTTTTTTCAATTAAGGCCGGCGG
Source organism: Poromitra crassiceps (assembly GCF_964638095.1). Lineage (NCBI taxonomy): Eukaryota > Metazoa > Chordata > Actinopteri > Beryciformes > Melamphaidae > Poromitra > Poromitra crassiceps. The sequence continues at coordinate 101,623,247 of NC_139624.1, forward strand.
CGAAGAAAAATTTGCCTTTTTTGCATGTTTGAATCTGTTTTAGCCATATTTAGTGGAATAGCTCATTTTAAACACACCAATGTTCTATTGATTGAATTGCTCTCACACTCAGGCCTGGCCTGGCCTGGCATGCAAAAAAAAAAAAAAAAAAAAAAAAATCTTTGATGGGGGCCCACTGACGAGTGGGGCCCCGGGGCGCGCGCACCCTCTGCCCCGGTGTACGCTCCGCTACTGTTAATGGATCAAAAAGAGGACAGAGCAACAATGTGAAAATGCAGACAAAAACACAAAAAGCTGTGTGTTTTTACATCCCCATGACTGGGAGGGCCATGTGAACTGGGCTAATTGCCGGGTCATGTCAGAGAACTGATCCGAGCTGTATGTTTGTTACAAATAACTCTTATCCCGAAGGCATTCTATTTGGCATCCTATTTTTTTATAATTTATTTTGAATGTAAATATTGGTTTCTATCACTGTTTCTGCCTACATGTTCACCTCAGCAAAGCGACAGAGAAGGGCCTTACAGCTATACCCTCCCAGGAAATAAACTAAAGGATGATAATAGCGGCATGTGGTTTGGACGGAGAGAGAGAGCTATGCAGAGAGGAGAGGGGGAGAGAGATGGCGAGGAGTCTTTCATGGCCTTTTGAAGCCTTGTTTGACTTGCCCACTTGCACAGCTCAGGTGGCTAATTGGACGCGTCGTGCTGGGTTGGGCTTTGTGCCTGAAGGCAATGCCAACATATCTCTGTAGTGGCCCAAAGCCTGCCAACACATCCCACATACACACATACTGAGACACGTTCCAAATAGGCCTGCGTGAAATGAGAGACAGAATGCATGCTGGGCGATATGAATGCAATGGCAACAAGGAGAAAACTATACAAACAAGCACCCCAAAGAAGCCAGAGCCAGCATGTTTGGCAAACACTGGCCTAATGCTATCCCATTAAACCCCAAAGAGTGAATTCTAATGTGCTGTGTGTCACTACTCCATGCTCCGTTGGAAATCTTTGTTATGAAGGTTAGTGTCATGGACTGGGTTCTGTCATAGACATAGAAATGGCTTTTCGTGGAGCTCAACGTTAACATGAAGTGTTCCCCCAGTGTTCACTGACATTTCCAACACCTCACTGGAGACCTGCCACATACCAGCCTGCTTCAAAACATCAACCATAATCCCCTTGTCCCAAAAAAGACAAGGCCCTCAGCACTTAAAGACCACAGACCCGTCGCCCTGACCTCTGACCTCTGTGGTCATCAAGTCTTTCGAGCGCCTTGTCCTGTCCTACCTCAAATCCATCACAGACGCACTCCTGGACCCCCTGCAGTTTGCCTACAGAGCCAACAGGTCTGTAGACGATGCAATAAACATGGCCCTCCACCACATCCTCACACACCTGGACAATGCAGGAACCTATCTCCATTACATCCTCACACACCTGGACAATGCAGGAACCTATCTCCATTACATCATCACACACCTGGACAATGCAGGAACCTATGCCAGGATCCTACCTCCATTACATCCTCACACACCTGGACAATGCAGGAACCTATCTCCATTACATCCTCACACACCTGGACAATGCAGGAACCTATCTCCATTACATCATCACACACCTGGACAATGCAGGAACCTATGCCAGGATCCTACCTCCATTACATCCTCACACACCTGGACAATGCAGGAACCTATCTCCATTACATCCTCACACACTTGGACAATGCAGGAACCTATCTCCATTACATCCTCACACACTTGGACAATGCAGGAACCTATCTCCATTACATCATCACACACCTGGACAATGCAGGAACCTATGCCAGGATCCTACCTCCATTACATCCTCACACACCTGGACAATGCAGGAACCTATCTCCATTACATCCTCACACACCTGGACAATGCAGGAACCTATCTCCATTACATCCTCACACACTTGGACAATGCAGGAACCTATCTCCATTACATCCTCACACACCTGGACAATGCAGGAACCTATCTCCATTACATCCTCACACACCTGGACAATGCAGGAACCTACCTCCATTACATCCTCACACACCTGGACAATGCAGGAACCTATCTCCATTACATCCTCACACACCTGGACAATGCAGGAACCTACCTCCATTACATCCTCACACACCTGGACAATGCAGGAACCTACCTCCATTACATCCTCACACACCTGGACAATGCAGGAACCTATCTCCATTACATCCTCACACACCTGGACAATGCAGGAACCTATCTCCATTACATCCTCACACACCTGGACAATGCAGGATCCTACCTCCATTACATCCTCACACACCTGGACAATGCAGGAACCTACCTCCATTACATCCTCACACACTTGGACAATGCAGGAACCTATCTCCATTACATCCTCACACACCTGGACAATGCAGGAACCTATCTCCATTACATCCTCACACACCTGGACAATGCAGGAACCTATCTCCATTACATCCTCACACACCTGGACAATGCAGGAACCTATCTCCATTACATCCTCACACACCTGGACAATGCAGGAACCTATGCCAGGATCCTACCTCCATTACATCCTCACACACCTGGACAATGCAGGAACCTATCTCCACTACATCCTCACACACCTGGACAATGCAGGAACCTATGCCAGGATCCTATTCATGGGCTTTAGCTCAGCCTTCGACACGATCATCCCAGCCCTGCTGCATGAGAAGCTGACTCCATTTGCAGATGGACCACAGACTTCCTGACTGACCGGAAGCAGCATGTGAGGCTGGGAAAGCACATCACTGACTTTCGGTCTATCAGCACCAGTGCTGCCCAGGGCTGTGTCCTCTCTCCATACTTCTTCAGACTGTACACCAACAGCTGCACCTCCAGTCACCAATCTGTCAAAGCTCCTGAAGTTCGCGGGTGATACCACCCTCATAGGGCTCATCACAGACAGAGATGAGTCTGAATACAGACAGGAGGTTCACCATCTGATGACTTGGTGCAGTCAAAACAACCAGGTGTCAACTGCTCAAAAGACAGTGGAGATGACTGTGGATTACAGGAGGAGGAACACAGCCCCACCTTCCCCCATCACCCTGGGTGACTTCCCAGTCAACACACTGTGGAGTCCTTCCACTTCCTGGGATCCATCATCAGCCGTGACCTAAAATGGGAGCTGAACATCAGATATCTCACCAAGAAGGCACAGCAGAGGATGTACTTTGTGCGGCAGCTGAAGAAATTCAAAGTGAACGAAAGGCGGCGTTCACACACAATGCTCACACACGGCGTTCACACACAGCGTACGGAGCGTTTTTTCCCCGCTTTGTTTTGTTTTCCTCTGCAGTCGTGTGCACTAGAGTTGAGGACACAACGACCACACGGACGGTAGCCAGCTGGTTTTGTCTGTTTGATGTTGTTCACTGTCAACATGAAAGCCAGATTATTGCCAATTCTGGCAGCAGTGGAGGTTGAGGATCCCTATGGGAGGAGAAAATGCAGGAGGAGTGAAAAGACGAGCAGCAAGCTTTTCCTCCAAGTGTTCAACTTTTTTCAGCTTAAAAACGCCCATAGCGCTCCTCCAAAAACAAAAGACGCCACCAGCGCTAAACGCCAGGTGCGTTCCTTGAAAGAGGAGCACGTTTAGCGCGTCCTTACATAGAGAATGAATTGCAGAAAGCTGCTGGCAGCTCCAAAAACGCTTTTGGTGTGAATGTCCCCTAAGACGCCAATGATTCACTACTTGAACAGCGTACATCCGAGCCTGGTTAACGAGGAAGGCACCTCGTCCTCTCAGCCCACCATCACTTCGGTGTTATAATTAGTGGTGAGGAGATGTGATGGCCGGCGTGCAGAAAAGATCACCCAGGCCGTCTGCAACCTCATCGAGACGGATATGCTGCCCATACATATCGTTGAGGGCAACGGTTTTCAACACCTGATAAATGTGATTGAGCCAGCGTATGAGCTTCCCTCACGGAGCACCATTACCAGGCGGATTGAAAAGCGCTTCATAGCACTTCGCACATAGGCATTTTGTAAAAAAAAATATATATATATATATATATATATATATATATATATATATATATATATATATTCTTTTTTATTTAAAAATATATTATTATTAATATAATCGATAATTGATCGTTAATTTTCCTGAATTTCAATTATGGAAATTGATTCAAAATGCCCATCCTTAATGCCTACTGAACACTCCTCCACTCATGTAGTGTATATATTGGACTGTACTTGCAACGTTTTGATCTTTTAGTTATTCTTTCCTATTTCTTTATTTCTGAATATTGACATGACCGCTACGCTGCATAATGACACTAAGACAAATTCCTCCTATGTAATCTTACATATTGTGGCAATAAAAATGATTCTGATCCCAATGACCTTAATAGAAGTTTGATCAATTAGCACAGTATCTTTTCATCCCCTCCACACTGTTTTTCTTTGTTGTTTGCAAACAAATAAATGAAATCTTGCACTGATGCAGTAGACAACAGAATGTCACATTTATTACTACTAGCAAAGAGAACAGCCAATGCAACACACTGCTTGGTGAATCTGACTGGAGGATCAGTTTGACCATCAATCTTTGTATGAGAGTGAATACCCTCTGACACCGATTCCTGTTTAGTAGTTAAAACAACTAGCCAGTAGAAAGCTTACTTTTAAATGATGGCATCATACAGACTCCATACAGTCTTTTGCAGGTAGAGCAAAAGTGCAGCAGCAGCAGTAAACCAGCAAGTGGAACCTCTACAATGGTAGCTATATATACACAGGGGTTTTCCGGCATAGAGAATTCAGAGGTGACCTCTGTCAAATTCTGTGCAACTTCCAGCTCTTGACAAAACTCTTTTCTTCTTTTCATGGAAAACACTATTTTCTAACAAGGGTTGCACTCTGTGGATTTCATTTGTAATTGCGGCATTACACCGATGTGTTGACAATTTAATGTTAAATATTCTTTAATAAAGTCACTCATCTAAAAAAGCAGCCTTCTGAGTACCTTTGCATAGTCAAATCAGTGCACAATCAACATAGAAAATGTCTATTTTGTTTGAAAATAAAATATACACACACACACACACACACACACACACACACACACACACACACACACACACACACACACACACACACACATATATATATATATGTATATATATAAACCTTTCTAAACTAACAGTTGCTGTGTGTCAGACCAAGGCATGACCTCTGCCCCCCGATGTGCACTGATGCCTCTGGTAATGGAGGAAGACACACAACAGTGTTTGACTTTAGGAGCTGTAGCTTCAGCTGTTACTGTAGGGCTGGGAGATATGGACCAAAAATCATATCTGGCTATTTTTAGGCTGAATGGCCATACACAATATATATCTATCTCTACAAAGTGGGCTAAATGTTCATTTGTAAGTCAAAGCCACATGTGAGATGTTAGAAGCACTTTGATTAAAACAAGACTATAGAGACATTGCATGTAATAGGCCACGCCCATCACGGGGGAAGAGCTCCGTTCATTTCCACACACCAGCGTCATTTTCCTTGAATTAAACATAGCTAAAAGCTGTTGTGTGGTGGGGCTGCACAGAAAACAAATGTAAAAAATCGCCAGTTACAGTTTTTTTGTATTCCTGAGCAAAACAAGGAAGCCATTGAGAATTGGCGAGAAGAAAAATGTGGATCTAGCTGTCAAGAAGTAAGTTGGAGTGTTCATCTTCCGTATATACGATCTTTTGGTGCAACACGCAACCATGCACGTGACATAGGAGAACGCCAGGATTGGACAGGAGTTTGTGTTTTCCCCCGTCTTGGGTGTGGTTTCTGAATGGTGACGCGTTACGCAGTGTCTCTATGATCAAAATGAGATGCAAACACAGGGTTTCCTTCCATGACTATACTATAAATAATCATCAGTAATGTGGATATAATGACTAAGTGGGTAAGGCACATAACAGAACAGGCGATATCTAGGCTCATATCAAGATATCGATTTAATATCGATATATTGCCCAGTCCTATGTTACACTCAGCACTGTGTGTATGTCATGTTATTAGTGTCTTCTATTTGGATGTATCGAGTGATGACTCCGCATACAAAAAAGACTCCTTGTCAAACCGAAAGACAGGTGAAAGTCATGAGGGATGGTCATTTCCTGGAGAAACATTCCCTCCTATTCCATGATGCACTGGCTGGGAAAGGCAGGAAGAAGCCCAGCTCCCATCTCGGCTCCCCTGGCTAAAGTTAGCTGGAGCAGCTAAGCTAAGACCATAACCACCAGAGCACAGCCCTATTCAATTACTGACGGCATGCCAGACTTGACTCTGGAGAGCTGGAGGAGGCAAGCCATGTGCCAGGCGTGTGCTGTGTGTGTGTGTGTGTGTGTGTGTGTGTGTGTGTGTGTGTGTGTGTGTTCGCGTACATGAACGCGTGCGTTTGTAAGCGTGGCACATCTATGCTCAAGAACACCGTTAAATGAATACGGGCACGTACACGGAAGCAGACATGTAAGAGTTTCTGTCAGTGAGAGCGGGCACAAGGGCACACACACACCCACACACCTGTGCATCTGTCAGGAAAGCAGAGCAACCCAATACTAGGCCACCAGGCCACCAGGCCACCAGGCCACCGGGCCACCAGGCCAACCATATCAGCCCTGCACTCAGCACTCTGCAGAGGCACAGTGAGCGGACAAACTATGGAAAGACATGTTTCTGAATCTGGGCAGATGAGTGCAGAAGAGAGAGAGTCCTTTTCCAACTGAACATAGCAAATAAAACATCTCTAAAACTATAGTTGAGCAGTCTAAGACAATTAACACTGTTCTGCATTAATCTAATAGTGGACAATGCATGTGATCATTTCGTCGACAAAAATGACAAAAAAAAATCATCGACTACCTATTTTCACTGATGAAAACTAGACTTTAACTAAATAAAAACAAAGTTGTGATGACAAAAAATATGAGGAAATCTATTGACATTTTCATCAACAAATAAAAACTAGACTCAAATTTTAGGGAGGGACGAATTGAGAAGAAATCCAATCAGAAGAGTTAAACAGTTAAATCTGTGTCTGTATTGCACGTTCAAATCTTAATACCATTCCATAATAACAGATTAATAGATCTTTCCAATGAGTTTGGCAATTCTAAAGAAACAATAGTTGGGGTTTTCTTTCACTAAAATGAGACTAAAATGGCATTTAGTCGAGTAAAAAAACGTGACTGAATAAAAACAGGATGAGGTTGACTAAATATGAGAAAAACTAACAAGGACATTTGACACAGGACTAAAACTAAATTGAAAAATAGCAGACAAAATGAACTTTTGTTTGCCTTATTCTCCAACCATGCCTTTACTTGACATTACCATTTCTAAAGAACATGTCGATTCATCTATCATGCTTTTTAAGACCTTGCGTTTAGGTAATTTAATTAAAGACTTTTTAAGATTTGCCGAGGACCCGCAGATACGCTAGAGAGGGAGAGAGAGAGAGAGAGAGAGAGTGAAACAAGGGTATGAACAAGAGAGTATGTGAGAAACAGCAAGCTTACAAGAGTTGCAAAAGAGTGTACTAGAAAGAATGAGACAGACAGACAGACAGACAGACAGACAGATAAGCAGGGGAGCAGAGCTGGCCTGGTTTCTGAGGGTTTGACTGCAGGTGCACAGCACAGGATGTCAGTAATGATACATAGTACAAGAGGTAAGAGCGGGACCTTGAGTTCAAACCCAGAGAGTTCCCCTTGTGGCCCTCGCAGCCTGGCTGTAGGGATAGAAACCCTTGAACAAAGTCATCCTGAGAGGACATGCTGTAGCAGGGCTGAAACCCACTCTCTTGTCAGCATTTTGGTTTGACCTTCAGAGCTTCTACTCTCTCCTGGGACAATCTGTTCACTTTTCTACATGGCTTTTGTATGCTGCACATTCTCTAGAGGGCTCTACTGAGCACTTGCACTGATTCGCCCACTTAAAAAAACTGCTTACTTAAAAAACAAAAAAACAGTAGCGTAATACGTGGGAGCCTGAAACAGTCATTTGTGACACTGCTCATAATGGGGTGTGTGTGGGGTGGGGGGCAGGTAATAAATACTGCAATTCCTTGGATGATTGGTTGAATGAGTGAGTGAGTGAGTGAGTGGTTGTATGGTTAGTTGAGAAAACAGTCAAACAGAAAAAGAAAAAAAATTGACACTAACATGTTCTGATGCATGTGTGTGCGGCGAACCACAAACAATGGAACACATCTTGAGATGTAGCTATGCTCCAAAATGCACTGGAGATGATCTGGCCGAGCCGAATGCCGCTGCACTCGCCTGCGCCAACCACTGGATAGACGTGATATAGAGCAGTGGTTCCCAACCATTTTTGTGTTATGTACCCCTTGAGCTGTTTTACCATGCCGATAGTACCCCCTCACTCATGTGTGTCCATAATTCTCCTAAAGTTGTTATATTAAACTTATATTAAACTTTTAGTAGGCCTCTCTAACACATCTCATTAAATGAAAATAATTTGAATGACTCCTCTTTAATACAATTTTGAATTGCGAAAAAGTCACCAGTTTTTATCATTTTGGAAATACATTGTAATCCCAATCTTTCCAAGTACCCCCTGCAAGCTGCTCAAGTACCCCTAGGGGTACACGTACCCCTAGTTGGGAATCACTATAGAGGACGGCCGGACACGAGGAAGAAGAAGTCAAACAGAGACACTCGAGGCAATAGAGGCATTACATTAGGAAGTCAGCAATGAAAATATGCCACCAGAGACACAACAGCTCTGTGGTTGATGTCCACTGCAGGGCGGGTCTGAAGAGGAACCAATGTGAAAGAAGAAGCAATGAGAGAAGTAAGTCTTGGCAAGGCGAGGACAAGAAGGCAGGGCATGACACTAGAGGGGGCAAGGAAGAGGATCCAGAAAGCAACACTGCCTCCTAGTGTCAGCGGTGAAATACACACACACACACAGTCACTCACCAATGTGACGATGGCACACTCAGCGGTGAGCTGTGCGGCGCTGAACAGAGTTCTGACAAAGCGGTAGATCTGCTTCTGCTCAGGGTGGTGTTTGTCGTAGTCAGGAGGAATCTCGGTCTTCTACAATAAATACAGGTTAGAAAGAAACATACATCAATAAATTGATTCGGCTTGGTTTCAAAATGAAAAAAAGCCTTCATTCAAAATATTAAATGAATTTTTTTTAAGAAGGTTTAGCAGCATGAAAATACAACTCATTATGGAATGCTGTAAGCTGTTAGTTGAGACAGAGTACCGCAGGGATGATGTATTTTTGTAGGCTTACCCAGAAGTCCCTGTACTTCCTGGTTCCTGCGTGTAAAAGTCAATGGGTTTTTGGGATAGGAATTTCGGTTAAATGCATGAAATAAGGTCTGTGGTTAAAAAAAAGTTTATGAAACAGCGAGCTTTGTGTTCAGCAATTTAATCTTTACAAATGAGGACCACTTTTATGACTTTTGAAGTGTTTTCCGAAAATTGCGTTAAAAAAAACACGCTTGGAATATCATAAAAGTGGTCCTTATTTGTGATCATGATCTTGCTGAACACAAACGTCACCGTTTCATAAACTTTTGTGAACCACAGACCTTATTTCAAGCATTTAACCGAAATCCACATACAAAAATCCCATTGAGTTTTTTGTACATAGGAACCAGGAAGTGCTAACATCCAGGTACATAGGAACCAGGAAGTGCTAACATCCGGGTATGCCGGACTCATTCCTATGGTGGGTGGGGTGGGAGGTGGGAGGTGGGAGGTGGGTGGGGTGGGAGGTGGGTGGGGTGGGAGCGGCTGAATGATATGTAAGATTGCCAGCCACAGATGTGGCTGGATGTAAGCTGGCTCCCAAGGTTAACATACAAATATCCTGAGCATCCAGGAGTGTTTATTTGCACTTCATCAGCTTGTACGGGTTTGCTTGCTGATGAATCCTGACAGCTCTACAGCATGTGCACAATGGCAATTTACCTTCACTAAAGGCCTTACCGACAGCGGATGAAGCTTCTCGTCGAAAATATCTAACAACATTCTTCCGTTGACTTCTCTGGAATGACAGACAGAAAGGAGAAACATCAGCATATCATAAAAATTATGAATGTAAAAAAAAAAAAAAAAAAGGAGACCGTGGGAGACTCAATTAACTTAGAAAGAAAGGCACTGCCCATTCAATAAGCCATTTATGGATGTTTATCTTGACTTCAGTCAGCTGCCCTGCATGACAGCCCTATCACTTAAAGTGAATAGAGACAAAGAGAGGGACGTCTGTCTGTATCCTCTGAGCAGAACGCAGGCAGTTCACTAAAGAAGACGTCTGTCTGTATCCTCTGAGCAGAACGCAGGCAGTTCACTAAAGAAGACGTCTGTCTGTATCCTCTGAGCAGAACGCAGGCAGTTCACTAAAGAAGACGTCTGTCTGTATCCTCTGAGCAGAACGCAGGCAGTTCACTAAAGAAGACGTCTGTCTGTATCCTCTGAGCAGAACGCAGGCAGTTCACTAAAGAAGACGTCTGTCTGTATCCTCTGAGCAGAACGCAGGCAGTTCACTAAAGAAGACGTCTGTCTGTATCCTCTGAGCAGAACGCAGGCAGTTCACTAAAGAAGACGTCTGTCTGTATCCTCTGAGCAGAACGCAGGCAGTTCACTAAAGAAGACGTCTGTCTGTATCCTCTGAGCAGAACGCAGGCAGTTCACTAAAGAAGACGTCTGTCTGTATCCTCTGAGCAGAACGCAGGCAGTTCACTAAAGAAGGCCCGGCTCATTCAGACCTCTTGTATGGAGTCGGCCATCAGGCAGAATGTCACAGCATCCAAAGAGCTTGACATTTCACTGGAAGCCTTGGGGGGGCATGAGGGGCTATTTTTGTCTGCGGTTAGTGCTTTATCTGATAACAACTCATGTTGATATTTGATGCAGGACCGTCGAATGGGGTATGATGATGTATCTTCAAGAAATGGATTGAGAGGAATGAATGAATGAATGAATGAATGAATGAATGAATGAATGAATAAGAACGTCAACCTTACCTGTTCTTTATATGGTAATATATTGCAAGGGCTACACTGTAAAGACAAAAACAGAGGGCATCAAATTACATTTCAAGCCGAGACCAACACGGAGTATAATAATTCACAGAAATAGTTCTTCTATTCTATCTTGTTGCAGATTTAAATATTCAATGAATTATTCAAAATTCTGCCATAATCAGAGATAATTGAATGTGGAAGGATTTTGGCATAGATGTACAGTGAGCGACTGATAGAGCTGATTAACACATTGAGTGCCAGCCGTTTTTTCAATGCTGTAGGTAAGTTGTGCCAGGTTTTTTTTTGAGGATTCTGGCTCATTTTACAAGAGCCGAGGATTCTTTTCTGTTAAGACTTCGTGAACACCAATCATCTAAAAAGAACTAATAGAATGTGTGCTTTCTCTGTCTAAAAGAGTTAGTTTGTAGAGTTAGTAGTTATGTAGATATTAGCCGTTGAGTACAGCATGGTTTCAGAGATTTTCAGAGAGTTTTGAGATAAATGGATTTTTAGAACCACCTCACGTGCCTGTGATTATGGGTGCCCTTGGGCAAGTCTGTATACTGTTTTGTGTGTGTGTGTGTGTGTGTGTGTCTGTGTGTGTGTGTGTGTGTGTGTGTGTGTGTGTGTCTCCAAACTCCTCCCTCCGTAGGTGTGGCTTTGCAGTGTTTTGTCACAGGCGAGTTTCTGTTGCCTCACAGATCCCAAAAAAATAGAAGGGAATCGCAGGAGCGGGGAAGAGGAGAGGAGAGGCGAGGGGGGGGGGGTTAGACACGGGAGAGAAATTCCTTCGCGATCCCCTTCTTCCAATCTTGAGGCAGCCTACTCCGCTCTGCTGCTGCTGCTGCTGCTGCTGCTGCTGCTGCTGCTCCTCTGGGCTGCTGCTGCTGGCGGCTCTCGGGCGAGTCTGGAAACGGGCTCGTTCGTTTCTTGAGGTGTCGGCTGAGAGCTTTGAAGAAGCTTTTGCGATTCTGGTCTTATTTATGCGCAAAGGTACTCGAGTGTGTGTGTGTGTGTGCGCGCGCGTGTGTGTGTGTGTGTGTGTGTGCGTGTGTGTGTGTGTGTGTGTGTGTGTGTGTGTGTGTGTGTGTGAAATCGAAAGAGTTTTCGCCCAGCTATTTCCTTGAAAATTAGAATGGCTTTCTCCCGCGGACTGGCTTTCTCTCTGTCTGGAGAGAACTGTCGCCACTTAGTGGTCGGTAAAATAGATTATACACATTCTCTTCCTCCAATATTGATATAGAAGACGTAAAAGGGGTTGATTGATGTCCCACCGTCAAAAAAAAAAAATGTTTATGTAAGACGAGATATCTCGTCTTTGGCACTCAGCGGTTGGATTATGTAAGACGAGATATCTCGTCCTTGGCACTCAACGTGTTAAGCAATATCTGCTTTTATACAACAGTTGGGAAAACCTATTCACCAAAAGTAATAATAGCATTTTTTTTCAAGTAATTTGAGCCAACAGATGATTTGTGTCTGTTATTTGTCTCCGCCAACAAAAACAGTTCCCTCAGGATTGCACTGCCAAGTGTTGCCAAGCAACAGGTAAAATTGCTGCCTGCAGTTTCCCGACTGCAAGCTAGCTAAGTTAACGTTGGCTACTTTGAAGTTAGCACAGATGATTTCAGCTTATAATTCATAATTAAGGTCAAATGTATCCATATTGCTACTAGGTGCAAACACTGTGTGTGAACGCAGTCTAATAACATTAGAACAGCCTTTTTTTTTTAAATCAAGGTTTTCGGTTTTTCTCTCTAATTGTACTTGGCCAATTGCCCCTGCTGTCCCGTTCATTGCTCCACCCCCTCTGCTGATCTGGGGAGAGCTGTAGACTAGCACCATGCTTCCTCTGATACATATGATCTGGGGAGAGTTGTAGACTAGCACCATGCTTCCTCCGATACATGTGCAGTCGCAAGCTGCTTCTTTTCACCTGACAGTGAGAAAGAGTTTCACCAGCAAGACGTAGCATGTGGGAGGTTTATGCTATTCCCCCCATTTCCCCTCCCCCCGAACAAGCGCCCCGACCGACCAGTGGACACACTTTACCAGCTCAGTGGCCTTGTGGTTTGAGTGTCCGCCCTGAGACTGGGAGGTTGTGAGGTCGATCCCCGGCCGAGTCATACCAAAGACTATAAAAATGGGACCCATTTGCCTCCCTGCTCGGCACTCAGCATCAAAGGGTTGGAATTGGGGGGTTAGATCACCATATGATTCCCGAGCGCGGCACTGCTGCCACTCACCGCTCCCCCAGGGGATGGGTCAAATGCGGAGAACACATTTTGCACACTCAGGTGTGTGACAATCAGTGGGACTTTACCTTTACCTTTAGTGCAGCGACCAGGACTCATACCCCACTGGCTTCCCACCCACAGACTCGGCCAATTGTGTCTGTAGGTTGGTCTGATCAAGCCGGAACTACCGCTGCTGGGAATTGAACCCAGGCCATTGGCTGCGTGGTAGGGGGGTGTTTTTACCTCTACATTACCCAGATGTCCCATTACATTAGGACAGCTGTGAAGTGTTGTGATACATAATATAGTGACGCATCCTGTGCTGTTATACTGTATCAGCACTCATGGAATGCTTCTTGCCCAATCAAATTGCTCGACTGGAACTAGCTGCTGTATAATTACCATTTGATGGTGTATTTGAGGTTGGGCTGACTGACAGTGCTGTCATCAAGGAATATAGTGGAACATGAGCTGTACTTCCGTCTCACCGGGCCTGGATGATGCTGGACACACACACACACACACACACACACACACACACACACACACACACACACACACACACACACACACACACACACACACACACACACACACACACACACACACGTCAACCTCTATTCCTGTCATACTTGGACAAGCCAACAGACATGAAACTAATCCTGTAGTCCTCTGTCAACGCCTGGCCTGGTTTTATGACAGAATGACATCGATGGTGGAGTGCACCTTTAGAAACCCCCCAAACTCCCATTAAGTAGAGAAGTGTTTTTCTGCTGGCTCATCTTGTTCTAAATGATTTGCCCTAGCCTTTGGGTGCTTACTGATCCAGTGCCATTGTCAACTCAAGAGCACCTATTTTCTGCCCCTCATTAGAAAGTAATATACAGTATTAATATACTGTAAACCTAGCTGTTGCCTTTGAACTGTTTTTCAAGCACTCCTTCTCTGAAACAACTATTGAAAGAAGTGATGCTCATATGTTTTACCGAGAGTCACACAGTTCATTCAGCCTATAATAACCAGTCCCTCCAGCAATTGCTAACTTGCCAAAGTAACACTTCCCTGCTTCAACACAAATAGTGCCACGGATTTGACCAATTCCTTCACATTTACTGCATAACACCCATGAAGCGCTTCAAAACATGCAAATCACAAGTTAACTGCAGTAGATATTCACTTTGCATCACTATTTTTGAACATGCTTGTAATAAAGACAGTGGTAAAATAATGTGATGGGCCTGTTGCTACAGACAGACACAGATAACACTACTGACCGAGCACATCTCTAACAAATCACTTTGTTTCACTTATGTACAGACAGTTGACTAAGTTTCACTTATGTACAGACAGTTGACTAAGTGTTCTTTCACTTATGTACAGACAGTTGACTAAAAGTGGGATCTATGGGATTTGTAAAGGGAGGGACAATGATGAAAGGGTCATTTTGAGGACTTTACCTTGTTCTCCGAAATGTGTGTGAACTTGCAAAAGAAATACAAGCAGGACACTAAAATTACAATCACCATTGCAAACATAGGTCACAAATGCATTACACTAAAATAGCCACATATTAATAAGTAAATATATAGACATTTGAATAATTAAACATAAATTCATCAACTTCATAGTCTTTAGCCTTAGGTTGAGACCCACCCATGCCCCTATAACAAAGACCACAACAAGTCCTTCTCTATAGTATGAAGATCACACTCACGTGGTTGATGTAAAGGCTCTTGCGTTTTTCTCGAACTGAAAAAGAAGATGGGTGGTGGGGGGAGACAGAGGTGTCAGAAGATGGGTGGGGGGAGACAGAGGTGTCAGCAGTGCTGCCAGGCAACAACAATACAAACCCAAGTCCATTACCACTGCAATACACCACCCACACAGACAGGAGGCAGCATTTACCCAGGGTATCTTCACCTGACTAAAATAAGGAAGGTCCATATTAAGTTCACTATTGCTCTGGAATTTTTAGAAAATATTGGCTCAACAGGTATACTTTGCACCGAGTATATCTATACTATTTTTTATTATGGGAGAAAAAAAGAGAATTGAAAAGAATCTGATGGACTCTCCTCTCCTGGTACAACAGACATTGTGTACTGACTGACTGGTGAGAATGAGCATGTGCTAATTAATTAAAGCATTCATCATTTTGGTCTACATTAGTCAGAGCTAAATCAAGCATAGAGGCTGTTTTATTCAAATGTAAATTGCCATTTGAGCTTATCTGTTTCGATTTCAATCTGTTCATAAGATAACTGGTCATTTGCTTTGCTAATTGACTTGATGGTTTGTTATATGGGGCTCATTTCACTGGGTGCCATGTTGTGTCATGTTAAGTATGGCAACAGCCACTGGAAAGGATTGCTGCCAAAGCAAACTGGAGCAGACGCAGAGCGCGGCATCACACACACACAGACGCGCGAATGCACACGCACACACACGCACACACACACACGCGCGCACACACACACACACACACACACACACACACACACACACACACACACACACACACACACACACACACACACACACACACACACACACACACACACACACACACACACACACGGTGACGTAGTGAGCTGTCTGGCACCTGTCATCCCAGTACTGTCTGTCACTCACCTCTCTTCCCCTGAGCAGTCATGACTGTGTGCATTTCTTTCTAGCAAAAAGCATCAGTCTCTTATGTCAGAGGTTCTCAACTGTTTTTCAGCCAACGACCCCTTATAAGATAGAAAATATACCGGGGACCCCCTCATTCTGATTTGTGATTTTGGGCTCAGCTTGTTTCCACCGTAATGTGCTTGACATTTAAATTGATAGGTTTGTCAGATTAGAATGTAATCCATGAACCATTTTAGATTTAAAGCATAACATATTTTCATTGAACTATGAAGCTTTTTTCCCTGAAAACTTTTCGCGGACCCCCTGGCAAAGTGCCATGGACCCCTGCGGGTCCCCGGACCCCCATTTGAGAACCACTGTCTTATGTCATCGGTAGGGCTGCACAATTTATCGCAAAAAGAACAAAAGCGATTTCCAAATCACTTTCCAAATAAGAAGAAAGATGAGAAGATGCTGGCATTTTTAGCGGTGACCAGCAGCTCTATAGCTCGCTCTGTGGGTCGGTCGGTCGATCCCCAAAATACGTGCGCGCGTGCATGTGTGTGTGCGCACGTCACGTGCATGTGTGTGTGCGCGCGTCACGTGCATGTGTGTGTGCGCGCGTCACGTGCATGTGTGTGTGTATAGCTCAGGGGTGGCCAACCACTCAGAGACTAAGAGCCACAAAAATGTATGTGGTACCACAAAGAGCCACATTATACACACGGGCTCACAAAAGTGTCTCTCTCTCTCACACACACGCAAAATCAAGATCAAGAATGATTTTAATAGCAGCCACAGTAGGTAGATTACAAATGAGAATTGACTCTTAATGTAATGACAGAAAACAATTCAAATTATCAATTCAAATTATAATCAAAAGTCCTTTAAAGTGACATGGGGGGGGGGAGGATAGAGTGTGTGTGTGTGTGTGTGTGTGTGTGTGTGTGTGTGTGTGTGTGTGTGTGTGACTGGGTGACTGTGTGATAATGTCCATGGGGGGGGGGGACCCCAGTCCTTGCAGAGTTGGTTGTGTTCAGGGGGCATGGGGGGATGTCAAAGTCCTGATTTGTGGGGGCTTTTGGGTCTTGTCTCATTGAATGAAGAGGCAGATGGCAGGTGGACAGAAGCTTTCCCTGTGTCAAGAGAGAAATTAAAATCTCACTCAGCCAGATGTCACACACCCCTCACTATTAAATATCCTACCAAGACTAGAGGCAAGTGACAACATTGCACAAAGACTTACATCTCTCTCTCTCTCTCTCACACACACATGTCTGTCATAGTCTCTCTCACTCTCTCAATCCCTCCTCTCTGTCTCACAAACAGTCCCTCTCCACCACATGTCTCACACACAAACACTTAAGAGGGGAGCTGTCCATCATTCTGAACACGTGCACGGTGCATCTCTCTCTGTTTCACACTCTCTCACACACACTCACACACACACACACAGTGCCCCCGTACCCCCTCTCATTCTCTCTCCCCTGCGTGGCTGAACATTGCACATGAAAATATAAATAAAATATACATGTAACAATTTACAATAGGCTACCTTCCAATAAAGATTTTCTGTCTTACCTGCTGCGTTGACTCGTCTCAGTGGGACTTCTGGCACTCCTTGCGTGCAACAATCCTCTTCAAATCTGGTTTATATTCCGTTGTGGCCACTCGCAGCAGTTCTTTCACATGCGTGTCAGTAAGAACAGATCGGTGCTTGGATTTCACGTGTTTCAGAGTAGAAAACAGGGACTCACAAACGTATGTTGACCCAAACATTGAGAGTAGCTTGAGCGCAGCCTGCTTGAGATTGGGATATTTTTCCTTTGGCACAATTTTCCAAAACTCAGCGGTCCCTTCCCTCAGAACGGACTTCAGTCTGTCATCCTCCGACAGCTCAATCATCTCCAACTGAGACGCTGCTTCGTCTGTGACAAGCGGGGCTTTTAAACAGTCTGTCTCCGCTTTGAACGGGTCGACAAGGAAAGTAATCTGGGGCCTTTTCAGCTGTATGTCGTGGAATCGGGTCACAAAACTGTCCTTAAGCGTTTCAAGCAGTGTGGCATACCTGGCTGTTGCCTTTCTCAGGGCGGCGGGGGCGTTTTGTTCCCTTGCTTTTTGTAGAGAGGGAAAGTGGACTAATTCTCCCTTTTGAAGATGCGATTTAAACAGCTTGAGTTTGTTGATAAATGCAAATACACTTTGCACCAGGTCAGGCAGCATTTTTAATTTCCCCTGCAGATCCAGGTTCAGTTTGTCCAGATGACTCAGCATGTCGACCAAAAAAGACAAATCCATAATCCAAAGGGGATCAGAGAGCTGCGGGTAATCCTTGTCCTTCTCCTCCATGAAAAGTTTCACCGCATCCAAAAGCTCAAGGAAGCGAGACAACACTTTGCCTTTAGAAAGCCACCTCACAGTGCAGTGAAGCGGGAGGTCTCCGGGAAGGCCCTCGTCCAGCTCAGCAATGAGATTTTTGAATTGCCTGTGGTTAAGCGCATGTGTGCGAATATAGTTGACAATTTCCAGCACGGGCTTCATGACGTGGTCTAAATTCAGCTTTTTAGACACAAGTTGCTCCCGATGAATGATGCAGTGGAAATTCCAAAACTCTGGATATGTGTTGTCAGCTTTACAGAGCCCCACAAGCCCGTTTACAGATCCAATCATTGACGGCGCACCATCCGTGGCAATTGCTGTTAGTTTCTGTAGCGGCAGATTTGCTTTCACAAACACGTTAGTCATCGTTTCTTTCACGTCGATGCCACGGGTTCTGTCCTTTAATGGTACGATATCAAGGAGTTCTTCTTTTATCACACAATCTTCTGAAACCGACCGTACAAATATTGCCAATTGAGGCTTGTCTTGTACGTCACAAGACTCATCCAATGCGACACTGAAATACTCGCATTTTTGAAGATCAGAATGTAATTCTGATTCAATGGCATTATTAATGTCCGTTATCCTGTGTTCCACAGTGTGGCGTGACAGCTGGACGTCTGATACCATTTTCTTCAGTTTGTCATTTTCCGGAGACAAGATTCCAACTACATCACTGATGCATTGTTTTACAAACTCGCCTTCATTGTATGGCTTTTTAGCGCGTGCAATGTTCCACGCCACTTGATATGAAGCAAGCGTCGCTGTCTCAGCTTGCTTCGCAAATCTTCTGAACAACTGAGTCTGTTTTTCACTACCACTCTTCAAACTCCTTATTTTATTCTTACGAAGTTCACTGCCTTGAGGGAAATCCTGATCGATGTTCGGGTGGTGTGTGCTGAAATGGCGCTGCAGATTTGAAGACTTAAAATGTGCGAGCGCCGTCTGGCATATTAAACAGAAAGGCTTGCCATTTCGTTCAACAAAAAAAAATTGATTCTCCCACTCTTCTAAAAACGTCCTATTTTCTTCTTCGTATTTGCGCTTCGTTGTGCATTTCTTCCCCGCCATTGTAGATTGAAGTTTTACAAGGAAAAGTAGGCTACGCCCCACCCAACACTGATATCAAATCACCTGCTCGAAACCTGAGGGGCGTGACTCACAAACAGGCTGTCAAATGGCTGAAGAGGACTGGGGATGTAACACACACACATAGACTCACACACACACACATACACACATTCATATTTAATTGAAGAGCCGCACACACATGTTAATAATAATGAATTAAAGAGCCGCACGGGGAGGGGCCAAGAGCCGCATGCGGCTCGAGAGCCGCGGGTTGGCCACCCCTGGTATAGCTGGTCGCAGCTATTGTGACCAGTGGCCAACAGATGTTACAACCACGAACTATATGTATACAGGTGGGGAGCCAACCAGAACCATGAGACAGGACACCAGGAGCTGGATACACAATAATCTTTATTACAAAGTAGGAAAATATTAGAAACCCCAGCCCACAGTCCAGGTGTAGTAGGTCCCACAGTGTCCTCTGTCCGCTCCGTTCGTGTTCCAAACACCTCCAAGGAAGCTACGGGGGAATAATGAGACAAGTCACTTGACTGGGCAGAGGCCCAGGCTCCCGAGGGAGATGGCAAAACCAGCTAGTGGTCCGAGTTTGTCCAGAACAATGGCCAAGAAAAAGGAAGGAAACAGCACTGCAAAATATCACTGCAAATTCACACGTGATTTAAGAACCTCTTGGGTATTTAGCTTTATGCTATGGAAAGTTGAAGGGGGCAATGCTCCGCGCTCCACAGTAATTGCACACGTGATTATAACTTCTTCACTTATCAAAAGCACGCTTTACACCGCACGTCAAAAAGGGACAGCTATAGCTGACATAGCAGGCCGGTGGCTAGGTGGTATGTGGGCTTTGTTTGGATGGGGCGAGGTACAATAAAAATGGCGCTCAAAGTAGGCTACAGTGTCAAAGTACAAATCTAAAAACAATGTTCATCTGGTCAGGCCGGGTACATCAGTAAAAAGGGGTAGAAAAGGCAGGAGGACAACAGGAAGGATGACAATTTGCAGGAGACATAAGAGGGGCACTTAGCTGTAAGAGGGGTGCGTCGTGACTACACCCCTCTACATTCCAACGATGCTTCCCCTCCAAGAAAGCCGTGTCGTGCAGTTCCTCTGGCCGTCAGACTGCTGTCAATGGTGGTGGGTCTGGATACCGTGCGCCATCGGGAGTTTCACTACTCGTATCGTAGCTCTGCCCTCTTCCAAACGTCCCGTCAACCTTCTGGTTTGGCTGCTCTTGCCCGGGACTGCGTTTGTTCCTGCGTCAGGTTTCCTTCACCGTCAGGTCTGCTTCACACTCAGGTCTGCTTCACACTCAGGTCTGCTTCACACCACCTTGGCCAGCACCCTCCCCACTTCGACATCGAAGATCCCCCTGGTTCTCCACCACGCCTGCCTTCTCTCTCCTGGTTCTCCACCACGTCTGCCTTCTCTCTCCTCTCACCTCCACGGCTGCCTTTAAAAGGGCGAGAAGAACGCCAGCCCACTGCAAAAACCCAGTCTCCTAATCAGCCGCAGCTGTGTTCAATTAGGATTTTCCCACCCCATTCAACCATTCACTCACTCGTCTCAACCCCTAAAGTTAATTTACAGGGACAAAGCATTTAAAAACTGGCCTGTGACATCCCCCCACACTTAATGGTTCTAGTCCCTTAGAACCCTGTCCACATCCCTGTACCTTGTTATGCAGGGCCACAAACATGACAAACAAAATCCACATCCCTGTACCTTGTTATGCAGGGTTAAAACATGACAACAAAGTCCACATCCCTGTGCCTTGTTATGCAGGGCCACAAACATGACAACCAAAGGTTCACATCCCTGTACCTTGTTATGCAGGGAACAAATATGACAAACAATAAAATCCATGATAAAATCATTTCTGCCTGGCCTGGACCCTGTGATCCTTCTCCTGGCATGTCAGATGGCTAAGGAGGCTCAACCCACGTGTACAAAATCCTGCCGACAAACGCCAAATGTGACCAGTGGCCAACAGATGTTACAACCACGAACTATATGTATACAGGTGGGGAGCCAACCAGAACCATGAGACAGGACACCAGGAGCTGGATACACAATAATCTTTATTACAAAGTAGGAAAATATTAGAAACCCCAGCCCACAGTCCAGGTGTAGTAGGTCCCACAGTGTCCTCTGTCCGCTCCGTTCGTGTTCCAAACACCTCCAAGGAAGCTACGGGGGAATAATGAGACAAGTCACTTGACTGGGCAGAGGCCCAGGCTCCCGAGGGAGATGGCAAAACCAGCTAGTGGTCCGAGTTTGTCCAGAACAATGGCCAAGAAAAAGGAAGGAAACAGCACTGCAAAATATCACTGCAAATTCACACGTGATTTAAGAACCTCTTGGGTATTTAGCTTTATGCTATGGAAAGTTGAAGGGGGCAATGCTCCGCGCTCCACAGTAATTGCACACGTGATTATAACTTCTTCACTTATCAAAAGCACGCTTTACACCGCACGTCAAAAAGGGACAGCTATAGCTGACATAGCAGGCCGGTGGCTAGGTGGTATGTGGGCTTTGTTTGGATGGGGCGAGGTACAATAAAAATGGCGCTCAAAGTAGGCTACAGTGTCAAAGTACAAATCTAAAAACAATGTTCATCTGGTCAGGCCGGGTACATCAGTAAAAAGGGGTAGAAAAGGCAGGAGGACAACAGGAAGGATGACAATTTGCAGGAGACATAAGAGGGGCACTTAGCTGTAAGAGGGGTGCGTCGTGACTACACCCCTCTACATTCCAACGATGCTTCCCCTCCAAGAAAGCCGTGTCGTGCAGTTCCTCTGGCCGTCAGACTGCTGTCAATGGTGGTGGGTCTGGATACCGTGCGCCATCGGGAGTTTCACTACTCGTATCGTAGCTCTGCCCTCTTCCAAACGTCCCGTCAACCTTCTGGTTTGGCTGCTCTTGCCCGGGACTGCGTTTGTTCCTGCGTCAGGTTTCCTTCACCGTCAGGTCTGCTTCACACTCAGGTCTGCTTCACACTCAGGTCTGCTTCACACCACCTTGGCCAGCACCCTCCCCACTTCGACATCGAAGATCCCCCTGGTTCTCCACCACGCCTGCCTTCTCTCTCCTGGTTCTCCACCACGTCTGCCTTCTCTCTCCTCTCACCTCCACGGCTGCCTTTAAAAGGGCGAGAAGAACGCCAGCCCACTGCAAAAACCCAGTCTCCTAATCAGCCGCAGCTGTGTTCAATTAGGATTTTCCCACCCCATTCAACCATTCACTCACTCGTCTCAACCCCTAAAGTTAATTTACAGGGACAAAGCATTTAAAAACTGGCCTGTGACACTATTACAAATTCACGCTTGTTTACTTATGACTGTCACACTGTTCCTGATCTCTGGAAAAAGTCTATTGTAATTCCAATTCCTAAGGTCTCTTGCCCATCCTCTAACAAAGATTATAGACCCATCGCTTTGACTAGCAGTGTCATGAAATGTTTTGAGAAAGTCATAGTCAACTCTCTCAGGCTGGATGTGGCACCTTACATTGACCCTTGCCAGTATGCGTACAGGGCTGGGCGCAGTACTGAGGATGCTATCGTCAGTGTGACACATCTTATAAGTAAGCACTTAGAGAGGCCTGCGGCATACGCCCGGGTCCTATTTGCTGATTTTAGCTCAGCGTTCGACACGCTTAGACCTCATGTGCTTGCTCAGAAGCTGTTAACCATGCACGTTAACCCGTTCATTGTTAAATGGTTTTACTCGCTTCTATCTATGAGACCGCAACAGGTTACGGTTAATGGCTCTCTTTCTAGCACCAAATTTAGCAGTATGGGGGTGCCTCAAGGGGGCGTGAGCTCTCCCTTCCTTTTCACTGCCTACACAAATGACTGTAGGAGAAGTCATTCAAATAATACTGTCATTAAATTCTCAGATGACACAATAATCTTGAGCCTGCTGTGTGCAGATGACTGTCCCTCAGTGTATCACAGGGAGATTTCAGCTTTTGAGGCCTGGTGTGAGGAAAACAATTTAATCCTAAACACATCTAAAACAAAAGAAATGATCTTTGATCCCAAAGCGGTCAAAGTCCACGACCCAGTGGTCATAGGGGGGAGCTGCATTGAACAAGTTAGCTCCTACAAATACTTGGGTGTAAAAATCGATAACTTGTTCAAATGGAATATACACGTTGATTATTTGTGTGGCAAATTAGCACAAAGACTCCACTTTCTCCGAAGGCTGAGACTGTTTGGAGTAAGTTCCAAGATCATGCTAACTTTCTACAATGGAGTGTTGGGTAGCCTAATAAGGTATGGCATGGAGGCATGGTTCGGCACCCTCTCTATCCAGTACAAGTCTAAAATCAACAAAATGATAAAAACTGCTATGAAGATCATAGGGCAGAGGGACTTCCCCCCCCTCCAGACCATTTACGATAAGAAAGCAGTGAATCTGGCTCTTAAAATTTTGGATGACCCCACCCACATTCTATATCCTGACTATGAGCTACTACCTTCTGGAAGGCGCTTCAGAGCCTGTAGCTTTAAGAGTAACCGCTATAAGCGCTCCTTCCTCCCAACATCTATAGCCTTATTAAATAAACTGCCTGTCCTCCCACTAGAGGGTAGAGCTCTGTCCTCTGTGAGGTCAGAGCCCGGCTACCCAGGAACCCTCCATTAAGAGCCTGACGACCCAGGAAACCTCTGGATTAACGTTTCCTGGTCGTGAGAGGACAGAGCTCGGTGATTCTGGAACCCTCCTTAAAGAGCCGGATGATCCGAGAAATCTCTGATGGTATTGGTGTGGCATACATGGTAGCTCACTCTGAGCTCGGCTGTCCCTGCAGCCTGTCTGGTCATGTGATATTTATCTTGCCTTAGTTAGTTTTATATTCATTTTATTTCATTTTATTTCTCTTATCATTTTATCTTTTTATTTCTTTTACTCTTTACTGTGGTTTTAATGTTTTTAGTTTTAAGTAACCATGGTTTATGATGGTTTTGGTTTGATATGCGGTTTTGGAATTGTGCAATACTTGAAGTGCAATATTTGAATTGAATACTGAAGTGCAATATTTGGGTAGGTAGAGTTGTTAACTCGTAGCCCAGGCTGTATCACGTACTATGTTGTCCTCTTGTTTACACGCCGTTTGTCTTCAGATGTACTGTACTGTCTGTTACGTTTGTCATTGCCCTATTGCTGCTGTACAAATGCCTAAGACAAATTTCCCTTTGGGACAATAAAGTTAAACTCAAACTCAACTCAGACTGTAAGACAGATGCTTCATACAGCTTTCTCAACAACATATGGTGATTTTGTTTTTTTATTCACACCCTCTCCTCCATGGAAGAGAAGATCTTTCAAGGCACTGCTGAAAATGAAAAGAATCATGTGGGGGGGGCACGTAACAAATGTCACATTTCAACAGTCAAAAGATGATCTCTTGGTCAAGGCTATGCAGTCCTAGTCATTATGGTGCATCACGCACACGTACACGCACGCACACACACACACACGCACACACGCACGCACGCACGCAGAAAGAAAGCAGCTCCACAGCAAAGGTACATTGCCTGCTGACAATACGGACCGAGTAGAAGAATACAATACAATACAATACGATACGATACGATACAATACAATACAATACATGGAGAGGCCTTTCCCTAAACAGAGTCAGGCCCAAGCCACGCAGTACAGCAGGCCTGCCCGCCGACTGAGAGCACACACACACACACACTTACCTCTCTTGTTGAGCACGGCAACTGAAAAACACACAGTCCAAGTTGTCTCCATCTTTGTTTATGACACACAGATATATACACAACGGGCTTCAGTTACAGAAATGGCCGTGTGTAGAAATCTGAAGAATGCCGAAATTCTGAATATAAAATCACGTAGTTGATGAAAATGACTAATGACTGCTTACTGGTGAAGTCCTGAAAATATAGACATGCTTTCCATACTGCTATTACATTACTTTATGAATGATGGCCAGTATGTGGAGAAGATAATACGTTTTGTTTTAGATTTCTATGTGGGTCTTACGAGGGCAATGCTTATTATTTTAGCAGTCAAATTACACCTTCAATGCAGCCCCTTGTCTCAATGACACTTTTGGAGATGAATATGGGGGATTCATCTTCAAGGAGCTGTCAACAACAGTATCTTACATGTTTTCAGTGTCAGAATCAGGTCTTGTTCATTTCCTCCCCAGGTATTGCCATTGGTATCTCACCACCACTAAGTCCTATATTGTGCCAGTGGACACTTGGATAAGAAGCAGCAGTTTGAAAAGGCTAATAAAACCGCATGGGGGATCAGCACCTGAATATCACACGTTATTATCTCAGCCTTCAGGCTACAAAACTCCTCATCTGAACCAGCTATTCTGCAGGCTGTGCAACTTAAACAATATTAAGCCACTTATCATCACAGTAAAGACATTATGTCTAAAGTAATAACACTAATTAAAATGTAATTTAATCTAACAGTCATTTAAAGCCACAACTTTAATTATATTGTAACCATTTTGCTTGATTAAATCGTGATATCACTGTCAGGCTGAAGGATCCTCCTAGCTGCTGCAGGATGGTTTTCTGCCTGATAGTGTACGGGCGAGATGATCAAAACATCCCCGTGCATCTTAACAAATGTGACACATTGCCAGGTGGTTTGAAATGTTCCTTCAGCCTGCAGCATCTGTGTGGTGGAGGAGAGGACGCTGCTTGATGCTATGTGTCTGTAGTTCAGCCTGCAGCATCTGTGTGGTGGAGGAGAGGACGTTGCTTGATGCTATGTGTCTGTAGTTCAGCCTGCAGCATCTGTGTGGTGGAGGAGAGGACGTTGCTTGATGCTATGTGTCTGTAGTTCAGCCTGC
>NC_139624.1:101654470-101659470 GCF_964638095.1 Poromitra crassiceps
TGCCACACAGAAATACTTTGTGTTACAGCTTGATGTGCAGCCTGCTTTGTGTTACAGCTTGATGTGCAGCCTGCTTTGTGTGGCAGCTTGATGTGCAGCCTGCTTTGTGTGGCAGCTTGATGTGCAGCCTGCTTTGTGTTACAGCTTGATGTGCAGCCTGCTTTGTGTTACAGCTTGATGTGCAGCCTGCTTTGTGTTACAGCTTGATGTGCAGCCTGCTTTGTGTGGCAGCTTGATGTGCAGCCTGCTTTGTGTTACAGCTTGATGTGCAGCCTGCTTTGTGTTACAGCTTGATGTGCAGCCTGCTTTGTGTTACAGCTTGATGTGCAGCCTGCTTTGTGTTACAGCTTGATGTGCAGCCTGCTTTGTGTGGCAGCAGGCAGCGCTCTGCATAGTTTCTGTCAACAACAGTTGCACATGGTCTTCTTTGCAACCACGTTTTCATCCAATCACCACTGTGCTAACATTCTAATCTACGCTTTGCTGCAGGGCTGCAGGATCACAGCCAATATCTTAATCCCAGGTACTTCATTATTTTGTCATGACTATTATTAGTTAACATTTTTACTGCACTTTATATGGTTTCTTATATCAACGTCTGACTATGTTCAACTACAGCAGATGTTGCAAATTAAATTAAATGTTCCGATATGCCAATATACTGTGATCAGGAATATAGTGGGGGGTAGATGCACCCAAACTTTGCTCACCAGTAGTTTGCTCACTTTTATATTTGCACAAATAGAGCTGACCTATTTTTTTATAGTTGGACAGAGATCTTTATGACATAAATGCATAGCATACGCATAGTGAATATTATAATGCCAAACTAATGTGAGTTAATGACGATAGGGTCTTTTAGGGGCAGCACATGTAAATTAATGCTTTTCTGAAGTTATTTATGTTGGTGGTTTACTTCATGATGATCATGAGGTCCTAATTGACTCACTTTTTGACATTGCTGACTGTGATAAGTGACTCTGGGAACTAAAATTCCAGTAGACATGTATGGTTGGTTATACAGAACACATTTTATGACCCTACTTTGAGGTGGAGGAACGCCATTCAAGTCCCTCTCTCAGGGACAGTCTGGAGGTGAAGCAACATTTCACAGCTAAAGTAGGTTTGCTCTGTGCTCACCATCAGTCTGTGACTTGCTGAGGAAGATGGTGCTGGCCCGGGGATGGTCTGATGGATTGTACTCCATGGGAAGATCTGAGGAGGGGAGAAGACAGAAGACACTTGAGTCTCACAGGCAGCAGCCAAATGAGAGATTTTCATGAAATGAAACAGGGCGGTGTGCAACAAGGGTCCCAAGCTGGATTCAAACCCAGGACGTATTAGCTACACGGTATGTGCCTCAGAAATATCTATTCGGTCTAGTATTACAGTATGATCAATTATTATTTGATCTAAACAAAATAAAATCAATTCCCTTTTTTGCTGTGTAAAATGATTGCTGTCATTACAGCATTAGATATCTCAAAACACTTACTTATAAAATAATGCCATTTGACATAATGTGTAATCAAATTCACTTTAGAAATGTCAACACACCACCAGGCAACAATGTTTTAGCGAAATAACTAAAAACGGGCGGCCATGGCGGGTCGTCCATTAATCAGAACGTCGGTGGTTCGATCCCTGGCTCCTCCAGTCCACATGTCCAAGTGCCCTTGGGCAAGACACTGAACCCCAAATTGCTCCCGATGGCTGTGCCAGCGCCCTGCGTGGCAGCTTGCTGCCTTTGGTGTGTGAATGGGTGAATGTAGGCACATTGTAAAGCGCTTTGGATAAAAGCGCTATATAAGTGCAGTCCATTTAAAAACCTTGTCTCATTAATTTGAATTGAAAGTATGACATTGGCTTTTGGGGTTAACATCCTTCTCTTATAATGGACTGAGCTGAATGGAAAAACAATCCGTCAGTCGACAGTTTGCTGCACAGTGTTGTGTGTAAACGGTGGTTTGTAAATCGATGCGCTGAGCAAACACAGCAAAAAGCCATAGATTTGTTTTAGATCAGTGTCTGTGCACACATTACCCACAGTAAACCACAAGAGCAGACAGTCGCTGGCATTCAGACTGCTATAAATCATCCGTAATGACGACAAGAGATAACGGACTATATCCAGTAGCTGTTCAACTCTGACAGTCAGACTCAGTGTACAACATTTTCCTTCTCAGTGGCACTACTACAGTACTGACTATACATACATAGGCTACTGCAGGTACAGCCATCTGCCACCAGGTGTCCACTGGTACAGGTTGGCTGCAAGTTGCATCAAGTTCAACTGAAATTGGTTTCATGCCAGAATTAAATATGAGAGTAAAGTCACGATTAAAATGAACATGAAAATGAAAACAACTGCATAACTATCTATAATATGAAAACCTGATTCCTCACAAAAACCGGTGCACCAAGAAAATATTCTAACTTAAGAACTCCGTTTTTTATTCTATCGACATGGTTGGGTGCATTTTATACCTGAACAATAAAACTCTAGGTTAAACATGAACTCCAACCCTAAATCTAATTCTAATATCTTCAGTAAACACAGATATCAAACAGATGATAACCATCATAACATTTCACCCAGTCATCATGACCATGGCAACAATAATAATAACCTGAACCTATCAAAACAAAAGCAGGGTAGGGAAACATGGCTTTAATAACTATGGCTGACATCATGAACAAGGGTCTGAGAGAGGAGAGAGAAGGCATAGTTTTACACTCAACCCTGCACCCCACACACACGCACACACACGCACACACACGCGCACACACGCACAGTGGTGACCCCATCAGCAGCTTCCTGGTTTCATGGATGATGTCATTGAAACAGGAAGGGTCAGGAAGGACCAACACCCAGATACCCAGAGAGAGAGAGGGAGATGGAGAGGTTGGGAGGAAGGGAAGGAGAGAGAGAGAGAGAGAGGGAGAGGTTGCGAGGAAGGGAAGGAGAGAGAGAGAGAGAGAGAGAGAGAGAGAGAGAGAGAGAGAGGGAGAGGTTGGG
Organism: Poromitra crassiceps; assembly: GCF_964638095.1. NCBI lineage: Eukaryota > Metazoa > Chordata > Actinopteri > Beryciformes > Melamphaidae > Poromitra > Poromitra crassiceps. Next base: position 101,657,490 of record NC_139624.1, read on the forward strand.
AGGAAGGGAAGGAGAGAGAGAGAGAGAGAGAGGGAGAGGTTGGGAGGAAGGGAAGGAGAGAGAGAGAGAGAGGGAGAGGTTGGGAGGAAGGGAAGGAGAGAGAGAGAGAGAGAGAGAGGGAGAGGTTGGGAGGAAGGGAAGGAGAGAGAGAGAGAGAGAGAGAGAGAGAGGGAGAGGTTGGGAGGAAGGGAAGGAGAGAGAGAGGGAGAGAGAGAGAGGGAGAGGTTGGGAGGAAGGGAAGGAGAGAGAGAGAGAGAGAGAGAGGGAGAGGTTGGGAGGAAGGGAAGGAGAGAGAGAGAGAGAGAGAGGGAGAGGTTGCAAGGAAGGGAAGGAGAGAGAGAGAGAGAGGGAGACGGAGAGGTTGCGAGGAAGGTAAGGAGAGAGAGAGAGAGAGAGCGAGAGAGAGGGAGAGGTTGGGAGGAAGGGAAGGAGAGAGAGAGAGAGAGAGAGAGAGAGAGGGAGAGGTTGGGAGGAAGGGAAGGAGAGAGAGAGAGAGAGAGAGAGAGAGAGAGAGAGGGAGAGGTTGGGAGGAAGGGAAGGAGAGAGAGAGAGAGAGGGAGAGGTTGGGAGGAAGGGAAGGAGAGAGAGAGAGAGAGGGAGACGGAGAGGTTGCGAGGAAGGTAAGGAGAGAGAGAGAGAGAGAGCGAGAGAGAGGGAGAGGTTGGGAGGAAGGGAAGGAGAGAGAGAGAGAGAGAGAGAGAGAGAGGGAGAGGTTGGGAGGAAGGGAAGGAGAGAGAGAGAGAGAGAGAGAGAGAGAGAGAGAGAGAGAGAGAGGGAGAGGTTGGGAGGAAGGGAAGGAGAGAGAGAGAGAGGGAGAGGTTGGGAGGAAGGGAAGGAGAGAGAGAGAGAGATGGAGAGGTTGTGAGGAAGGAGAGAGAGAGAGAGAGAGAGAGAGCGAGAGAGCACCAAGTGACAGAATAAAACCTAGAAATGAGTGCTAGCCTGGTTGATGTAAAGCTTTCCTCTAAACACAAATATCAGGTCAGTTGACAGCGTTCAAACCATGGCCAATGCTTACCTGATACATTGACTAAATGAAAAGCACACACAAGCTACTGACGTGAGTTCCATCAAACCTTTGGACTACAGAGCCACTTTCTGTAAGGCTATACTCTCTGTGCTGCAAGCCACTTTCTGTAAGGCAAGGCTATACTCTCTGTGCTGCAAGCCACTTTCTGTAAGGCTATATACTCTCTGTGCTGCAAGCCACTTTCTGTAAGGCTATATACTCTGTGTGCTGCAAGCCACTTTCTGTAAGGCTATATACTCTCTGTGCTGCAAGCCACTTTCTGTAAGGCTATACTCTCTGTGCTGCAAGCCACTTTCTGTAAGGCTATATACTCTGTGTGCTGCAAGCCACTTTCTGTAAGGCTATATACTCTCTGTGCTGCAAGCCACTTTCTGTAAGGCTATATACTCTCTGTGCTGCAAGCCACTTTCTGTAAGGCTATATACTCTGTGTGCTGCAAGCCACTTTCTGTAAGGCTATACTCTGTGTGCTGCAAGCCACTTTCTGTAAGGTTATACTCTCTGTGCTGCAAGCCACTTTCTGTAAGGCTATATACTCTCTGTGCTGCAAGCCACTTTCTGTAAGGCTATATACTCTGTGTGCTGCAAGCCACTTTCTGTAAGGCTATATACTCTGTGTGCTGCAAGCCACTTTCTGTAAGGCTATACTCTGTGTGCTGCAAGCCACTTTCTGTAAGGCTATATACTCTCTGTGCTGCAAGCCACTTTCTGTAAGGCTATATACTCTCTGTGCTGCAAGCCACTTTCTGTAAGGCTATATACTCTCTGTGCTGCAAGCCACTTTCTGTAAGGCTATACTCTCTGTGCTGCAAGCCACTTTCTGTAAGGCTATATACTCTGTGTGCTGCAAGCCACTTTCTGTAAGGCTATATACTCTCTGTGCTGCAAGCCACTTTCTGTAAGGCTATATACTCTCTGTGCTGCAAGCCACTTTCTGTAAGGCTATATACTC
>NC_139624.1:101664470-101844470 GCF_964638095.1 Poromitra crassiceps
TCTTTAAGAATGAGAGAGGAGAGCCAAATAACCTGAACAAGCTGGCTATGTGGACTTTACAGTGGCAACAAAAAGTGGGGCAATACAAAAAAAGCTCATCTAAAACATAACCATCGCATCCAGTTTTCCGAACTGGGAAAAATAAGCAGTTGGAGATATTCACACAGAAGTGAAAGTTCAACGATCAGTGATTTATAATAATTGCGAATGCAGAGATCGTCTGCAATATTGGTGATTCTATGGGAAAAGAATAGCTTGGAGCAGCTCATTAAATAAATGAAATGAACATGTCGTGAACTGTTAATTTTTTGCGACTGTGAACTTGGTTTCAAAATTCTAAATTGTGAACTATGAACATGAAATAAATGAGATGATTTAAGTGAAGTGAACTTTCAGTTAGCTCTTATGTCAACTTGCATAACGGAGAGAGTGGCAGCAGTCTGGGGCCGGCTTAAAGGAACAGCTCACCCTAAAATCCAAAATACATACATTCCCTCTCACTTGTAGTGCTATTTATCTTCTATATCGTTTTGTGTTAGTTACTTGAGTTTTGGAAATATCAGCCGCAGATTTTCTCCCTTCATGCCTCCATTGTATTCAAGAGAAGGCAGGCATGTCTGCGGCCGATATCTCCAAAACTCAGGCAACTATCCCAAAACGATATAGATGGATAAATAACACTACAGCTGAGAGGAAAGAGCCTAAAGAGCATCATAATTGCCCTAATTACCTAATGATGTGATGTCACTTGAGCAATGACGTCATCAGTGCTGTAATCAGTGATGATGTCATCAATGATGTCATCAGTGATTATGTCATCAATGATGTCATCCTTCCTGGCTGAGCAGACTGGGTGGGTGATGTCATAGTTGTTGCTGTCATGTCATCGGTGATGTCATACATGCCAAAGTATAAATAAGCAATTTTTTAGTCTATCTCTGTCTGCCTCCACTGTCCCTACTCTCTCCACTTCTATGTTCAACTGCCATGTACTTAACCTGCTGCCTTCTGCCCCAGCCCTGTCATGAACGGCAGTGTTCTAATCTAAGCAGACTGGATTGCATGCAGCAGATGATAGAAAGCTCATCCATAAGAGACTTGAGACTTGACTTGGACTTGTGACGAAAGACTTGAGACGCGACTTGGACTATAACTAAAGGACTTGAGACTTGCCCGGCCACGACCCATTGCTGCGCAGCAGCTATCATTTTCCTTTCTTTTCACTTGAGTTGAAAGCTGACACAGTGTTTGGTGTGATAGGAAATGTCATGTTCCTGTGACCCAGGGCATCAGATCAAAAAATGCGTGGAAATCAGTAAGCCTGACTGAGAGGAGGATGTTCTCCTGAAGAAGCAGCAGTTAAAGACGAGCTGAACCCATGTGGGGCGAGGGTCGCAGACGTATCAGACTGAAAACCATCTGAAAACAAATCTTGTCTGAGATGACAGAAGGGTTGAGAGGCGGGCATAGCGTGTCGATGATTTGATTTGACAATTCTGGGAACTGGATTTGGCTTTGGCAAATCCTAGGGTGCCGCGTCTATGTGCCGACAGACCGCAGTGCCGACATAGCCCACAAGCAGAACCAGCTGAGCGAGGCGGTGTGCAGCGTGTCGGGGGACCGGCTGGAGCTAACCTCTCCCAGCCCCCACGCCTAAACCTAACGTCTCCCACCCCCCATGCCTAAACCTAACCTCCCGCAGTCCCTAACCCTAACCTCTGCCACCCCCCAAGCCTAAACCTAACCTCCCCTCAGACCCCAACCCTAAACCTAAGCTCTCCCACCCCCCACGCCTAAACCTAACGTTGGCATTGCGGGCTGTCGGCATAGCGGGTGGACCCCAATCCTAGCGTGTTCCACTCCAAAATCGAGTGGGATTCAGTGGGTTGTGGTGCTACGCGAGTGGGATCCGCAGAGAAGCAAGCAGCCAGCTGCCTCCCTGTGAACCGGACCGGAGAATCCAAGGCATGAGTGCTGCCTGCCCGCCTGGGATCTGCGAGGGACCGGGGTAAAACCTGCTTAGATTAACGTTATTCCTGAAATGCAAGTTTAACGAGCCAGTTACATGTCCTATGTATTCATTCTACATCAAATGAAGACATTAGCGTTACTTTATTTTGTATGTTACATACTTATTGGCCAAGTTGTTAAGTTAGTTGATGGGCTAGACATTCTGCCATGTTACAGGCACTAGTAGACGGCCATCTTGCCTGCAGAATTTTCTCCTCAAAATGAAGATTGATTGACAGCTGCCATGTTGTGATATGATTGGTTGAAATGGGGTTGAAATTTGATAGTGCAATGTGATGTCAGCAAACTGTAGATTACAGTTATGAATGAAATCTTGAAAAATGGACTTGATGTGAAAAAGTGTGAAAACTAAATAAATTTGATTCCCCCCCCCCCCGCATACATTATTAAATAGGTGCACTGAATACCCAGGTATATGAACTAAAATAAAATAAGTCAGTTTTAGGTTCAGTTCGTCTTTAACTCATTGAGTGCCAATGACGACAATCGTCGTCAATTCGAATACTAACGTAGAGTGCCAATGACGACGATTGTCGTCAATTGCGTTTTTTGACGGTGGGACGTGGATCAATGCCTAATACATCTCCTGTAAAATTTTGGGGCATGTTGAATGTGTATAACCTATTTTACCGACCCATTAGGTGGCGACAGTGCTCTCCAGATTAGAGAAAGTTGAGTAAAAACAGCAGAAAAAGCCGTGATGAAACCATTCTCATGAGAATGGTTTGGCTTTTCGCTGTCGCGCTGGGAGCCGGCGCACAACGGTGGGGGGCTCCGAAAATAGACTCTGGGTGCAGCACACTTTGAAAAAAGCGCAGCAGAAAGCCCAGAAAGCCCAGAATCGGACGCAGCTTCATCCCAGCTCACAACCGAAACCCCAGAAACGAGCGAGCCCGATCCAGACTCCCCCGACGAGCGGCCGCCATCCGAACGTGGATCCGCAAGCAGCAGAGACTCGCCTGACAAGCAGCAGAGCGAGCAGAGCCACCAGATACACACCCACGGAGGAGGAGTTTGCAGTAGAGGGGGGTGGGGGTGCTGTTATATTGAAGGAAATTACTGTTCAGATGTTTCAGGTCAGAAAATATTAGCTTCAGAGTCAGTGATTTGCTTGAAATGCTTCATTTCACAAAAGGCTCAATATCTTAGCTTCTAGATGGAAACGCCTGTTTTTGCTGTTTTTGACCTATCTTCTCCGGCTGATAGCTAAAGAACGGAAAATGATATCAATAAACTTTTTTTTGCTGCTGATACAATAGAGTCTCATCGTTCTTTGTGCGTGTTCGCTGTTTACATAGTAATATCACACAATATTCTGTGGGCCTCGAGAAATCACTGAAAACGCTCTGAAACTCTGGCACTGGGAGCGTCCGTTCTCCAAAAGTGGCTGGCACTCAATGAGTTAACTATCGATCCAGGGTGTGTCCCTCTGGTTTAGGCTTGTTTCCTCTGGAATGACCCTCATCCTCCTCCCGCCCAGGGGCTCCCACCCTCTGCAGTCCTCCCTTTCTCCGAACCTGGGGAAGACGCGAGCATGCAACTTCCTGCATTTCAGGAAGCAGAAAGGAAATGAGGTGGGGGCTGGTGGTTACACATTGTTAGGGAGGGAGCCTGGACAAAGGGTAAGGAATAGCTCACCCTCTGTGTTTTTAAAGCAGCCACGCCCCTACACACACCCTCACAAGTCACACCCCTACAATGCCATTTTATCAAGATATAATCATCATCAGTATATAATTGGGGGCTAGGGCTCTGTCTGTCTGTTTGACATCATCAGTGATGTCATAAATTCACTCACACACACACACACACACACACACACACACACACACAAACGGCTATAGTAGTGTCCTCTAGAGAGAGAGTGGCGTCAGCGGAGGACCAAAATGCGAGACTCATTAGCCAATGAACAGCCAGGAATGGGTCTCGCGCTACTTTTGCATGCTAAAATAAAGCTGATAATGTACAATTTGATTCATTTCAAGGGATGAAAAACCCTTTCAAAGTACAACACTGTCTATTCTCCTGCAACTCGACAGTGCTGCTTTTTTTACTCAAGAGTTCCACTTTCTACTTCCTGGAAAAAAACTGGTCCATTGGAGTGAATGGAGATGTCGGAACTCTTCTATTATACGGCTCTGCAGTGGGTTGCACCAGCTGTGCGTAAGTTGAAACGTAAGCTAGTTTGAACGTAAAGTCTCACTAAGTCCGAGTTTACGCACTACTAAAAATATTTGGGTTGCACCAAGTGAAATAGTTACAACGTAGGCATAAGTTAGAACTTAAATTTTACACCTACGTCTTACTAGGTGTAAAGTCCTCCGTAAAATAAGCATTGGCACGGATTGCAACTTGGCACCGTTGTTTTGCGTCGGTAACGCGCTCTCCGTGATCAATAATTACACCCTTTGATATTGATGACTCACGCTTTTGTTTCCCACAAGCTGCAGCACTGCATACAAATTAAAATAACCGCAACAATTTAGCAGGCAGGATGGTGCTAAATTAGCCTACAATACTGATAGAGCTCACAGATAAACGTTAACAGTAATATGAACCTAAACGAACGTTACTCAATAACGTTCTCATTTGGTTAGTGTTGATGAAATATAAAAGCACTAATTTGCGGTGGGCAACATGTCCTGTTTTCACTCCACTTACTTAAACAACGGTAAATAAACACCGTTTCCACCGTGCTTTTCACTGATTGGTCACAGATACTGTACACGTCATTTTCTGCGACACTATTTTGGCTAGTGTGAGGTTTAAGGACTACTAGTTAAGATGTATCTTACGTCTCCGTGGTGCAACTCAACAAAGACACAACTTTAGTGTCAAACTAACTAGTTTGAACGTAGCAGTTAGTGTGGACTTTACACCCTAACTTAAGACAGAACTTACGTTCAGCTGGTGCAACAGGCTGCTGGGCTATAGTTGTGATAGTGATGATGTCACTGATGACATCATCGGAGAAACTGAGGGAGTCCTGTCTGTTTGTTTCTCTGTCTGTCCCACTGATGACAACATCAGTGATGTCATCAATCCCATTGATGACATCATCAGTGATGTCATAAATCCCACTGATGACATCATCAGTGATGTCATAAATTCACTCTCACACGCACACAGAGTCTCTCCCTCAGGGGGAGAGAGACTGAGGGAGAGGGAGAGGAGGAGAGGGAGGGAGAGGAGAGGGAGAGAAACGGAGAGAGACTAAGGGAGAGAAAGAGAGGGGGATAGAGACTGAGGGAGAGAGGGAGAGAGAGGAGGGAGAGAGAGGGGGAGAGAGACTGAGGGAGAGAGGGAGAGGGAGGAGAGGGAGAGAGAGGGGGAGAGAGACTGAGGGAGAGGGAGAGAGAGGAGAGGGAGAGAGACTGAGGGAGAGGGAGGGAGAGGAGAGGGAGAGAGAGAGACTGAGGGAGAGGAGAGGGAGAGAGACGGAGAGAGACTAAGGGAGAGAAAGAGAGGGGGAGAGAGACTGAGGGAGAGAGGGAGACATTGTGCGCACGCCAATAGGGCAGGCAAGGACACACAGCAGTCGAGCTGCGGGCAAGGCCACGCAGCGGGCGAGCTGCGAATGCAAGCTGCAGGGCCAGCTCGGCGAGCTACTTAGACAGGCGAGGCCGGGCAGCGTGTGAGCCTAGGAATCGAGCACACGTAGCGCGCAAGATGCGAGTGAAAAGAAAGAGCACAAAATCCAAATAATATACTGTCCCCGAAAGCCATCACAACTCACTGCTCCGTCTCCCACACTTCTCCTCCACTGCCATGATACATGAATGAAGCCATGCCAAGGGCTGCCATGGGTGCTACCATGCAAGCTGGAAGCACATTCTAGCTCACATTTACTGTACATTATCATTAACTTAAAGTCAATGCAATTCCATCTTCTGGTCATTGTCTTGGCACCAGCAGCCATGTAGGGCTGCACAATCAAATTATACAATCAGTACTTCTGCTTTATTGGATAGTCCATAAAGAGGGAGAGGAAAGAAACCCCAGCTGCCCCATTCAGTAGCAGGGGAGTTGATTGAATGAAAAAAATGTGCAAAGAAAATAAAGTTTCATTCAGTTTTACAGGCTACTACTAGGTAGCTGTGGCCAGGAAGGAACCTCCATGGGTCTAACCGATGGTCTAACCTTAATTTGCACCTTAGCCAACTGAGCCACCAGGATGCCACATATTACAACTTTGATTTATACCATAAATAAGGGAATTCAGCCATGAGGGAAAATTTAATTTTCTTTCATTCCAAAAATTGGTTATAGCTCAAAAGTAGTATAGTAAAGCCATTGAAATATGATGGAAAAGGTGCAGGAAAATAAGTTCCCAAAAATAATCAAGACAACTAATTATGACTAATAATATTATCAGGATTCAGGATCAGTAAAATAATCAGCATTATCATTTTATCCCTACATTTAAGTCGAACACACACACACACACACACACACACACACACACACACACACACACACACACACACACACACACACACACACACACACACACACACACACACACACACACACACACACACACACACACACACACACACACACACACACAGGGGACAGGAATAGCTGCAGTACTGCGTTTGGCAGCTCAGTGGCAGTGTGCCCGGCCTGCCTTGGCAGCCTGGCACTGGGCTGGCATCAGGTCACAACATCAGCCCAGAGAGGAGGGCCCTTGGCTGCTTGTTGGCGGCCCCGCTGAGGTGCCACCCTGAGGGGCTCCAGATGGCACAGCACGGCGTTGCCCTCGTACCATCTGGCTGTCAACAGCATGCTATCAGATGCCGACGCCCACATGATTAGCATGAAAGGAACACAGCGTCTCTTGTAATGGAGTCTTTAAGAGGAAATCACAAAACTCCAGCTGGTGTTTGAAAATAGAGAACGTGTGTTAGGAGGTGGAGAAAACACATCGGTGCCCGCTGCCTGCTCTGGACGAATTCTCAGTCCTAGTTAGCTGGAGAGTTGATGATGCTATTTTTGTAACATTGGGTAAAAATTGTTTCATTGCTGTTTGAAATGACACATTCACAATATACAATGTTTTGTTGTTTGCTGATGTGTGATGATTTCAAGTTGCCTTGAAAGCTACAAAAATAGCACTCAGGCCCCATCAAACGCTGAAATTCCCTACCTACTAGGATACTGCATTTCCCCATCAGAATGATTTGTCTCATCAAGTTACTGGAAACTAAGGCTTGTTGTGAAGCCAAAGCAAAGCCAAGCTGTCCTTCAGCACAGAGCCACTGAGGCATGTCTCTGTCTCTCTCACAAGTCAAAAATGAATAAAAAGCTCCTAGTTTCAGTGTTTTTTTTATTTAAACGCCCAAAAAAGTGACGTTTCGAGCAAAGCTCTTCATCAGACAATCTCTTCATCTGTCTCTCTCTCACACACACATCCTTTCACGCCTGATCTCCTCACCTCTCGCACCGCGCGCGCACCTGCCATGTGTCCACCGGAGCACGCCACAAGGCACGCCAAATAGGGATGGGAATAGATATGATTTTATTGATACCCAGTGCCATTATCGATTCTGCTTATCGGTTGATTCTTTATGGATTCATGATAATTCTTCTGTGTGGAAAAAAGTAGGCCTACACAGGTTTTCAGCATCAACACAGCTGTTTTATTAGCTCTTGAGTCTGAACACAGTGTAGAATGTCTGCCGTATTATGTTAAACATATTATTGTTAAAATAAATTAAAATGCTCCTTTTCTTAATAATAAGTGTTAAATAGCTCTACATTCCGACAGCCATCGCTGATATAGTGTGTGGTCAGACTCAGTAACGTGGTTCTCCCAGTCCTTCCGCTCTGCAGTGAACAGAAAAGAAATGTTGTGGAATCCTCTCTCCCGATTGGATAAAAGTGGGATGGGATCCCAGAAAATGTTTTGATACTCCAGAGCGAAGGACGCATGTTACTGACCAAATACTCTGTATCAGTGATGGCTGTCAGGAAGTCGAGCTATTTAACACTTTCTTTTATTTCTTATTTGAATACCACTTTAAGCACCTGCCCTCGCCCCACTTGGCTACTCTATCACTCTCTCTGCCTCGCTCTCCTTTCTCACCTCACATCTCATCCATCTCTTTGTTGAGGTAAAATGGCCACTTGAGCCCAGTTTAGAGCAGTGGAACAAAACAAGCTTTCATCCAACACTTATCACAGAGTGAAGTGTATGACCTGCACCACTCCATAAGCTATGGGCCTGATCAACTCCTCAGAGAGAGAGAGAGAATGATCTACATACATGATGTGTATGTGTGTGTGTGTGTGTGTGTGTGTGTGTGTGTGTGTGTGTGTGCGTGCGTGCGTGCGTGTGCATGTAACAGAAGGTGGGATGCGTGACTCTCACCATTAATAAGAAAACAGTGTAGAGCATGCAGGAGGAACTTAGGATGGACTTAGTAACTTATTGTGGGCTCTGCTGTGGCATTACCCCTGCACCTATGAAGACGTGTTATCTGTGCTATGGCATTTACACCTGCTCTATATCACGACAAGATACCCGGGTCATCCCTATGGCGTTTACACCTGCTCTATATCACAACAAGATACCAGGGTCATCACTATGGCATTTACACCTGCTCTATATCACAACAAGATACCAGGGTCATCCCTATGGCGTTTACACCTGCTCTATATCATGACAAGATACCAGGGTCATCACTATGGCATTTACACCTGCTCTATATCACAACAAGATACCAGGGTCATCCCTATGGCGTTTACACCTGCTCTATATCATGACAAGATACCAGGGTCATCACTATGGCATTTACACCTGCTCTATATCATGACAAGATACCAGGGTCATCACTATGGCGTTTACACCTGCTCTATATCACAACAAGATACCAGGGTCATCCCTATGGCGTTTACACCTGCTCTATATCATGACAAGATACCAGGGTCATCACTATGGCATTTACACCTGCTCTATATCATGACAAGATACCAGGGTCATCACTATGGCATTTACACCTGCTCTATATCATGACAAGATACCAGGGTCATCACTATGGCATTTACACCTGCTCTATATCATGACAAGATACCAGGGTCATCACTATGGCATTTACACCTGCTCTATATCATGACAAGATACCAGGGTCATCACTATGGCATTTACACCTGCTCTATATCATGACAAGATACCAGGGTCATCACTATGGCATTTACACCTGCTCTATATCACAACAAGATACCAGGGTCATCCCTATGGCGTTTACACCTGCTCTATATCATGACAAGATACCAGGGTCATCACTATGGCATTTACACCTGCTCTATATCACAACAAGATACCAGGGTCATCCCTATGGCGTTTACACCTGCTCTATATCACAACAAGATACCAGGGTCATCCCTATGGCGTTTACACCTGCTCTATATCATGACAAGATACCAGGGTCATCACTATGGCATTTACACCTGCTCTATATCATGACAAGATACCAGGGTCATCCCTATGGCGTTTACACCTGCTCTATATCATGACAAGATACCAGGGTCATCCCTATGGCATTTACACCTGCTCTATATCATGACAAGATACCAGGGTCATCACTATGGCATTTACACCTGCTCTATATCACGACAAGATACCAGGGTCATCCCTATGGCGTTTACATCTGCTCTATATCATGACAAGATACCAGGGTCATCACTATGGCATTTACACCTGCTCTATATCACAACAAGATACCAGGGTCATCCCTATGGCGTTTACACCTGCTCTATATCATGACAAGATACCAGGGTCATCACTATGGCATTTACACCTGCTCTATATCACAACAAGATACCAGGGTCATCCCTATGGCGTTTACACCTGCTCTATATCATGACAAGATACCAGGGTCATCCCTATGGCGTTTACACCTGCTCTATATCATGACAAGATACCAGGGTCATCCCTATGGCGTTTACACCTGCTCTATATCACAACAAGATACCAGGGTCATCACTATGGCGTTTACACCTGCTCTATATCATGACAAGATACCAGGGTCATCCCTATGGCGTTTACACCTGCTCTATATCACGACAAGATACCAGGGTCATCACTATGGCGTTTACACCTGCTCTATATCACGACAAGATACCAGGGTCATCACTATGGCGTTTACACCTGCTCTATATCACAACAAGATACCAGGGTCATCACTATGGCGTTTACACCTGCTCTATATCACGACAAGATACCAGGGTCATCACTATGGCGTTTACACCTGCTCTATATCATGACAAGATACCAGGGTCATCACTATGGCATTTACACCTGCTCTATATCATGACAAGATACCAGGGTCATCACTATGGCGTTTACACCTGCTCTATATCATGACAAGATACCAGGGTCATCACTATGGCGTTTACACCTGCTCTATATCATGACAAGATACCAGGGTCATCACTATGGCGTTTACACCTGCTCTATATCACAACAAGATACCAGGGTCATCACTATGGCGTTTACACCTGCTCTATATCATGACAAGATACCAGGGTCATCACTATGGTGTTTACACCTGCTCTATATCATGACAAGATACCAGGGTCATCACTATGGCGTTTACACCTGCTCTATATCATGACAAGATACCAGGGTCATCACTATGGCGTTTACACCTGCTCTATATCACGAAAGGATACTGGGGTCATCACTATTTGCCTCAGCACTTGCTCAAATCTGCTCTTTCTCGCCTACCTTGTGTTTTTTGGGTATGCTTGTCTTATATAAGTTTGTCTGTAAAGACCTCTGTCAAGGCAACTTGAAAACCCAAATCATCACACGCCAATCTCAGTCTGATTCCAACTTCAAGTGTGTTTATTTATATAGCCCTAAATCACAAGCATGTTGCTTGTGATTTAGGGCTATATAAATAAACACACTTGAACTTGGAATGAATGGCAGACTGAGTGAATGACTGATTAGATTGACTGATTGAATTGACTTATCCTCTAAGTCTCCTTTTGTATATCCTATGGTATATTTCTGCTTTATCAAGTCCCAGCAGAAAAAGCCAGCACACAAAAATGTCCTTTTAGAGGTTTAATACCTTAGTCTGGGTAGGGCAGCAGCACAGCAACAAACAGTTTCGGCACGCAGGCCTTCTTCAGTGTTGTGCCGCAGTAGGTGGACATGACGGTTAAATACAGTCAAAATCGGAACTACATTCAGTTTAAAAATACATACTACAGCATGCGCTGGGACGCGTCATCAGTGATGTTAGCTGGGGTCGTAAGGTGTTTCGGGTCTGTCAACATCATACAGCCTCGCCCAGTAGACCCAGCCGAGGCCGATTAAGACCCCGACCCGCGTCCCAGAAGCAGCCGCTCACGGATCAGCCTTCCTACTCTGTTTGCAACGTTGCCCGCGGAAGGGTTGATCACGCCCAATCTGCTGCAATAGAGTTAGTGCTACACCGCAGTATTGAGAGACCCTTCAGTGCATGGAGGGTCTAAGGCCCTGTGGGTGACCCCAGGCCACTCTCCTCCGCCCCCCCGCCCCCGCCCGCTCCGCCCCACCCCACCCCCCAACATACCGGCTATTTGACGATTAGATTCCCACATGCGAGTGCTCAGGTGTGAAGGGAAATTCCGGGAAATGTCCGATATTGATTTACAGGTAATTTTCCGGTACGCATGTGGAAAAACGGCTATAGGCACACAGAGATTGATTCAGTTAGCTTCCTGTGGTGTTCAATCAGGTGTAAGCCCTGTATGGATGCACTGCGCTGCTAGTTAACAATCTACTGTGCACCAAAATAAAGTGACATCTCTGTTCAACCCGGAACCCTGAATAGATCAACTAAATATGAAGAAACAATACCTAACACTGTTCTCTCTTGCCAGAGAGTTGAAACAGCAACACCGCCTGACGCCTGGTGACACCATTCTTCCCCAGGCAACAGCATGTGTGATGCTGCATTCGGCACCGCGTGGCAACGTAGCGCTATGATGGATAGAGGAATAAAATGTGGATCTCGCTGGAGACTTGCAAGTGAGAGCTCCTGGGGGATTCACTACAGAGAAGATTGGCTTTATTTTTGGATTGACTAGGACACTTAGGGGAAAGTTGGGCGTATGTAGTAGCACCTTTCAACAGCGGTTGCTGCTGTGGGTGAAGACGTTACAAGTTCCCTTCCTTAACACGCTCACGTGTGGTCAATTCAACTGTGGGAGATTGTGCAAAGTGCCCTACCACTTCCTTATTTGGCCAGTCTCAGATCACAGTGGGCAAGGTGTTCTTATGCTCTTAAGAACAAGGACAAACACTAATAAGACAGAAAGCAACTTACATAGCTCAGCAGTATCAGATAGATACCAGTCATCCTCGGCATCCTGTGTGCCAACGCCTCATAGCGGCCACTAGGGGCAGATAGTCTAACCGTCCGTGAGTGAGTGATGAACACCACTGAAACGACATATAAAACCTGACAGAAGAAGTGCTGAGCATAATGCAGCCTTCACATTCAGTCTTAGTTCTAGGAAAGACATCCACCTTCAAGGAAGTGATGCGTCACAGTTAACTTCACACTAGTCGTTATCTATCAATCTCAAACAATCACACTCCTCGTTACTCCCCGTTATACATCGACCTCCCCTAAAGCCTCCATTATGTTACAAAAGAATTCTGAGGAAACTGAAAACTATAGAAATCTAACTTCAATCATGTCTCTTCACTTGAGTCGCAAATCAATCCTCGACATCTCCACCCATATGAAGAAGTTTTATACAGATCTATCTAGTAGCATTTGCATTAGGGGTGTCAGAAATAATCGATTATAAGATGCATCGCGATGCGGACGTGCACAATTCTGCATCGATTCACAAATGTAAAAAATCGATTATTAAAAAAATAAAAAAATAAAAATAATAATAATCAAATAAAATATAATAGAAGTACATGCAGTTATTTTAATTATGGATCATAATACAATAAAATTCCAAATGCACTTTTATTTTAAAAGTAGCCACACAGTGAGAAAAAAGAAAGTGAGAAAAAATAAATCATGTATTGGGGAAAAAAGCGATGCATCGATTTAAGATGCATCGATAATCGTAATCGAATCGAATCGTAGCCCTCTGAATCGTAATTGAATCGAATCGTGAGGCCAGTGAAGATTCACAGCCCTAATTTGCATGTGATGTCATTTGTTGCTTTTCAAAACATGCTGTGCAAAGGACACATGTACAATTTCTCTGCTAATATGTCTATAGTGCCCATGTTCATGAAACATAAATCTAGTTATTTACTTATTGAGTCATACAGACATTGAATCCCCCCTCCCCTCCCCCCACACACACACATATAGGAGGTCCACCCTTTACACATACCACACACCACACTTCCTGTCTGCCTGGATAGTTGGGCAGCCACTTCCTGCTCTGAGAGGGGGTGACATCCTGGACTCGCATGAGAAATGACCCTGCCAGGGACTACGATAAAACACTGTCTCACGGCTCTGCATGTGAGGACTACATTAAAACACTGTCTCACGGCTCTGCATGTGAGCACTACATTAAAACATCCAGGGACTATGATAAAACACTGTCTCACGGCTCTGCATGTGAGGACTACATTAAAACACTGTCTCACGGCTCTGCATGTGAGGACTATGATAAAACACTGTCTCACGGCTCTGCATGTGAGGACTACGATAAAACACTGTCTCACAGCTCTGCATGTGAGGACTACGATAAAACACTGTCTCACGGCTCTGCATGTGAGGACTACATTAAAACACTGTCTCATGGCTCTGCATGTGAGGACTATGATAAAACACTGTCTCATGGCTCTGCATGTGAGGACTACATTAAAACACTGTCACATGGCTCTGCATGTGAGGACTACGATAAAACACTGTCTCACGGCTCTGCATGTGAGGACTACATTAAAACACTGTCTCATGGCTCTGCATGTGAGGACTACATTAAAACACTGTCTCACAGCTCTGCATGTGAGGACTACGATAAAACACTGTCTCACGGCTCTGCATGTGAGGACTACATTAAAACACTGTCTCACGGCTCTGCATGCGAGGACTACATTAAAACACTGTCTCACGGCTCTGCATGTGAGGACTACATTAAAACACTGTCTCACGGCTCTGCATGTGAGGACTACATTAAAACACTGTCTCACGGCTCTGCATGTGAGGACTACATTAAAACACTGTCTCACGGCTCTGCATGTGAGGGCTACATTAAAACATCCAGGGACTATGATAAAACACTGTCTCACGGCTCTGCATGCGAGGACTACATTAAAACACTGTCTCACGGCTCTGCATGTGAGGACTACATTAAAACACTGTCTCATGGCTCTGCATGTGAGGACTACATTAAAACACTGTCTCATGGCTCTGCATGTGAGGACTACATTAAAACACTGTCTCACGGCTCTGCATGTGAGGACTACATTAAAACACTGTCTCATGGCTCTGCATGTGAGGACTACATTAAAACACTGTCTCACGGCTCTGCCTGTGAGGGCTACATTAAAACATCCAGGGACTATGATAAAACACTGTCTCACGGCTCTGCATGTGAGGACTACATTAAAACACTGTCTCACGGCTCTGCATGTGAGGACTACATTAAAACACTGTCTCACGGCTCTGCATGTGAGGACTACATTAAAACATCCAGGGACTATGATAAAACACTGTCTCACGGCTCTGCATGCGAGGGCTACATTAAAACACTGTCTCACGGCTCTGCATGTGAGGACTACATTAAAACATCCACTCCAAAATGCCAACACTCCGTCACCGTGTTTTGTCACGTTGCCATGTTGTCCCCTGGAGGTGTACCTGCTCATGCATATGGTGCTGATGAGGATTCTTTTTCCTTGATGGTTGGAGTACAGTGATGGAGCCTACACACCAAGAACAACTGTTTTAACTGGGAGACCTGGCTAGACAAGCAGCATGAAAGTTGCAGAAAGACAAACATACAACAATGTTGTATGTATCATATATATATACGTATATATATATATATATATATATATATATATATATATATATATATATATATATATATATTAGGGATGCACGATAATTATCGGACCGATAAATTATCGGCCGATATGGCCATTGTGCGTTATTATTTATTATTCCGATAATGGCCTTTTTCCGATAAATTATCCGATAATAATCCTGTTTATTTTTTGCCTCGGAAGCGGAGCTTTTTGTTGTCGCACATTCGTGACATCACAGCTGCGACGCAAACATGGCTGCTGCCAGTGTGTAGTGTGTTGCTGTTTTTCAGTTTCACAATGATCAGAAAGCTACTGTAATTTGCAATCCATGTCCCACACAGGTTCCCAGGGGAGGGGAAACCTCTAAGATGGCATTACGTTAAACCAAAGCTGGCGATGATGCAGCGGATATGTTTGTTGTCTTTGTTAGCGAGTGTTAACGTTAGCATTAGCTCAGTCGTAGCGGGCCTACCCTGCAGGCTCGTCCGCTTGGCAAACTGTGACATTTACAGTCTGTGGCTTGTAATCAAACAGCCCCACAAAAGCACTTAATACACAGAGCTTGCGTAAACTTATAGAAACTAATGGAAACCCCTTTACCCGAAATGAAACATCCAGGGATTGTGTATTTAACTCCAAAAAACCACTCGCTAACATTAAGCTAACCGCGCTAGTTAGCGTTAGCTGCGGGACAGAGCCAGTAATGAAAACAAAGGAGCAGTCGCGCACATTAGGCTACATAAAAAGCATCAGTCAGTCAACATTACATAGTGCCTTTTATTTATTCTGGTGGCAGCATTCTTCAGTAAAAAGTGAAATGACATAGATGGTTTTATTGGTTTATAGTGCCTGCCCATGAACTATATATGCCTGCCCCATTCATTGGGCCCAGGCTACAATTCACTGAGAACTGGAACCAATGCAAAATTTGAACAGATCAGTATGACAATAAGAGTCTAAACTACTATGCCTTTTGTCATTGTGTTTTATCTGCAGACTAAGCAGCTTGGCTTTCCGTTCTATAAAAGCCTTTATTTTTGTATTGACTATAATTGAGTGATACACTTTATTAAACAATCATATTATATCAGAAGTTTTCTTTGTTTTGCGTTCACAGTGATGTTAGTTAGATTTGGTTAGGTCAGAGCTATGCTCACTACATCCATACATCTACCTAGGGTTGTCCCGATCCGATCACGTGATCGGAAATCGGGGCCGATCACGTGACTGCAGACTCGATCCGGACTCGGACATTATGACCCGATCATATGTCCGAGTCATTATTTTTATCAGATTTTTTATATATGGGCTATTGGTGATTCAAAATAAATTAGAATAAAATTAGTATTACTGCCACCGTTTACAGAGTCAGACCTTGTCTGTGTCAAACGACACTCAGCCAGACAGCCTCACAAAAACACCGCACCGCATGCGCAGAGAGCACGCCAGTTTGTTTTGAAGCTGAGCCGCGCTGCCGCTATCATGTCTGCTGTGTGGAAATATTTCAAAGTGAACGACGAGAACGACAGTGAAAAGGCGAAAAAGATCACAGAAAAGATAGCCGAGATGATAGCAATGAGTGACCAGCCACTCTCTCTGGTAGACGACCCGGGTTTTATCATGCTTATGAGGGCATGTCGTATCGTGGTTCCATGTACTCACATGGAACCACGATACGACATGCCCTCTCGACACTATATCACTGAAAAGGCTCTGCCAGCGCTCCAGAAAAAGATAAGCGACAAGCTGCTTGTCCTATTGAAAGACGTGCCTGATGTCGCGTTTACCACAGATATTTGGAGTTCGTCTGTGTTTTCATGGCCCTTCTAAGCCTCACTGCGCAATGGATCAACTCCAGTTTTGTTTTAAGCCGTGCGACTTTGCATGCACAGGAATTTCGTGGATCCCACACAGCAGAGCGCATCCAGCAGGCGATGGAGAGGATGCTGAACAACTGGGGAATAGACAAGAACCGAGTCCATATCATTTTGCGCGATAACGCTGCAAATATGAAGAAAGCCATGCTGGATATGGGAGTACAGAGTGTGGGCTGTGTAGCGCACACATTACAACTTGTTGTGCACGAGGGCCTGCTTTCCCAGCGCAGCGTCACAGACACACTGGCACTGATATTGCACTAAGTTCTAATGTTGCACTAGTTCTAATGTGAAGAATATTTTTTCTATTCTGACTTGAAAATCTTTAAGCTACCTCATAAGTGCTCAGTTTACAATACACTGCACTGCTTGAATATTGGCTCATTTGTTTTATTTGATATTTTTATTTATTTATTTTTTATTTTAATGCCTGACTGGCATTTTAAGTTAAGCTGCTGTTTGTTTTAACACTAGACTATTGAGTCTGTGATGTTGCACTAAGTTCTAATGTTGCACTAGTTCTAATGTGAAGAATAATTTTTCTGTTCTGACTTGAGAATGTTCAAGCTACCTCATAACTAGTGCTCAGTTTACAATACACTGCACTACTTGCATGCACAGTTGTGCATGATAAGTGTTACATGTTAAAATATAATAAAAATAAGGGACATCCTGGATAATTTTCTTCGCTCTTCATTTTTTAAATGTATTATAAAAGTATCGGATCGGGACTCGGTATCGGCAGATACTCAAAATCAAAGGACTCGGACTCGGACTTGGGGGCAAAAAAACCTGATCGGGACATCCCTACATCTACCCTAACCCTTTTTTAACCCCAGGTGTGCATAAAATACAGGTTAAAAACAAAAACAAAAATTATATCTATTTTTATTATAATAATTATCGGTTATATCGTATCGGTTATCGGCCAAGACGAATATATTTATCGGTTATCGTATCGGCTCTAAAAATCCATATCGTGCATCCCTATATATATATATATATACATGTATATATATATATATATATATATATATAGAGAGAGAGAGAGAGAGAGAGAGAGAGAGAGAGAGAGAGAGAGAGAGAGAGAGAGAGAGAGAGAGAGAGAGACACTGAGTCATGTGGCTGCACTCAGTAGTTACATCACTCCGACATGGGGAGCCCAGTATCCCCCCCAGACATTAAAGTCTTTCAATCTACTAATGGCATTGGAACATTAGCTGGCTATTATATTTCCATCTGATTACGAAGGTTGTGTCTGTAATGCAAGGAAGCTTAATATCATCTAGTTACCTAACTAGAGCTATGGACTACCTAGCTATGGTAACATTAAAAATGCTTACAGAGCGAAAGTCCTCCCCCCTCTCTCAAACTCTGACCACTCCACTGTATATCTCATGGCAACTTACAGAGCTGCTCTTAAGTCTAGTAAGCCCCAGAAAAAGACTGTGCTGCAGTGGACTGATGAGAGTGTGGAAACACTGAGAGGCTGCTTTGAGTGCATGGACTGGAGCTTATTTCACAACCTTGACCTAAACGAGGCAACGGAGACCATCACTGACTATATGAAATTCTGTGTGGATAACGTGATTCCCAAAAAGGACGTTCTCCACTACCCGAACAACAAACCTCATATAACTAAAGAGGTCAAAACTTGTATCAACAAAAAGAAATGGGCTTTTAAGAACGGGGACCATGGGGGGCTGGCCGCAGCACAAAAAGAGCTAAACCAGCTCCTGAAGGTGGCCAGAAGGAAACACAGAGCTTCACTGGAGGAGAGTGTTAGCTCAATGGACAATAAAAGGTTATGGGACTGTATGAAAGAAATGACAAATATGAACTTAAACAGAAAGCGGATTGTCACTGTAAATGATCGTGAGTGTGCAAACGAACTAAATGACTTCTTCCTGAGATTTGACACTGACTCTTCTCAGAAGGAAACAGAGGGGTGCGATATTGATTTCATTCCCATTTGTATTTCCTCTAACCGTCTTGTTATCGCACCTGAACAGGTTCAGTCTCTATTTAGTAAAGTATGTACTAAGAAATCTGCAGGGCCTGATGGCTTGCCCGCCACTCTACTAAAGAAATGCTCCTCAGAACTTACGACAGCTTGGTGCCCTGTATTTCAAACGTCACTGGACAGCCACACAGTCCCTGCTCTGTGGGAAAAAGTCCATAATTACTCCAGTCCCCGAAAGTATCTTGTCCATCTACAAATAAAGATTTCACACCGATTGCTGTAACTAGCGGGGTCATGAAATGCTTTGAGAGAGTTATAATAAACATGCTAAAGACGGAGGTGGCAGCTTCTCAGGACCCTCTTCAATTTGCTTACAGGGAGGGGCGAAGCACTGAGGATGCTGTAGTCTGTGTAACTCACTTAATTAGTAAGCATCTAGAGGACCCAAAAGCCTACAGTACGCACGTGTTTTACTTGCCGATTTTAGTTCTGCTTTCGATACCATCAAACCTCACCTGCTTGTCAACAAGTTAAAAGACATGAGTGTAAATCCTTTTATCATCAACTGGTTTTATTCTCTCTTAACAAACGGAGCACAACAGGTCAAAGTAAATGGCTCCCTCTCTGCAGTTAAGTACTGTAGCACCGGGGTACTACAAGGAGGCGTGAGCTGAGCTCCCCAGTTCTTTTTACAGTCTACACAAATGGCTGTACAAGTAGTCACCCGAACAACCACGTAATTAAATTTTCGGATGACACAATTATTTTAAGTTTGCTAAAGGGAGAAGACTGCCCTTCGCAATATCACAGTGAGATCGCCACTTTCCAGGCCTGGTGCGAGAGTAACCACCTTATCCTAAATACTAAAAAGACAAAAGAAATTATCTTTGACCCAAAGGAGCTGAGAGACCATGACCCAGTGGTCATTGACGACAGCGTTATCGAGCGGGTCAATTCTTACAAGTATCTGGGCATCCATATTGAAAACTCTCTCAAATGGAACGTCCATATTGATTACCTGTGTGGTAAACTGGGCCAGAGGCTCCACTTTCTTAGAAGGCTCAGACTGTATGGTGTCAGCACCAAGATCATGGAGACCTTTTATAATGCCGTGCTAGAAAGCCTCATTAGATATGGCATGGCAGCATGGTACGGTACACTTGCCGTACAGCTCAAAACGAGACTTGAAAAAACTGTAAATACAGCAATGAAAGTGATTGGCAAGAGAGACTTTGCACCTCTCCAAACAATCTTTGAGAAAAAGGTCATCAGCCTAGCACTCAAAATCCTGAATGACCCATCTCACCTTTTATTCTGTGATTATGACCTGCTGCCCTCGGGCAGACGATACAGAGCGTACAGATGTAAGAGTAATCGCTTCAAGCTCTCTTTCCTACCCACTTCTGTGTTATTGTTGAACAAACAGCCGGTACTGCCCCTTCCCCTAGGAAGGTGTTCCCCACAAGAAGAGCGGGTAAGCACTCAGTCGTAGGAGGCTGCTCACTGCTGCTGTAATCTCTTTTAAAAATCAGGTCATAGGCAGGTTGGTTTCTTTTCACTTTTTTATGGTTATTTTATTCTCTTAATTCTTTTTATTCTTACTCTTGTTTTTATATTGTGTTACTGGTTTTATTTAGTTGAGTACCCCACTGCTCTTGAGGAGGGGTCTGTACCTCCTAAAATGGTATTTATTTAATCTTCTTATTCTTTTACATTATCATATGGGAAGAAATTGCAATGAGGGTTCTGCAATAAACCCATGACTTGTGCAATATGCTTACGAGCAATTAGGATGAAGTGTTGAACCAATTACATTTTCTGTCTTTATTTTTATACTACACCGCTTGCACAACTTCCCAGTGGAAGTTTACTGTGCATGTTAGTCAGGGATTACACTGTATGTTCTGTATGTTTTTTCTGTCTGTTGTATGTATCGTGTCAAAACCTCTATGTACTTGCGATATGTGGCTGTTGTACGGCACTATATGCCCAAGACAATTTTCCCCTCGGGGACAATAAAGTTCATCTCATCTCATCTCATCTCATCTCAGATAATTGTTTAATTAGGTATCTCATTTTAATTTAGGTGATTATAAAATAACTTGTTTCAGACGCGTTCATTTTTGAAGGTAGCATCGCACGCGACAGGTCGCACTGGTGCTGTTTCCATTGAATAGACAGACCTTTTCTGACCAAGCTTGATGAAGTTGTTTCCCAAAGCATTTGGCAATAAATTAGTATAAAACTGCATGGCTGATGATGGCTGTTTTCTCTAACGTTATTATAATCTAAACAGGTCGAAGCTTCACAGGCGAACGTTTCATTGTTTTTACACTTTTAATTTGAAGGTGAAAAAGGGAAATGGTACGTGTGAAATGATAGAATTGACAGACCAGTGTCAATTCAATCTACTATCACACCATTTCCCGTTTCGACCTTCAAATTAAAAGCATGAAACCAAGCTAATGAGAACGTTGCATTTCACAAACAAATTGGTACCATTACTTAAGCAATGACAGCTTGTAATTTAATAAAGCACGGTTAAAACGAACTCCACTTACACTTGAAGGTCTACCATGCTGCTATCCTCCTGGCTGTGCAGTGTAATGGCCCATTTCCACCGCTGGTATCAACGCGGCCCCGCCCAGCTCGTCTCGCTTTTTTGTCTCATTCCACCGATCAAAAACGGGGACAGCCCAGGTTGAGTCGGGGTTGAGTCGTGCTGCTTTTGGTCCCTGCTCTGTTGAGGTTCTAGCGCTGTGAACCCGGGATCATACGGTGACATGAAAACATTGTAGACGACTGATTGGTCAGGCAGAATCGTGTTTACGTGTTTACTCTATCTAATGACTGTCAATGCAATGCTGCATACCAGTTTAGTGGGGCTTACCTTCTCTTCTGTTATGTTATTTCCATCAGTCTTTTGTGTTGCTGCCTTCGCCTCTGGTGAAATAAAATCGATCTCCTTACTCAGCTTTAACATGGCGGTGGGTTTCAATTGTTTTGAGAGAGAAAAAGTCCGCTGCTCAGGAAGCCCTTGTAGTTGAGTGCAGCGTCGGCTCCGCTAGGCCGCAGGCGGGGCTTTGGTGAAGCCGCGGTCTTGCCTGGTGAGAGGCCGCCGGGGTAGAGGCTTCACTCTGTAGCGCAACCCCCATCCCTCGCGCAGCGCATGCATGTGAGTTTGACTAACAACAAAGTGATATCCATTCTCCTGGCCGATTGTCACATTTGACCATGTACACTGTAGGTCATTTAGAGGCACCAGTATTTCATAAACAGTTTAAAAGTTCTGTGTATGGATTTAATTTTAACGTTATGTTATAGGCGGAGGACAGATATGCGGTCGCTATGACGACCAGTTGTGGGCGGGGGTGGGCGGGGGCAGATCAGCAGCGGTGGAAACAAAACATCCATCGGGTCGAAACAAATAGAGCCGAGTGGTGACGAGCTGTGCAGGGCTGTAAAATGTGGTGGAAATGAGCCATAAGTCCTGCTTTGGGGCACACAGAGTGGGTTTTCTAAAGTAACGTTAACATTTGCTAGCAACCTAACTAGCCGGCTGCTGTCCATAACAGAGTCAGGTAAGATGCTTCCTACTATTGTTCAAAAGTGACTTCCCTGACACTGTACAAACATCTGACTGCACTGAAATTAAGTAAATGTTGACATTATTGACTATTCTAGAATAAAAATGAAAAGAAAGTGACAGATGTTTGTTATTTAGCCAACAATGTTTCACTTTTTTCTGATGTGGGAAGCTTTGTGGGCGCCGCCAATAGGGGCTCGCTCAGGCTTGCTTCGTTCTTCGTCGTTTTGGAAGGGTCGCAAGGTATTATGGGATATTCTAGTCCACCAAAGGCACCATACTATGGTTCCTTGAAAATTACAAAAGCAGGTACCTAGAAAGGTTGCAAATTCAGTGAACTTATGTATCAAACTGGTTTCAGACAGCCTAATTACAACTTCCTACCTAGAAATGCCACCTATATAGCTCATTCACTTGAGAATCAGACAGGGCCGAAGACTCATTATAGTTCACTAACTGTTAGTTAGTGCCACAACTGCTAGGCCCTAGCAGGCCTAGTTTTGGCTATTAAACCCCTTGATACATGTATGAAGAAACATACATGACACAAATCCATGTGTGATTCTGGTGAAAATGGACACTCTTGCTGTACAGTTGATAATCAAACATGTCATCTCATATCCAAAATCTCGCTGTACCCCCACCAGAACAACACGTACCCAACTCGACGTAATCGTCAACATCTGTCAAATGTCCTATCCAGCAGACCACCACAGAGAGAGAGAGGGTCAGAGAGAGAGAGAGAGGGAGAGAAAGGGTGAGAGAGAGAGCGAGGGTGTGAGAGTGAGAGACAGAGAGAGAGAAGGAGAGGGAGAGCCTTGAAGAGAGGGATGTTGGGAGTTGGAGAGCCGGTGGGCAGGGAAAGGCATTCTTTACAGCCGAGAGCCATACAACCACCAAGCACAACTCTTCTCTCTGTCTCTCTCTCTCCTCCCATCCCCTCATCTGCTGCTCGCTGTAACTAGGCAACGCAGGCTTCAAACCATTCAGATGGCAAAGGCAGGCCCATCAAAGGCCAAGACAGACAGACAGACAGACAGGCTCACTCTGTTTTTTGCTCTCTCTCTCTCTCTCTCTCTCTCTCTCTCTCTCTCTCTCTCTCTCTCTCTCTCATCCTAACTGCCTTTCTCTCTCTCTCTCTCTCTCTCTCCATCCTAACTGCCTTTCTCTCTCTCTCTCTCTCTCTCCATCCTAACTGCCTTTCTCTCTCTCTCTCTCTCTCTCCATCCTAACTGCCTTTCTCTCTCCCTCTCTCTCTCTCTCTCTCCATCCTAACTGCCTTTCTCTCTCTCTCTCTCTCTCCATCCTAACTGCCTTTCTCTCTCTCTCTCTCTCTCTCTCTCCATCCTAACTGCCTTTCTCTCTCTCTCGCTCTCTCTCTCTCTCCATCCTAACTGCCTTTCTCTCTCTCTCTCTCTCTCTCTCTCTCTCTCTCTCTCTCTCTCTCTCTCTCTCTCTCTCTCCATCCTAACTGCCTTTCTCTCTCTCTCTCTCTCTCTCCATCCTAACTGCCTTTCTCTCTCTCTCTCTCTCTCTCTCCATCCTAACTGCCTTTCTCTCTCTCTCTCTCTCTCTCTCTCTCTCTCTCTCTCTCTCTCTCTCTCTCTCCATCCTAACTGCCTTTCTCTCTCTCTCTCTCTCTCTCTCCATCCTAACTGCCTTTCTCTCTCTCTCTCTCTCTCTCTCTCCATCCTAACTGCCTTTCTCTCTCTCTCTCTCTCCATCCTAACTGCCTTCTCTCTCTCTCTCTCT
This sequence comes from Poromitra crassiceps, assembly GCF_964638095.1. Taxonomy (NCBI): domain Eukaryota; kingdom Metazoa; phylum Chordata; class Actinopteri; order Beryciformes; family Melamphaidae; genus Poromitra; species Poromitra crassiceps. Next base: position 101,688,692 of record NC_139624.1, read on the forward strand.
CTCTCTCTCTCTCTCTCTCTCTCTCCATCCTAACTGCCTTTCTCTCTCTCTCTCTCTCTCTCCATCCTAACTGCCTTTCTCTCTCTCTCTCTCTCTCTCTCCATCCTAACTGCAGCTGGGCCTCATTGTGCTGGAGGATTCAAAGACACAGTGTGACACTGTACATCCAGCAGAAACTTTCATATTCAAAGTGACACCGTGTGACACTGTACATGGAGCACAAACTTTCATATCATATATATCACATCATACCATTGCATTGCATTGTTTTCTTGGATAGCAGAAATAGTAAGAGAAAAAGTCAGGTGAAGATAAAGCAAAGACAAACAGGGAATATAATGATATATAGGCAATGATATGTTGAGAAGAAATGCCACAACCTGAGGCACAGATAAGAGGACAGACAGCAATTACAATACTGTACACGGGGGCTGGTGCCGCAGCTGCCAGGTCCCTCACTGAGAGGTCGGGGTCCTATGGATGCTGCTGACACTTGGAGAGGAACTGGGCAAATTAGGAGCACTAGAGGGATTTAGAAACAAGGAAATGCAGGCTAGAGCAAAGTGCCCGCTGAGGAGGAGATGGGTTAAACCCCCCACACATGATCCATGGTCAAATCCGCTGTGCCGTTGTTTCCTAAAACACGATTTCAGACGGCAGCCCGTCTTTATTGTCACACGAACACACTACAACACATGCATGAACACACTACAACACATGCATGAACACACTACAACACATGCATGAACACACTACAACACATGCATGAACACACTACAACACATGCATGAACACACTACAACACATGCATGAACACACTACAACACATGCATGAACACACTACAACACATGCATGAACACACTACAACACATGCATGAACACACTACAACACATGCATGAACACACTACAACACATGCATGAACACACTACAACACATGCATGAACACACTACAACACATGCATGAACACACTACAACACATGCATGAACACACTACAACACATGCATGAACACACTACAACACATGCATGAACACACTACAACACATGCATGAACACACTACAACACATGCATGAACACACTACAACACATGCATGAACACACTACAACACATGCATGAACACACTACAACACATGCATGAACACACTACAACACATGCATGAACACACTACAACACATGCATGAACACACTACAACACATGCATGAACACACTACAACACATGCATGAACACACTACAACACATGCATGAACACACTACAACACATGCATGAACACACTACAACACATGCATGCGGCCACTACACACACTCATGCTGACGGTGGCCGGTGAAATATGTCCTCTGCATTTGACCCATCCAGGCTTGTCCTTTCCTCCAGGGGGCAGGCCAGGAGCAGTGGTCGCTATTTCTTTCCAGCGCCCGGGGACCTTCATTGGACCATCATTGGACCAACTTCAGATGTTGACGTCACCGGTCGGATGACGATCTTCTGCATGTTTTTAGTGGGGGGTTATGTACGGAGGAACCCCCCTGGGGGGTACGGGGAGAACATGCAAACTCCACACAGAAAGGCCCTTTCGACGAGATAGCCCACCTGGGCAGTAGGCACTGAAGATATGGGGGGGTCACAACTCCAGCGCCCACAGCGTCCCAGGTGGGAATCGAACCCAGGACCTTCGAGCTGTGAGGCGACAGCGCTTACCACTGCACCACCGTACCCCGTACCGTACCCCGTAAAGGGAGAGTGGTGCCTCCCAACTATGCAGCAGTGCTACACTTGGCGTCGCGCACCGCTCGAATTTGCCACCAGGCCTTATTGCACTGGGCTCAAAGTTCAAATTGTTTCAACTTTGACCTAGTTACCACTGACCATTCTCTGCTCTACCTCTCGGTGAGAGAAGACAATGGCTTATCATGTGAAGGCAGCTTTAGAGAGTTACAGGCAATGCACACTAGATACGTTAGGGCTGCTTTAGAGAGTTGCAGGCAATGCACACTAGATACGTTACGGCTGCTTTAGAGAGTTACAGGCAATGCACACTAGATACGTTACGGCTGCTTTAGAGAGTTACAGGCAATGCACACTAGATACGTTAGGGCTGCTTTAGAGAGTTACAGGCAATGCACACTAGATACGTTACGGCTGCTTTAGAGAGTTACAGGCAATGCACACTAGATACGTTACGGCTGCTTTAGAGAGTTACAGGCAATGCACACTAGATACGTTAGGGCTGCTTTAGAGAGTTACAGGCAATGCACACTAGATACGTTAGGGCTGCTTTAGAGAGTTACAGGCAATGCACACTAGATACGTTACGGCTGCTTTAGAGAGTTACAGGCAATGCACACTAGATACGTTACGGCTGCTTTAGAGAGTTACAGGCAATGCACACTAGATACGTTACGGCTGCTTTAGAGAGTTACAGGCAATGCACACTAGATACGTTACGGCTGCTTTAGAGAGTTGCAGGCAAGGCACACTAGATACGTTACGGCTGCTTTAGAGAGTTACAGGCAATGCACACTAGATACGTTACGGCTGCTTTAGAGAGTTACAGGCAATGCACACTAGATACGTTACGGCTGCTTTAGAGAGTTACAGGCAATGCACACTAGATACGTTACGGCTGCTTTAGAGAGTTACAGGCAATGCACACTAGATACGTTACGGCTGCTTTAGAGAGTTACAGGCAATGCACACTAGATACGTTACGGCTGCTTTAGAGAGTTACAGGCAATGCACACTAGATACGTTACGGCTGCTTTAGAGAGTTACAGGCAATGCACACTAGATACGTTACGGCTGCTTTAGAGAGTTACAGGCAATGCACACTAGATACGTTAGGGCTGCTTTAGAGAGTTACAGGCAATGCACACTAGATACGTTACGGCTGCTTTAGAGAGTTACAGGCAATGCACACTAGATACGTTACGGCTGCTTTAGAGAGTTACAGGCAATGCACACTAGATACGTTACGGCTGCTTTAGAGAGTTGCAGGCAAGGCACACTAGATACGTTACGGCTGCTTTAGAGAGTTACAGGCAATGCACACTAGATACGTTACGGCTGCTTTAGAGAGTTACAGGCAATGCACACTAGATACGTTACGGCTGCTTTAGAGAGTTACAGGCAATGCACACTAGATACGTTACGGCTGCTTTAGAGAGTTACAGGCAATGCACACTAGATACGTTACGGCTGCTTTAGAGAGTTACAGGCAATGCACACTAGATACGTTACGGCTGCTTTAGAGAGTTACAGGCAATGCACACTAGATACGTTACGGCTGCTTTAGAGAGTTACAGGCAATGCACACTAGATACGTTACGGCTGCTTTAGAGAGTTACAGGCAATGCACACTAGATACGTTACGGCTGCTTTAGAGAGTTACAGGCAATGCACACTAGATACGTTACGGCTGCATTGCGGATCCGGCAAAACTGACGGATTGACTCTCGCCCATGTTAATTGATGGGCGATAGATGATATATGCGGTACGGACAAATTACGCACCTGTTCTATTTTCGTCGGATCCCGCATACGTCTGACAGATTACATGAGTGTGGATCTGTTCGCAGCCGTGTTTGAGGTTGGGGTGGGGAGGGTCGGCTGCTACATGGACATATTGATTTGATTTATTTATTCAAGTGTCATGCACTCCATGTGCCCAACCCTCATGGGTTTACAAGACACATAAAATACAACACTAAAACATTGCAACAATGGCACATTTAAAATAACACAAGTCGCAAGGCAGCATACTGCTTGGACAGTAATACAGATCAATACATCACTTTCTAAACAAAAAGTCCTGTCTTTGCTCCCAAGCCTGACAACATTTGCTATGAGGAAGGTTCCTTTTTTAAAACACAACTCAAGTTTCTCATAATCGTCCAACTCAAAAAGTCAACATAAATAGAGGACATTTTACTAAAGAGTACGTATCTTGTGTCATCATAAGCAGTACACAGTAGAACAAGAAATTTATCTCGTTTTCAATTTCACATAATTCACATAGTAAACAGAATCTATCTTCTTCAGGGGTAGCATTAAACCTAGCAATTTCTAGTGCTAAAGGCGCTGACAAGGTTCTGCGCAGCCTCGACTTGGAGCCTTACCGCCGAGCGGCGACAGCGAGACTGTGTATACTCGAACGTAACTCGGCGCGTTGGCTGCGGTACACGTCCAAAACACTAGGTGGCTTGTGGTACACTTTTGTCCGTGACATATGACGTTATCGTGTCGTTTACCAAGAACTTGCAATCATGTCGGTGGGGGGACATTTTATTGTCCCTCTATTTCCAAACTCATTCCAGTGAGCCTGCAGAAGGCTTTGCTAGATGAGGGACAAGCACTATTAACACGTTCACTGCCAATGGCGAGTTGACTCGTCAAACACAATCCAACCGTTCACTGCCAACGACGAGTTGAGACGTCAAAAAAAATTGATTTTTTTTTTTTTGACGGTGGGATGTGCATCTAACCCTTTTACATCTCTTATATAAGTATTGGACGTGTACAACGTGTACAACCCATTCCACCGACCCACTAAGTGGCGACAGTGCTTTCCTGACTAGAGGAAGGCAAGCAAAAAGCAGTGTGACGAAGCCATTCTCATGAAAATGGATTGGCGAAAACGCTTTCGTTTTCGCGCTGATTGCTGGCGGTGCGGGTTTGCAAATTTGCATAATAGATTACCGGTGGAACACACTTTGAAACACGCAGCATAAATATGACCAGAATCGCAAAAGCTTCATCAAAGCTCTCAACCAAAACTCCAAGAAGCGAGCGAGTCCATCCAGACTTCCTCAATGAGCGGCCGTGCAGACAGGCAGGAGCAGCAGCAAAGCAGTGAGACTGGTGACAAGCTTGTGACATGCCCGCTGCAGCCAAGAAGAACGCCCACGGAGGGAGGAGTTGGAAGCAGAGGGGGGTTTCCTGCTGTTATGGAGGAAATTACTGTTCAAAACTATTGTTTAGATGTCTGACGTCTTACTGATGCCAAAAATGAATGGTTAAAGTGACTGTTCTATCGAATTTCACAAAAAGCCGTTTATCTCAGAATAATTTTTCTGACGCTGAAACCATGCTGTATTCAACTGCTAATGCTTACATAACTACTAACTCTACAAACTAACTCTTTTAGACAGAGGAAGCACACATTCTATTAGTTCTTTTGAGATATTGTGTGTTCACAAAATCTTAGCAGAAAAGAATCCTCGGGTCTTGAAAGATGAGCCAGAATCCTCAAAAAAAAACTCTGGCAGAACCTACCTACAGTAAAAAAAAAACGGCTGGCAGTGAATGTGTTAAATGAGGAAATGGCATTTTCTCTTTCCTCACAATAAGTACATCAGCGGATATGTGCGCGGCCCAAGGCAACAAACCTATCACAGCTCTCGTGCTGGTCACGTCACGTCCGTGCTGACGCCGCGGAGTCACATTTTCGAGGAGCTGCACACACCTTCCGCCGAGCTGCGCCGATAGGACGGCCAGCTGCGGCGACCCCCTCGGCGCAGTTAGCGCCGGCGATTTCGCTTGAGCATAATTAGCGCTTAAGGGAAGGGCTCCAGAGCATAACTGAGCGCACACAGATCTTTTTTTGTCTGTTGAAATCAAGCTTCACATAGGCTTCTACACAGTAACTGTCTTTTATGAGACGATAGGTCCTTAGTTTTGGTTTATACCATAAGTCGACAGACCATTTATCTCTATACAAAATAAACATATTACTCGTATTCTCCCGGATGGATGTCACAAAATAACCTGTTATGAAAGATAAATGACATATCGTTCGAATAAAATTGGGATTTTACTTCATTTGCCCAGGGATGTCTATGGGCGATGTCCCAATTAAATATATTTTTAGTGAGTCTCTGATCAGACATTCTCACCAGTCTATTCCAAAGTTGAAGCATTTGACCTTTGTGTCTGATGCTTGGGGATTCCCATCCCATGATATCACCAGTAATGGCCAGAAATGGAGTGAGTTTATGAACTCCTAGAAAATATCGGATGGCTCTGTGATGCACAGTGTTACAGCATGGGTGTTCCGGAGACACCAAACAAACACCAGAGGCATAATCCGACACAGGACAGACACATGAGTTATACAGTTGTGCCTAAGTATGAAAACCCAGGTTACCACAGTGTTTAACTTTGTTCGATACAGAACCCAGTGCTCTGCCCGCTGATTGAGCTAGAACACTGACTCCCTCCTTAAAGGTCATATGCTCGTCAAGTGTCAAGCCCAGATATTTATAGTGATCCATATATGATAGTACTACTGAACCTAAATTAAATACAAAATAACTCCTCTCCATTGATGTGGGTCTAAAATGTACTATTTGTGTTTTGTCTTGATTTACCACAAGTCTCCATTTCCAGCACCATTCAGCAACAATGTTCAGCATGATCTGCAGGTCATTTTCATGCTCAGCAAGTAAGACTATGTCACATACATGCGCCCATGCAGGCGTAACACACACACAAGAAACATCACACACACATTAACACACACGCAGGCTGGAGTTACCCATTGGTCAGATGGCTTTCCACACATTTCACTTTGAAATGAGAAGAGCAGATGAAACCCAGTGTAGGCTAACTTGTAGAAAGTACAGTAGAATCGTGTTGGTTGTAAGCCAAAGGTATGTGGAACAGAGTCGTCATACCATGGCTCCATGACAACATGAATCATCTCAAAATCCCTCCAGCATTTTGAGGATGATGGACAAAGGCAAGCATAACATTTGTGCAAGCTCCAGCAAAGTGTGACAGAAGCCAGAGCAGGAGAATCTCGGCCCTCACGCCAACACGGCTGCAAAAGACATACAATTAATCAGTAACATATACAGTGGAAAATGTTAAGTAATTGTTTTTTGTCCATAATCTGCTTTAGCTTTAATAAATATTGGCTTGCACAGAATATCTGAATTTTGAAATATTAATTTAGACCACGCACCGTAGTAGTCAACCAGAGGAAAACTTAGGCTACATCTCTCTGCAAAATCACACTGTGTAGATGTGTCTCTGTGACTGCATATTAGGGGTGTCAAAAATAATCGATTATAAGATGCATCGCGATGCGGACGTGCACGATTCTGCATCGATTCACAAATGTCAAAAATGTATTATTTAAAAAAAATAAAATAAAAAAATAAATAAATAAATAATCAAATAAAATATAATGGAAGTACATGCAGTTGTTTATTTTAATTATGGATCATAATACAATGCAATTCCAAATGCACTTTTATTTTAAAAGTAGCCACACAGTGAGAAAAAAGTGAGAAAAAATAAATCAAAAAAGTGATGCATCGATTTAAGATGCATCGAGATGCATCGATAATCGTAATCGAATCGAATCGTAGCCCTCTTGAGGCCAGTGAAGATTCACAGCCCTACTGCATATTGTGATATTATTTAGCTGTCAACAATCAATCACAAGAATCAAATGTCCCTGCGGGGAAGTGGGGCCAGTGGTACAAAAGACATGCGTTTCACGTAGCTCGGCAATGTCAGACTGTGTGTTTTGTGTAGACGTCGAGGCAATATGACCGCCTCCATTCCTCTCCTACCACTGACCATCTGGCTCTGCAGAACATGATCCGTGCAGTGCTAGGCGGGATCTACATCAGTCAGGTCTGGGGAGAAAAGTCTGCAAATATCATCACTATCTCTGCAGGCAGCAGGCTGGACAGACGGCATGGTCTAGATTCTAGAATGACATTCCATCCAAAACCATCCTGTTGAGTAGATGGGTTTCCATCTAAGTATTTCTATGCAAAATGAGTTACAAAAGCTGGATGGAGCTGCTCATTTAGATCAAATTTCCTCAATACCACAAAAACAGTTTTTATCTTTGCTTGAGGTGGAAGAAGGAAGACCTTTGTCAATAAAGATTAGTGGATAAATAATGATGAAAAAGTACTGATGCATACTGATGCAGCGTTTGTAAAACAGCTATCCATCACAAAGCGCACAGAAATGTTCATGCACCTGTTCTATGGTCATTAGTTGGTGCAGAATACTATGGAGTGCTTCAGTGTTTCGGTCTTCGGTCAAGTTTGCTCATCAATTCTTGAAAACTGTCCTTTTTCGTGTGGAATTGTTTCTGACATAGCTTCATCAACATTTTATTTCAAACAAAACTGTAAGATTCATTCTACTTAAACAGGCTTGGATGATGCTCTCCGTGAGGCAATCCTGACAACTACAACCAGGGCAAATTTGGGCATAATTATATAATTACATTTTATCGGCCTGTCATATTGGCAGAAATGTTAGTTTCAGGACGATGCCGATATTTCATTTTAAAGCATTTTACCGATGACGTGCATCCCTAAGTGAAGGTGTCTGATAGTATTCTGAATCAATTTGTCATTGTCTCCAATTTACACATAAAAGTATCCTGCCCTCAGTGCCCTGAATGTATGTCATAAATGTTACTGAAGAGTTTACTGGTCCAATGAGACATTAGATGACACCACCCCATCTCCTCTCACTACTCCTTCTTCCTTCCATCTCTCTCTATCTCTCGCTCCCTCCCTCTCTTTCTGTCTCCCTCCCTCCCTCCCTCTCTCTCTCTCTCTCTCTCCATCTCTCTCTCTCTCTCTCTCTCTCTCCCTCCTCTCTCTCTCTCTCTCTCTCTCTCTCTCTCTCTCTCTCTCTCTCTCTCCCTCTCCCTCTCTCTCTCGCTCTCTCCCTCTCTGAGGTCTGTCCGGTGTCAAGCTGTGGAAGGAGCTGAGGATGACAGGAAGGCCATCTGTGCCAAGCTCTGTCACACTCTGTCTGTGTTGACATTTCCACACAACGCACACAAACATTGGCACACACACACACACACAGGCATGAACACGCATGCATCAACACAAACACACTGAAACATGTCAGATACAAGGAATTGTAAAAGGTATGAATGATGTGCACTTGTGCAGTTAGAAAATTAACACTTTGAAAAATGAAAGTGTTGTAAGATTGCAGTTGACTGAATGAGTTGACTATACACGCAACCTAACCATCAAAACAGCCACCTGTGAGTACTGGGGCATACCTCCCGACAATGAGATGGATAAAGACTTAATTTATTTATTGAGAGTTCTGCTTTTAATAGCGAAAAAAATGATGAGTTTCCTGGTTGAAGCCGCAGCCCCCCTGCATATCGCAATGGAGAGAAAGGGTAAAACATGTCTTTATCATGGAGAAAATCACAGCAAAATAAATTACAATTGAAAGTAGAAAGGTTTGTTGTAAGATGGGCTCATTTAATACAAGCAATATCTGACCTGTAGTCATCTCTCTTATCTTTTCTTATTTTCTTTTCTTCATAATATTTTTTTTTTATATGCTGTTACACTTGTACAGATGTGTGTGTATATGCCTTTTTTGCACTTCTGTCTTGAGTATAATCCACAATGTGTGTTGGATTTAAATTAATGTAATGTCAATTCACCTGTAGTGATAAAACGGTATTTGATATGCCCTGGAACAGATATGTTTGATTACCATCGAAGAAGACTACATTTACATCAATGTATGGATCAGACAGGGAGGATAAGTTGCAAAATAAGTGTAATTGTATGTACATCTCCAATTATATATTTGTGGAATAAAAACTAAGTTAAAAAAAACAGCCACCTGTGACAGTTGCATTGCTATATCACGTTAGGAGTTATCCAGGGTGAATAATTGTCAGCTGATAAGCTTGCATCCCTGGTATGGATTCAGGCTGTAATGATTGGATCAGATTAGAGCGACTACTAGGGACAGGGTTTGGGGCTGTGTTTAGCGGTGATTGGATGGAGGCCGCCTGAGAAGCGGTTGTTCGTCTTATACCTGGCACCTGAGAATCCCCAGATGGTTCAGTGTTTTAAGAGACAATGGCGAAGCGCTGCTGAAGCACTTGAGATCGTTTACCTGTACGATTGCAGGCATGGACACTAAACCTGTAGAGTTATTTATCTGATGTTTGTTGAGAGCAAGGACTCTTTGTTTTGCATTGTTGAAATATAAAGACTAAAGAACCACATGTCCTCCCCTTTCCTGGTGGCCAGGAGTAGTTTATGTTCCATTTGACTGGATCCGAGGATCCCCCTGTTCATGTTGATTTCCACATCAACAACCACAGACGCAAGCAAGCCCGTCCGAGAGAGCTGGCCAACAGCCAAGAAGCCGACAGTGGGCCGTCCATGTAAAGGAGGCCTTCACTAGTACTACTAACAGTCACTGGATGCTAATCCACAGTCCCAAACTGATGCACAATTTCTGAGTTTATGGTTGGCGTGAAAGATGTGTGGTTAAAGGAACAGCTCACCCTAAAATCCAAAATACATATTCCCTCTCACCTGTACTGCTAGTATTTATCCATCGATATCGTTTTGTGTTAGTTGCCTGAGTTTTGGAGATATTGGCCGCAGAGTTTCTGCCTTCTCTCCAATACAATGGAACTGGATGGCACTCGGCTTGTGGTGCTCAAAGTGCCAAAGAAATACATTTGAAAAACTCAACAGCAATGTCTCTTTCCAGAAATCATGACAAAATAATCCACAGACCTCGTTATGAGCAGTTTCATGGAGGAACTATTTTATTTTGACCGAACTACAACCGCTAGCTGCTAGCTAGTTCCTACATGAGACTGCAAAAGAAAATAGTTCCTACATGAAACTGCTCACAACAAAGTCTGTGCATTATTTTGAGTAACCGGGTCATGATTTCTGGAAAGAGCAGTGTTGGGGGTAACTCATTACAAAAGTAACATATTACATGTAATATATTACTTTTAGCAGTAACTCAGTAATATAACTTATTACTTATAGGATTTAAGTAATATTATACCAGTTACTTTGTCAAGTAACTCAAGTTACAAATTGAGTTACATTTGATAAAATCAAAGCACATATTTAAAAAAGATACAATAATTTCCTAATCAAACTGTGTGTTTTTATGCAAATAACCACTATAGATGACAATAACAAAGGAAATTTTTGGATTTGGAAATTTTCAATTTTGGATTGTTTACACTGACTTCAAGGCGGTTGAAATTATTTTTCAGGGTGGTTCCGGGGCGGCGATGTCATTCTGCTGCTGCTGTTGTTTTGGTGAAAGTAATGCAAAAGTAGTGTAATAAGTAACGAGTTACTCTACACAGAAAGTAATATTGTAAAGTAACGTATTACTTTCAAATGAAAGTAACTAGTAATATGAAAGTATGAAAGTAACTTGCCCAAGACGATGCTGTTGAGTTTTTCAAATGTATTTTTTTGGTGCTTCGAGCACGACAAGCCAAGTGCCATGCAGTTCCATTGTATTCAAGAGAAGGCAGACATCTCTGTGGCCGATATCTCCAAAACTCAGGCAACTAACACAAAACGATATAGATGGATAAATAGCACTACAGGTGAGAGGAAAAATATGTATTTTGGATTTTAGGGTGAGCTGTCCCTTTAAGCCCTAGGGCCTAGACAACGTGCCAAGTTAAAGATAAAAATAGACACATTCAAATGTGACCGTAATACAGTACCACCATTCATTCTTTACAATTTTTCAATAATGATTGAAGCCCAATCAATGTCCAAAAAAACTGTTCTGGTCCACGTCCACATGATTTGTAATTGTAACATTTTCTGCAGTTACGTTAGGACCTGCCTTCTCTCAATCACAACCAAGTCAATTAGATACAATAAGATTACAGCTTAAAATTGACACCCTTTTGGTAACTGAGCAATCTGGGAACCCAGAGTCTATTTTTATTTGAAAAATAGACTCTGGGACAGCCCTACCGTTTTTCCCAGCTTCCTGTACAGCGCTCCTCTCCTGGCACCGTCAATTCCTTTTCCGCGTCCGTGCTCCACTGTTTACAGTCTAAATATCAACTTGCACCGCGACTTTCCAGTAATTTTCCACTGTTGTTGTAAGACGAGTTGACGTCGTCTTCTATGCAGTGTGTTTATGCGTTAACGTTATTAGTGAATAGCCGAAATGGACACGGAAAAGGAAAGCGGAAGTGACGGAAAAGCCACCGTCACTTCCTTTTCCGCGTCCATTTCGGCTATTTGCTAATAATGTTAACTAAATAAATTAAATAAAAATAGACTCTGGGTTCCCAGATTGGTAACTGAGTAACTCGCAATACTTTTTCTTTTTGCAACTCGTAATACTTAAGACAGCATTTGTTTTAAAATATTTACTTTGGAAAAAAATAACTATGATGAAGAGGGGAAATATGTGATAAAACCTGGAAAACCTTACAGTGACTAAGCACTAAGAGAATGCAGGAAATGAGGGGTGGGGGGGGGGGGGGGGTCAAATCACGCTAAAATTGTCATTTAACTCCCTGGAGGGAGAATTTGATATGGACCCTTATATAACATTAATATTTTGTGAGTTGAAATACAATGGAAAGCAACACCTTTTGTTGAAAATGAACAGCTACACCTACTCAGACTGAAACAAACAGTCACAATGAGCCATCACGTCCAGCCCAGATGTCTGCTGTCGGCTCCATCACGTCCAGCCCAGATGTCTGCTGTCGGCTCCATCACGTCCAGCCCAGATGTCTGCTGTCGGCTCCATCACGTCCAGCCCAGATGTCTGCTGTCGGCTGTATTGCCTGTCAGGGCTGGTTGCACCATGCTGACTGCAGCAGCCCGGGGCAACTTCAGATCAGCCAATCAGCACCAGCTAATTACCGCCACACCTGCTTGACAAAACACCGGCAACTCCAGTGGTCCCATCTGATGCACTCTCAGTTAGCTGGCAAAATTAGCCCCGACTCCGCTACAGTCGCCACAAAAACACCACTTCAGAGACTACTTTCCCTGCTCCATCAAAAAGCCATATTCTCTGAGGGGGAGAGGATCCTGTTAACAGCATCAGTACTTTTAATCCGGTACAAATCGGTCATGTCTGTCATTTTTTCCAGAACATCCAGAAAGTAAAATAAGAAAATAAAGCAAAATAGTACCTACTGTGTTTCAGCAAACTCAGAGATAATAGCAATCCAAATCTCAATAAGGTTGTTATCTCTGGCACGGAGTTGGCAGGAGGTTATGTTTTTGTCTGTCTGTGTGTTTGCAGGATATCTCAAAAAGCTATGAACGGATTGGCATGAAACATGGCAGAAAAGCAGTTCATGGGCCAACTTAGATGTGATTAATTCATTAATGGGGGCGTGGCAATGGGCATGGTCAATCACAAAAAGGCATCTAACTTCGCTAACGTTACATAACACCACGAAAACTTTGTAGAAAGCTTGGTCATGGACCAAGGACGAAATTATTAACTTTCGACGTCCACTGGCCAAAAGGGGGCATGGCACCCCATTTTTGGCCAGTTGGTGTGGGGTTAATCCCCCTCTAAAGCTTGTTTATATACTCGCCGTGCCGCAACAGGTGCGGGGGAGGAGCAAGGGGCACGAGCGCCAAATGACGTCAATGTGTTGGGCGTGACCCCCGCAGCCGCACAGCGCGTACCTGAAGATTTTTCTAGCAGAGCGACCTCCGCACGGCTTCTCTCCAAACATGGACGCTTTCGAGCCACTGAGCCCTGAACACTGAGCTGTGTTTTCACCACATTTTTTGACCCATGTGGTAGGCTAAACTTTGATTTGCAACTGTTCGTTTTTAGTCATTTCAACAAGTAAATGTGTTGTGTTGAGAGAGATTAAAAGCAGCACAGAGTAGGCTATCAGGGCTGAGAACTGAAACGGCTATTCAGTAAAAACAAGTTTGGTGATTCCTTCATGTGCTGATGTGCGGTCGTTTGAGAGTGAAAGCGCACTCAGTACTGCACATAATAGCGTTTCCTTGCGACTTTTCACTTTTTTTACGGGCTATGACCTAGGGCTGTGCGATTAATCGATTTTGAATCGTAATCGAATTAATTAGTTAGGACGATGTTAAAAAAATGAAAATCGTAAAATCGTTTTTTTTTATTTTTTTTTATTTATTTTTTTTTATTTAAATTTAATTTTCACTTTAACTAGGGTAAGTACGTTACGCGGGGCGGCTCTCTCTCATGTACGCATGCTGCTACTTGTGTAAAGTCTCTCTAGAGGCTGTGATACTGGCTACTAAAAACAGCAGCACAATGGACTTATTTCAACACCTCCGACCAAAAAGCAGCTTGTTGCACTGTGGGCTGTAGCCTACAAGATAACGATTGCCACAACACACTCACGCGCGCACACGAACACAGACATTATCACCGGACGATGAAACGTTGCCAGTTCACATAATAACAAAACAAAACGTGAGGCCACCGAGTACTGATAGATTGGCTGTATTCATGGCTGCCTCAGCTGACTCACCTGTCCCTGTGTGTCTGAATTTCCCCCTAACTGCTATCGCAGTTCCACGCATTCCTGTTGTGACTTTGTGTTATTCTAGTACAGATATAACTCCGAGCACGGGTGGTCGCTTAGACACTAATATAATTATCTCACGGAGGAACACGCAAATCCACCAGTGTCAAGTTAGCAAGCAACAGCCAGGAAGTTAAGCATAGCAGCGGCAAGCTAAAACAGGAAGTTGAGTTGTTCTACCTTCAGAGTAAAAGCGTAAATTGTCAATTATGGAAAAAAGGGGGGAAAAGAGCTCTGCAGGGCAACAAATGTTTAGAGAAGTGTAATAGTATAATAAATCGAAATCGAAATCGAAAATCGAGTTTTGAGAGAAAAAATCGTCAATTTTAGTTTTAGGCAAAATCGCACAGCCCTACTATGACCATTGTACAATGTAACATGCTGATCACTTGGCTGCCGTTCTGACTATAAAAGCATCTGCCCCAGCGCGAGGTGCGCACGTGATTCACGGAGCTCCGCCTCGCAGAGCCTCACTAGACTATAATGACACCTTAAGTTGGCCCATGACCTACTTATCTACAAAGATTCATGGTGTTACGTGAATCCAGGTGGAAGTTAAGCACCTTTCTGTGATTGCCAATTACAAAACTTTCATGAAGCTTCTTGAATAAAGTGTAATTACCTTGATGTTGTCAGAGCATTTTGCTCCTGAAATTTGTTTCTCAAAAATAGCACAAACAAGTGAAATTTAACAAGTTCAAATGTCTTAGCCCACTTTCTCACCAACAAATTTGCACTTGTTTTGAGAAAATATCTTTAAAGACGAAAAAACATTTAAAGACTAAAAATATGCACATTAGTCTCTGATCCTTGTGGATGGTCTCCAGACTGAGAGGTGCTCCATTGTTTATTTTACCTAAACAACTGGAAGAAAAGATGTCTAGGGAAAAAGCTTGGCTACTGCATCCACGGCTTGTGGTTCAAATGGGCCAGAAGCAGCTGGAGGGCTGATATGACATCATGTCATGAGAATGGCCTCCCCGAGTGGATGTGAGTCAATGCATTTCCTCATCCTTCCAATTCCTTCAAACTTTCAATATGGCATTGTGGTCATAGGAAGAAAAAAAATCAAATGTAATGAAAGTAGGGCTGACCCAAATGTTTCGAAGCTTCAAAGCTATAATCGATGCCATTGGTAATCGATTTCCAAATCAGTATTCGAAAGCTTCGTTGTTCTAATTTTCTTCTTACATCTATTTTTATATAGTAATCCAACAATATTCATTATGCATCAACACTAATTATTATTACTTATTCTCTTAGACAAGGACATTGGTGGTAGTTTTGTGCATCACAGCTCTCACATAACATTACTTACTTACCAGCACTGAAACTGACACAGTTTGACCATGCAATCACCAGGGCCTGTCTGTAATTTATTTGATGTGCTTTTTGCAATTCTTTTGTAATCCATTTTCGTTTCAATAAAAATGGGGGGGGGGGGGGGATCTCCTCACCTCTCATTCTTACTACATGCCCCGCACACCCCCGTCAAAGCTTTGAATCTATTCGAATACTTGTGTTACTGAAGCTTCGAATCCCAAAAATGGTTTTCAGGGACAGGACAGCCCTAAATCAAAGTATAACTCAGGGACAGGACAGCCCTAAATCAAAGTATAACTCAGGGACAGGACAGCCCTAAATCAAAGTATAACTCAGGGACAGGACAGCCCTAAATCAAAGTATAACTCAGGGACAGGACAGCCCTAAATCAAAGTATAACTCAGGGACAGGACAGCCCTAAATCAAAGTATAACTCAGGGACAGGACAGCCCTAAATCAAAGTATCAAATCGAGTGGCAGTTTTTTTCACTTGTTTTAAGAAAACATTTGACTCATTTTAAGACTCAATACAAAATGACTAGATGATTCAAAGTTTTTGCAGTGTGTTTTCATCTATTGGTAAGAGTTATATCAACCTCAGACCCATGAATCTCTATTGGGTCAAAGTACAGTACATGTCTGTTAATGAAAAGTGAAGCAGTCTTTTTTTTCCTTCATCCATGAAAAACACTGTTTTGAGGATGGGTTGGCTTTCATCTGACAGCAGCAGAGGTATTTCCTATGGCCCACACACAGTAGCATTGGCCTTTTCATTGAGGTGCTTGGGGAGGATAATGGGAGCTATTCATGAGGCATGATAAGAGAGTCACATGACTAGCAGCCAGGGCAGCATCATGGCCGCGGACCAGAGACGACCCAGAAAGAGAGGAAATAATGTGTCTGTCAATGAGGATGACTTGGATCAATCCCAAGCTTTGGACAGACCTTTTATTACACCAGATCAATCTGTGGAAGAGAGGGAGAGAGAGAGAGCGAAGAGAGATAGCAAGAATGAGGAAAAAAGAAGAGAGAGAGAGAGAAATACTCCTCTCCACACAACTAAAGGAAAGAAATTGGAAATATTTATGCTTTTCTCTCGGTGATGGTGACTTGAATAAGTCACGCATATAGGCCTATTCACGTCAGACTCAACTTCTTGAACTTGTTCTCCAATCAATGACTTTAGTCTAGACTCAGACTGACACGAATGGCATTGTCTATTGTATACAAAGATTTGAAGTGTTTATTTTAGGTTGCCCGTGATGACTATGATGTAACATTCTGCTGGACCCAATAAAAGAACTGAAAATTGCAAAGCCTGCTCTACCACAATAAAATAGGCTAGTTTTTGTTTGTTTTTGCTGGGGTTTCTATCTGGAGGAAACCCCAGGGGAGCACGGGGGAACATGCAAACTACGCACAGAAAGGCCCTTTTGACGAGTCCACCTGGGCAGTAGACACTGAGGATGGGGACACACCCTCAGCGCTTACAGCGTCCCAGGCGGGAATCGATCCCAGGACCTTCTTGCTGTGAGGCGACAGCGCTACCACTGCGCCACCGTGCCCCTAGACGTCAAACTTTATCAGACACCTGAGAGCACACCTGGATAGGTCAGTATTAGCACAATATCTGCATTATTATAAGCAATATTTACAGTGTGTCAAGAACAGTCAGTAAGAGTTGGGACGTCAGCAATTTGCTTATGGACCAGACAAGGGGGAAACAGGAGTGTGGGAAAAAAATTATAGCGCTCCTAAAAATAACGCGAGCGCTCAATAAAATTAGCATAAAGGGAGGCGGCCGGGCAAGCTGAGTTCCGGTTCTGGTTATGAAGGTACTGCTAGCCCCCAGAGGTTAAAAATATATATATATGAAAAAAAATTATCAGATGGATTCCCAGATTGCGTATCTACAGACTCAATTCAAACTGGTGACCAAAGACGTGAGACTTGACTCAGACTTGTCCCTCAAAGACTTGAGACATGATTTGGACCTGTGAACTTCATCTATCTCTCTGTAGCATTCGGGTGTCTCTGTTTCCTCTGCTGGAAGGAAGACAGAGGGACAGCAGCCTCTCCCATGTCACAGTCTAAACAGCACAGTACCGTGAGTGGCCATGTCACAGTCTAAACAGCGCAGTAACGTGAGTGGCCATGTCACAGTCTAAACAGCACAGTAACGTGAGTGGCCATGTCACAGTCTAAACAGCGCAGTACCGTGAGTGGCCATGTCACAGTCTAAACAGCACAGTACCGTGAGTGGCCATGTCACAGTCTAAACAGCGCAGTAACGTGAGTGGCCATGTCACAGTCTAAACAGCACAGTAACGTGAGTGGCCATGTCACAGTCTAAACAGCACAGTAACGTGAGTGGCCATGTCACAGTCTAAACAGCACAGTAACGTGAGTGGCCATGTCACAGTCTAAACAGCACAGTAACGTGAGTGGCCATGTCACAGTCTAAACAGCACAGTAACGTGAGTGGCCATGTCACAGTCTAAACAGCACAGTACCGTGAGTGGCCATGTCACAGTCTAAAGAGCACAGTAACGTGAGTGGCCATGTCACAGTCTAAACAGCACAGTAACGTGAGTGGCCATGTCACAGTCTAAACAGCACAGTAACGTGAGTGGCCATGTCACAGTCTAAACAGCACAGTAACGTGAGTGGCCATGTCACAGTCTAAACAGCGCAGTACCGTGAGTGGCCATGTCACAGTCTAAACAGCGCAGTAACGTGAGCGGCCATGTCACAGTCTAAACAGCACAGTAACGTGAGTGGCCATGTCACAGTCTAAACAGCACAGTAACGTGAGTGGCCATGTCACAGTCTAAACAGCACAGTAACGTGAGTGGCCATGTCACAGTCTAAACAGCGCAGTACCGTGAGTGGCCATGTCACAGTCTAAACAGCGCAGTAACGTGAGCGGCCATGTCACAGTCTAAACAGCACAGTAACGTGAGTGGCCATGTCACAGTCTAAACAGCACAGTAACGTGAGTGGCCATGTCACAGTCTAAACAGCGCAGTACCGTGAGTGGCCATGTCACAGTCTAAACAGCGCAGTACTGTGAGTGGCCATGTCACAGTCTAAACAGCGCAGTACCGTGAGTGGCCATGTCACAGTCTAAACAGCGCAGTACCGTGAGTGGCCATGTCACAGTCTAAACAGCGCAGTAACGTGAGTGGCCATGTCACAGTCTAAACAGCGCAGTACCGTGAGTGGCCATGTCACAGTCTAAACAGCGCAGTACCGTGAGTGGCCATGTCACAGTCTAAACAGCACAGTAACGTGAGTGGCCATGTCACAGTCTAAACAGCGCAGTACCGTGAGTGGCCATGTCACAGTCTAAACAGCGCAGTACGGTGAGTGGCCATGTCACAGTCTAAACAGCACAGTAACGTGAGTGGCCATGTCACAGTCTAAACAGCACAGTAACGTGAGTGGCCATGTCACAGTCTAAACAGCGCAGTACCGTGAGTGGCCATGTCACAGTCTAAACAGCGCAGTACCGTGAGTGGCCATGTCACAGTCTAAACAGCGCAGTAACGTGAGTGGCCATGTCACAGTCTAAACAGCGCAGTACCGTGAGTGGCCATGTCACAGTCTAAACAGCGCAGTAACGTGAGTGGCCATGTCACAGTCTAAACAGCGCAGTAACGTGAGTGGCCATGTCACAGTCTAAACAGCGCAGTACCGTGAGTGGCCATGTCACAGTCTAAACAGCGCAGTAACGTGAGCGGCCATGTCACAGTCTAAACAGCGCAGTAACGTGAGTGGCCATGTCACAGTCTAAACAGCACAGTAACGTGAGTGGCCATGTCACAGTCTAAACAGCGCAGTAACGTGAGTGGCCATGTCACAGTCTAAACAGCGCAGTAACGTGAGTGGCCATGTCACAGTCTAAACAGCGCAGTAACGTGAGTGGCCATGTCACAGTCTAAACAGCGCAGTACCGTGAGTGGCCATGTCACAGTCTAAACAGCGCAGTAACGTGAGTGGCCATGTCACAGTCTAAACAGCGCAGTAACGTGAGCGGCCATGTCACAGTCTAAACAGCACAGTAACGTGAGTGGCCATGTCACAGTCTAAACAGCGCAGTAACGTGAGTGGCCATGTCACAGTCTAAACAGCGCAGTAACGTGAGCGGCCATGTCACAGTCTAAACAGCACAGTGACGTGAGTGGCCATGTCACAGTCTAAACAGCACAGTAACGTGAGTGGCCCTGTCACAGTCTAAACAGCGCAGTACCGTGAGTGGCCATATCACAGTCTAAACAGCACAGTAACGTGAGTGGCCATGTCACAGTCTAAACAGCACAGTAACGTGAGTGGCCATGTCACAGTGTAAACAGCGCAGTACCGTGAGTGGCCATGTCACAGTCTAAACAGCGCAGTACCGTGAGTGGCCAGCCAACAGCTGTGTCCAAATGATCTCCAGCTCCAAAGCAGCCCATCTAATTGCTGTCGACTCAGCTGGCACATAGCCCAAAGCAAAGTGCCACTTCAGCCATCAAACACACACATCACATTCAATGGACGCTGAATTCTGATGAGTCCATTCCAAAGCAATCTGCTTATTGTGGGGGCACAATGCATGACTGAACAGACTGTGGAAAATCTTTGACATCACACACTCAACAACCGGCTGTTCCCCCTACTGGTTGCATTGTAGAAGCACACACAGTTGGATTTGGGGAAGACATACTTGCAGGACTTCCAATTAGATATTTGTCATTGACCAGGTCAGATGGATGTATTTTTACATAAACTCTTGACTAGTGCAGCCATTTATCTATCATCCATCCATCCATCCATCTTCAACCGCTTATCCGTGATCGGGTCACGGAGGTAGCAGTTCCAGCAGGGGACCCCAAACATCCCTTTCCCCGGCCACATTAGCCATCTCTGACTGGAGCATCCCGAGGCGTTCCCAGGCCAGTGTGGAGATATCATCTCTCCACCTAGCCCTTGGTCTGCCTAGTGGTCTCCTCCCAGCTGGACATGCTTGGAACACCTCACTAGGGAGGTGACCAGGTTGCATCCTCTTACCAGATGCCTGAACCATCTCAACTGGCTCCATAAATGGGCCATTGTGCAGATGGCTGAGTCAATTCCTGTCATTCATGTCATCAAGTAAGCAAAATCAAAAGAGTAAAGAAAATATAGACTAACCAGTTTTACTAACAAGACTTTAATGCCTATATTTGAGTTTTAGTGTTGCCCTTGAATACACTTTGATCTGTGTGTGTGTGTGTGTGTGTGTGTGTGTGTGTGTGTGTGTGTGTGTGTGTGTCTGTGTGTGTGTGTGTGTGTGTGTGTGTATGTGTGTGTGTCTGTGTGTGTATGTGTGTGTGTGTGTGTGTGTGTGTGTGTGTGTGTCTGTGTGTTTGTGCATGCGTGCATGCGTGTGTGTGTGTGTGTGTGTGTGTGTGTGTGTGTGTGTGTGCGTGCGTGCGTGCATGTGTGTGTGTGTCTGTGTGTATGTGTGTGTGTGCATGCATGCATGCATGCGTGTGTGTGTGTGTGTGTGTGTGTGTGTGTGTGTGTGTGTGTGTGTGTGTGTGCGTGCGTGCGTGTGTGTGTGCGTGCGTGCAGGCTTGCCTTCACACAGCAGATAATCACCCTCTTCAGAAAGGTTGCCCTTCCAGCATAAATGTGAACAACAGCCAGCCACATAATTTGTCACTAGGGTATACGACTTGAAGGACCTCCTCCTCTCTTTCCCATACACCAGGTTCTACCTGAAACAAAGCATCAGTCCACTCGCACCTTCAGAGGGGAACTGGAGTATTCAGAGCAGGAATAAGGGGAAACCCCTTTTCAAGCTTGCTCCTGTTACTGACTGCTTTAGCCCCAGGGAGAGTATCAAGCCAGACTTCAAACACACCTATAAATAGCTCGGAGTGTACATGGTTGAAACCCAACTGTTTAACACTTCCTCTGCCATCACACAAAATGAAATGTTGGCAATCCACATATACATGTCATGTCCTGTATAAAACTTATCTGATTTGATCTCTGTCATCTTGATTTCTTCTATTGGGATGGGATGTTTTCATAAGCCCACAACGGTTTATTTGATTCACCTTAGCCATTTTTGTTTTTCCCTCCTCTTTCACTTTTTAACCAAAAAGTGATCATGCATTTCCTGTTCTCAATGCTGGATAGATCTCTTTAGGCTGCACGTTGTGGGGGGGAGACATGGTGGCGCAGTGGTAGCCTTGTTGCCTCTCACTCTCGCCTCACAGCAAGAAGGTCCTGGTTGGATTCCAGTTGGCACTGGGGGTATGTCTGCCCATGCCTTGGTGCCCAGGTGGGCCATCTCGTTGAAAGGGTCTTTCTGTGTGGAGTTTGCATGTTCTCCTCGTGCTCCCCTGGGGTTCCCTCCATATAGCATCATATGGACCCCCACCCCCACTAAAAACATGCAAGGAGATCGTCGTCTGACAAGCGGCGGTTGGAAGCAGTTGGTCCCCGGGCGCTTCACTGCAGCTGCCCGCTGCTCCTGGCCAGCCCATGGAGGAGGATGAGCCAGAAGTTCACTCCGCCACATGATACAGTATGTGTGTTTGTATAATACGTATGTAAATACAGTATGTGTGTTTGTATAATACGTATGTAAATACAGTATGTGTGTTTGTATAATACGTATGTAAATGATTGGTTCATTGTGACTAATAAAGACGGGGTTTGTCTGTCCTGTACCTTTGTCCGTCCTGTTAGCATCATTGCTGTGAGACTAGATTGCCAATGGCACTTTCCATCTACAAAATATTTTGATTAGGGTAGCCTTTAAGGGCCTTAGTGTCATATTATATATGCATCATTTTCAGCATACAAGATCATACAAAAGCAATTCTGTCGGGACTGGGGGGGCGGGGGGGTAGTTTCAAGGTTTCCACACAATGTCAGCATTATTTTATAAATGTAGGCCATCAACTTTTGAACTCAGGAACTTGAACCTGATCAGCCAACATAATGACCATTTTCATTGATGTATCCAATTATTAATCTCCTTGGGTCATCTGTGGAAACAGATTTATGATGATGATTTTAAGGCTGGAATCAAGCCAACAAGTGACCTACTGAATCGTGATTGACCATAAAACATTTCACTTGGAGCAAAAAACAAAAATAAAGATGGGATGGGGGGATTGAAATTTGTATTTTTTTCCTCCCGTCTTTATTTTTTGTTTTTGCTCCAAGTGAAATGTTTTATGGTCAATCACGATTCAGTCGGTCGCTGGTCAGCTTGGTTCCAGCTACAGGTCTTCACGGGTCCAAAATCACGGACCCGGACCCTAATGGACCCGGGGAATTTGTGCCCGAACCCGTAATGGACCCGTCTATTAGTGGCACCTGACACGTCCTTGTCCGGAGACACAATGAAGCGCATTTTTATGACCTTGCCAAACATCAAAACAAAATAGTATCATAATCCTGTAGATCTATAGGTCAAATTGTCTGGATTTCACAGTTTGCAGACTCCCCAGGCTCATCAACCAGGCATGAATTATCCATGTCTAGATTTCAATTAGCCTGCTCCACTCATCTGTGTGTGTGTGTGTGTGTGTGCGCTTCAGAAATAACTAACTTTAACTATGATGAGACCGAGACGAACACTAGGCCCAGGGGCCAGGGCCATTGCTCATTTACAGATGTCTCTGTTAAATAAAAGCCAAACAGGAAGAGATCCATCTGTGTCATCTTCCACAGCGCTGCCGCCGAGATGTTTCACATCAAGGCCTGGGGCTGCTTCTGCTGAGGGCTGCTAATCTGCTATACAACAATACGCCAATACAATACAACGCCCTCCCAGCAAATTAGGCTATAAATAGCTTGGCTGTTGGTCTGGGGATTGCACAGAATATCCCTCTGTTTTGTGCTCTGAGAAGGTCAGCTAGGCTTTTTTGATCTTTAGATGACAATCTTAATAATATTAATTCATCTCCGATCGTCTCTTCCTCCAGAGATTTCATTTCTTCATTGATTGAACCTATTTGTATCTTTATTTATTTATTTATTTATTTATATGAGACCAGCGCATTGAAAATTGGTATATTCAATGCTTTTTCTCTCTATGCATTCATTCTATTTGCCCCAGGGTACAATTTCCTGAAAAATGTTTTAATTGACCTGAATTTAGTGGCGACATCATTGACAGTGATGTAAAACAACAGCACTAAAGGCCTCCAGGGTACTTTCACATTCTAATGACAGCAGCTGTAAACTAGGTTTAGATTGGACCTCATGCTGTGGAACCTGCTCAGCCTCATCATAAACAATCTTGCAAGCCAATGTGACTTCAGGCAAAAATCACAAAACTGTGCTTGTATCCCCCACATGAGTGACTTTCTCCCCTCCGGGAATCAATTATTTAACCTTTGTGCTGATAACAGCGATAAAACCTAACTACTTTTTAAGCCTATATCAGCGGCAGTCAACAGTTCTTATCACAGTCAATGGCAATTGATGGGCTTGGCCCTGATGTGCTAAAGAGACCCATGCCACAGTAATGGATTTCACAGGTGCATCTCTGTGCTTGCTCCAGGTAAGCAGATACTGTCTATGTCCTGTGGAAAACAGCCTATGAAGCACAACAGACTGAGCAGAAATAGGCATAAATACTAAATAGATGAATAGGCTGTCAGGATAGTGCGTGGCTCTCCACTCCTGCCTCCATATCTCTGAATAACTGGCATAAATACCAAAAGATTAAAGTGAGAACACATAGGAGAGAGAATGCCAGCAACTGCAGAGGCGTAAATCAGATTATAAAGTGGCCACTTGACAGACCCACTCATACTTGCAAGGGAGTTGTTGTATGATTGCAAACACGATCATACATTCCCCCCGGTAAGACCGAATCAAATAAAAGTGAGAAAACACAAGCACTAGATTACTAACAAACTATCCTCCATGAGATACGATCATGGTGGTTAAACAAACACTTGAGACTCAATTTCTTTACTATTATGTTACTTTCAAAAGACAGATATCAAATCTCCATGCATCAAATGGTCTCCTTAACACCTTTCCATATTTACTCTTCACAAAGCCTTTGAGATTAAAGGGACAGCTCACCATAAAATCCCAAATACATATTTTTCCTCTCACCTGTAGTGCTATTTATCCATCTAGATTGTTTTGGTGTGAGTTGCTGAGTTTTGGAGATATCGGCTGTACAGATTTCTGTCTTCTCTGCAGTTTCATCTAGGAACTAGCTAGCAGCTAGAGGGTGTAGTTCGGTCGAAAGAAAATAGTTCCTACATTAAACTGCTCACAACAAGGTCTGTGGATTATCTTGAGTAACCGGGTCATGATTCTGGAAAGAGACATTGCTGTTGAGTTTTTCAAATGCATTTTTTTGGTGCTTTGAGCTGAGCACCACAAGCTGAGTGCCACCCAGTTCCATTGTATTGGAGAGAAGGCAGAAATCTCTATGCCCGACTCTCCAAAACTCAGCAACTCACACAAAACAATCTAGATTCATAAATAGCACTAGAGGTGAGAGAAAATATATGTATTTTGGGTTTTAGGGTGAGCTGTCCCTTGACCCATGCGAGCAGGCTGTGCTCCTCTATAGTGGCTTTTAAACATGAAGTCTGGATCATGTCTGGCTAGCAAGAGCAGGATATTTTCCGGTTTTACCTTTTTAAACATGAGGGGTCTTTGTTTAGAAACAACTGGATATGAGCCGTTTTTTCTGCCAGTGGGCGGGGGGGGGGGGGGGGGGGGTGCGGTAGCATGTATCGATAACAAGAAATGTGATAGGAAACAGCTTTAGCAAATCTGTAACCAAACTCCATTAAAAAACATGCCGTTTTAACAGAGGGTCCATACCAACCATTCAGGCAATAGAGGGGTGCCATTGTGCCAATCATGAGCGCAGTCAAAATAGTGGTCGCACCGTCGTCAATCACTGTGGGTGATTTATTTTACAAGTGGCATTCAAGTCATATCTGACTAGTTTTAAATGTATTTCTCCCCACAAAAGTTAGGTTAGGCCTATGTCTCAAAATAGGCTGTCAGGCTGATTGACGATCGCGCAACTCTAGTAGGCTATCATCTCTCTTGTTGCATTTTTAAACTGGCAGATGGGGGATTCAACTTTTAGTTGTTTACTCACCTAATTTGGCTGTCTTCCAAATAATCCAGCCACGTAACTAACGCTACGTCCATTCATGAAAATAATGATGGGACATTAATGGTTTGTAAAGTGCCACCACGCGCCCACTCACATACCAGCGATGATCTGGATCATGAGCTGCCAGAGTTAAACAGCAGGCGCTTTTGCGCTAATGCGGATCCTACACCGGGGACCGAGATGAATATGATACGGACTCGCGGGAGTGCGCGTAGGCCGGCTAATTGTTGTTTAACATGCAAGCCACCCGGCTAGGAGCGGGTTATATTAGGGATTCCACTGCATGTTAAGAAGTGGCTCATGGAGAGTCTCCTGGCTGTGTTCCTCCATGGGATCTATGCTAGGTACAAGAGTCTCCTGGCTGTGTTCCTCCATGGGATCTATGCTAGGTACAAGAGTCTCCTGGCTGTGTTCCTCCATGGGATCTATGCTAGGTACAAGAGTCTCCTGGCTGTGTTCCTCCATGGGATCTATGCTAGGTACAAGAGTCTCCTGGCTGTGTTCCTCCATGGGATCTATGCTAGGTACAAGAGTCTCCTGGCTGTGTTCCTCCATGGGATCTATGCTAGGTACAAGAGTCTCCTGGCTGTGTTCCTCCATGGGATCTATGCTAGGTACAAGAGTCTCCTGGCTGTGTTCCTCCATGGGATCTATGCTAGGTACAAGAGTCTCCTGGCTGTGGAATGCCATTAGAGACCCAGTGACTGGGTCATAGGGTCAGCCCTAATGACTTGAGTAAACAACTTCAGATAAACACTAAAAGCAGGGAAAACCTCTCTTCAGCTAGCTCATGTTATTGCTCTCCCCTTCCTTTCAGCATCCAATTTATTCTGAAGGCAAAGTTGGTGTAAAACTTGTTTGGATTCATTCGCTCTGTCACCTTGGGAATTTGTAATTAAACTCCAAATGTCCAAACACATATGGAAGGTTAGGCACGACAGATTTGTCCATTCATTGCTCAAAAGAGAGCAGCATGATGAGTGTAAAGCGTCTGGCATACTCTTCGCGCACGCGCTGGAGGCGGGGCTCCGCGGAGGGCGCGCGCACTCTGCGCGGGCCAAAACAGAACATAGTCAGTGCGCAGCTCGCTCCGAAATGCCAGGGGGCGGTACGAACAAAATCTCACGGAGAAGCGTTGAAGGAGGAAGCAAGGTGCCTGTGCCTGTGGTAGTCTATCAGCGGAGATCTGCTGTGATTGAGTCCTCACCGTCCTCATCGTCGTAAAGTCGCCTTCGAAGCATGACGTTCGATTATAACGAACTAGTTGTGTGGCTTAGCCTTCCCAAATGTTGAGGGTCGTTTTTTAGAATTTAATACATAGAATTGGGAACGTTACATTCAATTTCATTCAGACTGCCTGGCACTAATCGCCGCCATTTTCCCCTGGAGTCTTCCCTCAAAAGCGTCCATGTTGACAATGTGCCAAAACCCGATGCACTCAGGCCTCGCCCCCCGACACGCCCCGTGCGATGACGTCAAAATCGCCGCGCGCCCTATGCGCTTGGCTGGGCGCGAAGACTATGCCAAAGGCTTAAAGCAGTCACGTCTGACCCTGATGTGGCTTCACTCTGGGTTATTTATGATCATCAGTGTTGCCTGCTGTGGATAGAACGGGGGTGAGAATATGATTTTACTCTACCAGCTTATAAAACTGCAATGAAACCTGCATCACCCTGCTTTAAGGAGCTGCTAACCCACCACCAGAATTGTGTTGGGTTCATGGGTTTTAATAGCCTGATATTCAAACTGCATCGTCAATTCATAAACTCATTGCCTCTTCGTCCGAGATCGCGCTTACTTCAGAGCATTTCTATGAGGGGGCGGGCTTCGGTCTTCCCTAACCAATCACTAGAGACCAAGGTGTCCACGGCAACCTAAGCTACTAGTCACAAGCACAAGCTAATGTAGCTAGCTAATGCTAGTCAGCTTCTCCACATTAGGCAGCCGAAGTCGACCAAAATTGTACTTTTCGTTTTAACGAACGTCGGGACATACTCCACGCGCGCCTCCACGTGCGGCCAATGTGACATCATCATGGTGGGGGCGAGGCAAAATCTGGCGACACGCGCTTACGGCGGTGAGCGGCACCGCTCCGCTCCGCTCTGCAGGGAGAGACAGGAAGAGAAATGAAATGAAGAAGTACACTGAGCCATGTTTTGACCCATGTGGTCAACTTTGATTTCTAACTGTTCGTTTTTAGTCGTTTCAAATAATGTGCTGTGTTGAGAGAGAGAGATCTAGGATTATTTACATCCAATAAAAACAAGATTGGCTATTCTATTCATGTGCTGATAAAATCGTTTGAGAGTGAAACCGCAGTCTACTGAACATAATGGCATTCCATTGACTTTATCATGGGCCATTCACTGTACTATGTAAACAGCGGTGCTCTGAGCAGCGCTCTGAGTATGAACACCTCGGCCCGAGCACGGAGTGCGCTCCCGGTTTGCGGAGCTCCACCTCGCACTGCCTTCCTGGAGTATGTCTGTCCTAAGCTTAACGTGGAGAAGCTGGCTAGCATTAACTAGCTACATTATCCGAACAGGAAGTTACATGTCCGTCACACATACCCCGTTCAAGACAACTCGGACCGCCGGAAAAAATGGGTTCCAACCTGTAAAAAGTGAATTGAACGGTCGTTCAGGCCAGAATGACAGCTCGGAAATTCGGGTATCATCCAGAGCTCCGGTTTGTCCGAGTTGACGTCACAGCCACATCACAATGGCGACTTGCATCGTTAATGGTAATCACAGAATTATTATAAAGACGATTGTTGACGTTTTAACACACAATTTGAGGTTTTAATTATGTAATGTTAACGTTTAATATGTGTTTGTGTCATCTGTGTTTCGCTCTGATCAGCATGTTACATTGTACAATGGTAATAGTGAGAACAGCCGGTGCTATTATGTGCAGTACTGAGTGCGCTTTCACTCTCAAACGACCGACCGCACATCAGCACATGAAGGAATCACCAAACTGGTTTTTACTGAATAGCCGTTTCAGTTCTCAGCCCTGATAACCTACTCTGTGCTGCTTTTAATCTCTCTCAAACATGCTCTCAACACAACACATTTACTTGGTGAAATGAATAAAAACGAACAGTTGCAAATCAAAGTTTAGCCTACCACATGGGTCAAGAAATGTGGCGAAAACACAGCTCAGTGTTCAGGGCTCAGTGGCTCGACAGCGTCCATGTTTGGAGAGAAGCTGTACGGAGGTCGCGCTGCTAGAAAAATCTTCAGGTACGCGGTGGGCGACCTACGG
The DNA here is from genome assembly GCF_964638095.1 of Poromitra crassiceps. Lineage (NCBI taxonomy): Eukaryota > Metazoa > Chordata > Actinopteri > Beryciformes > Melamphaidae > Poromitra > Poromitra crassiceps. The sequence continues at coordinate 101,717,798 of NC_139624.1, forward strand.
GGGTCGCGTCCAACACATTGACGTCATTTGACGCTCGCGCCCCTCGCTCCTCCCCCGCGCCCTTCACGGCACGGCGAGTAGAAAACAAGCTTTAGTGTGTCGATGCATCCTGTGCGCTTAGCGCCGCCTAAGGGCCTGTGTCCACCTAGCGTCTTTTTCCGACGTTAAACGCTGGAAGTGCGCTGGGAAGCGCTGATCGCTGATAGCTGACAGCTAGCAAGCTAACAACACAGGTAGGCTACGCTATTAAAAGCAGTAAGCACAACATTCACCAGAAATATTAAGTGTCTAGCCAATCTGCTCCCACAATTGAGCCTTTCTGTCTCTGTTGCGATAGTTTCTCCATATGATTAGTTGCCAGAAAAGGAGCACCCGACACCAGCGTCTTTCTGAAAAGTTAAATTATTCTCAGCTGGGAGAGCTGGGAGTCGGCGTACAAAAACGCCGGAGCGCTCTGAAAAAAAACGCTGGGTGCAGCGCACTTTGTCAAGACGTCCGTGTGCGCTCGCAAACGCTCCCCCCCATTGGAAACAATAGAAAAAAGACGCTGGACCTGAGGAAAAGACGCTAGGTGGACACAGGCCTTAAGACATTTGTGATTGATTTAAAGAAATGCAAAGATGGCAGAGCATTTTTCCCCTATACCAAAATGATAGTAGGTTGAGCCAGACCTTTTGCCAGCACTGGTACAGCGCTAATGTGGAGATACATCTGGTAAGCAAGACTATTGTACCCCCACCATGCAGTACAAGTGACAAAAGCCATGATTTTGGAGTCACATAATAATTTTGAGGGCTGGGAGTGGGAAGTTGCGATAGTCCCAAGTAGAGATGTAACGGTATGAAAATTTCACATCACGATTATCGTGACCAAAATTATCACGGTTATCGTATTATCACGGTATTCGTAAAAAATTAGGGATGCACCGATATGAAAATTTTGGCCGATGCCGATAACCGATATTAACTCATTCACTGCCAACAACGTATGAACACGTTTTCAGAATCCAGCTGTTCCCTGCCAACAACGTGTTTACACGTTTTTGGCATCGATTTTTTTTTTTTGACGGTGGGTTGTGCATCTAAGCCTTTTACATCTCTTATATAATTATTGGAGCCACCGAACGTTTACAACCCATTCCACCGACCCACTAAGTGGCAACAGTGCTCTCCTTGCTAGAGGAAGGAAAGCATTTTTTTAACTTGTCAAGCCATTCTCAGCCCAGCCATTCTCCTTTTCGCGCTGATTGCTGGCGATGCGGGATTGCAAATTTACATAATAGATTCAGCCGATCTACTATGATCGGGTGATAGATTACAGGTGGACGAACACACTTTGAAACACGCAGCATAAATATGACCAGAATCGCAAAAGCTTCTCTCAACCAAAACTCCAAACGAGTGAGTCCATCCCGACTTCCTCAAACAGCGGCTGTGCAGACAGGCACAGGAGAGCAGCAAAGCACTGACTGGTGACAAGCTTGTCCGCCCACGGAGGGCGGAGTTGAAGCAACTCGAGAGGGAGGGAGAGAGAGAGAGAGAGAGAGAGAGAGAGAGAGAGAGGGAGGGAGAGCGAGAGGGAGGGAGAGAGAGAGAGAGAGCGAGAGGGGGAGGGAGAGAGAGAGAGAGAGAGCCAAAAATGAATGGTTAAAGTGACAGTTCCATCCAATTTCACAAAAAGCCGTTTATCTCTGAATATTCTTTTTCACGCTAAAACCATGCTGTATTCAACTGCTAATGCTTACATAACTACTAACTCTACAAACTAACTCTTTTAGACAGAGAAAGTACACATTCTATTAGTACTTTTGAGATATTGTATGTTCACAAACTCCAAGCTGAAACGAATCCTCGGCTCTTATAAAATGAGCCATAATCCTCAAAAAACGGCTTGGCAGAAGCTATCTACAGCAAAAAAAAACGTCTGGCAGTCAATGTGTTAAGATTGCTGTTATGGCCGATAACCGATATTTACCGATGTCGATATGATCTGTATAAAAACACATTTATATGATAATAAAATTTTGTACATACTGAAAAACACATGTAAACACTGAATTTTAAAAAGTTATACATTTATTTATTTCAAAAACATTTGTAAAAGCCCATAAATCATAGATTTACTGCATTATTTCATCTCAATGTGAAGAATTTGGCTGATACCGATAACCGATATTAACATTGCAACATCGGACCGATACCGATATGTTAAAAAATGACTAACATCGGCCGATACCGATATGATTGCCGATATATCGTGCATCCCTATAAAAAATTGCTGAAAATGTTTAAAAAGTACTGAGAGACTCACTGAAATCAACGTTTTATATTGAAAACTCAGACCCAAAAAAGGATTGATACACTCACTGAAATCATTTCTCCAAGGCTGCACGTTTTTCATTGTGCTAATGTGTAGTGACAGGGGGGGGAAATAAAATTAAACTTCTCAATTTGCTGGGGAGCCCCCGACCTCCTGCAGGACCCTTGAGGTCTACGGAGCCCACTTTGGGAAGCACTGCTCTAACATACACAGCGTGAAAGACAATTCTAGTGTTAATTAAGGTTGAGTCATGTTGCCAGTCATTTCCTATTCAGCTCCCTGGAGGCTTAACACGTTAACTGCCAACGACGTACTGATACGTCAAGCAGAATCCAACCGTTCACTGCCAGCGACGTATGGATACGTCAAAAAAATCGTTTTTTTTTTTTTGACGGTGGATCGTTGATCTGGCCCTTTTGCATCTTCTATTATACTGTTAGAGCCGCCGGGCGTGTGCAATCCATTCCGCCGACCCACTGAGTGGCGACGGTGCTCAGACTATTGAGTGTTGTTTGGCCAGAAACGCACGCATTCCAGCTGAGCTCAACCGAGGACCCAGAAGCGAACGAGCCTCATTCTCATACTGTAGGCGAAAACCTTTCACACGGGCGCACGGCGGTGGGGGCTTCCAAAGGTGGACTGGGTGGAAAGCACACTTTGAAGCGCGCAGCATAAGCCTAGAGTCACACAAGGCTTCGTCAAAGCTCTCAACCGAAAATCCAAGAACGGATTAAGCCACATCCACGCTCGCCGACGAGGGGCCGCCAGAGAGAGAGGCTGCTGCTCACTGCTCAGACAGGCAGGAGAGACTGGCTTGTGACTGACAAACGCTGCTGAAATCCACCAGACACGCCCACGGAGGGAGGAGTTGTAAGGAGAGGGGGTGCGGGTGCTGCTATGGAGGAAATTACTGTTCAGAACTATATTGTTTATGTCTGATAGTCTCACTGATGCCAAAAATAAATGGTTAAAGTGACTGTTTGATATTGAATTTCACAAAACTGCGATTATCTCAGCTTTTTGTCTCAGACGCTGAAACCATGCTGTACTCAACGGCTAATATCTACATAACTACTAACTCTACAAACTAACTCTTTTAGACAGAGAAAGCACACATTCTATTAGTACTTTTGTGAACTTTGTGTTGACAAACTCCAAGCAGAAAATTATCCTTGGCTCTTGTAAAATGAGCCAGAATCCTCAAAAAAACCCTCTGGCAAAAGCTACCTACAGTAAAAAAAAAAAGGCTGGCAGTGAATGTGTTAAGTGAACGGACACCCCGCCATCAATCTGATCCATCAACACTTTCCCACTGGAGCATACATTCACACCCAGCCTTCAATACTCGGTCTCTGTCTCAGCCTCACACACACACTCTCTCTCTCATTCACACACACACACACACACACACACACACACACACACACACACACACACACAACACACACACACACACACACACACACATACACACACACACACAGGGTGATGACGCAAGCCCAAAGGCTTGCATCATGTCATGCCTCCCTCAGCAGACTCATTGAAACTGCCTTCCAGACTTGACAGAAGAGTGGCAATAGGCAAACCCACACACACATTCAACCACACCGAGCAATAGAGTCATCAATGACTTCATTTCACCATCAAAAAAAATTGCACTGGAAAATATGGACTAATGTTTGGGACACTGTAGATCACGCATTCACAAGCTGTCATGCCAATAAAGACACTTAGGCCCAATCCCAATTCTACCCCTTAGCCCTTCCCCTTAGTTTTGCGCGTTCATGTGAGGGGAAGGTGTATCCCAATTCTCCTGTGGATCGAGGGCGAGGGCCAAAACGAAGATTTTCCAGGACCTTACTTGCTACCAAGGGGTAGATGGATTTTTCCCAGAATTCAGTGCAAATACCTGCAAATAACATTTCGACAGTCACATTTGTGTTATATTCTAACACAATTATATTATATAATATTATATTATGTTGTATTGCTATATATAATGGAACCGGGTGCACTTAAAAGTTTTTTTGAATCGCTAATTTGTCATCTGCGGTCGTGCATTAGCCTAAGATCTCAGAACGTTACCATTTTACAATTTTCGAGCCGAAATTGTAACATAGCTACCAACGTTGGTCCAAAACGTTGCTATTTTAAAATTTTCTGTGAGACTGTGTTGCATTTATAGCGTGACGGTCCGCATGTGATAGTCCTTCATTTACCATCGATATATTACGTTTTGTGTTGCTAATGCAACCGGGTGCACAAGTTAAAAGGGACATCACGACGTTTGCAGACGGCATTTTGGATGTTTGTGTTGTCGCTTCTGCTGACGTAGCAGTCAGCTAGCGACAACGTTTGATGACGTAGCGGTAATCGAGTGCTGTCCCATTTCTTAGGGGTTTAGCTTCACCCCTAGGTCTTGGCACTCTGTTTTGAGGGGTAAGGGTACAAATGAGAATTGGATAGGCCTTGGCCACACTGATCCGTGGTGTCTGTCCGTGTGCGTTCATTTCTCTGTTCACTTCCATTCATTTTCAATGACAGCTGTCCGACTGTCCGTGGAGCACTCAGAAGCGTACGTATCCAGAAAATTTGCATACGTATTGATGGACAAGTCAGAAAGTTGAAGAGGGATGAACTTTTTCTGGATGGACGTATCGGATGGTTGGATGGTCACTGTCCGTTTAGCCAATCAGAGTCGAGGTCTCAAGAGGAGGCGTTCCGAGATTTGTTTCAAATTTTCAAAGAAGATGGCGGCCGAGGCGGTGAAGGAGGCTATAATTAATGCTGTGTACACCATCCCGCTGTTGTACAACGTGATAATCAGTGTCACCGTCTGATTTCACCATCTAATCTGGTCATTCGGTGGCATTTTATTGCCACATAAGTAACATAGCGCACAGAGCTAACAGCTAGCTGACGCCAGCTTTCTTCTTCTCTCGGTTTATCGGCGGGTCGCTGACACCTTCAAGGTGCTTACCGCCACCTGCTGTACAAGTAGGTTACTTGGACATGCAACGGACATAAATCTATCCGTCTATCCGTTCTGTCCATTTTGTGAGGGATCAGTGTGGCCAAGGCCTTAGACGCCCTTAACAAAGGCTTTTCCCCAATCTGGGAAAGATTGCTGTTGTCACTCTACAGAGGTGGGGAGTGGGACAGACTGGAACCTCTGATCCAGTACAGTTATTGCTGTACATTCTCTGCCAGGTCTAACCTCTAATGAGTGAAGTAGGCTAGTGAAATTCATCTACCCCCCATTTTGCTGGGTAACTCCTGGAGCCCTCCCAGACACCCCTGGGGGTCCTGGTTATTTCGAATCTGCTGGTAGGCCGTGAGCGGCTGCTTCTGACACGCGGGTCGGGGCCTTTATAGACTACTTGCACAACTCCACTACTTCCTGAAATGAGTAGGGCATCTTGGTTTCCTGTCCTACACTATTGGATGAACTGATTAATGTCAGGTGTGCCTGACTGCTGCAGTCACAACAACAGTGATCAGGCACACCTGACATGAATCAGTTCATCCAATAGTGTAGGACAGGAAACCAAGATGCCCTACTCATTTCAGGAAGTAGTGGAGTTGTGCAAGTAGTCTATTGACCTTGGCTGGGTCTACTGGGCGAGGGTGTATGATGTTGAGAGACTCGAAACACCTTACGACCCCAGCTAACATCACTAATGACGCGTCCCAGCGCATGCTGTAGTATGTATTTTAAAACATAGGTAATGCAAAAATAAAAAAATAAAATTTATTGGCATAATGGGAGGGTGGCTCCTTTCTAAAGATGCCACAAACCTTTAATATCTGTTTACTGCTGTAGTCTAAATCTTTGGGGGTGATAAAAAAAAATCACTCTCCACTACTACTATTAGGCTATTATTATTTGTATTATTATTATTATTATTATTATTATTATTATTATTATTAATGCTTATTATTTATAGTAATGGTCTCCATAAGTTGGATTTTACTACTATTATTTATCCTAATAGATAATAAATAAAACAATGTCAAAAATGGGCAGTGATTTACTCTTGTCTGAGTTATGCCCCCACAGATTAGTGACAGTGTGGCGCACGGTGTGGGTGGTGGTGGTGCATATGGTGATGGTGATTATGATGATGATGATGATGATGATGATGATGATGATGACAACAACAACAACAACAACATCATCATTAAATGTATTCTTAATATTGTAATATACACCGTTATCGATTAGACTATGCATTATTTATTAGGCTACATTTATTACACTAATCATTTCTCTGTCGCTGATGTGCTGCAGGTGAGGTGTGGTGTGTGTTTTCAGGCAGTTTACCGTCCATGTTCTCTCTGTCGCTGATGTGCTGCAGGTGTGGTGTGTGTTTTCAGGCAGTTTACCGTCTATGTTCTCTCTGTCGCTGATGTGCTGGAGGTTGCAGCCCGTGTCCTCTCGGCTCAGCTCGGGCTCTGGCCGGTAGGGTTCCAGCCTGGAGTGGTTGTTCCTCCGGTGTTTGGGGCTCGACGCCACGCAGCAGGAGGTGGTATTCCCCATGGTTCAAGTTAGTCCAATTGATATTCCCCACCCAATAATACTGTATCCAGCTCTCCCCTGCCCTGCTACACTAACGTTAACGTACTACAACAACCGAAAAAACGGGGCGGTAACGCCTGCCAACTACAAAATCGCTCCGATGCCCGTTTTCGTTACACGCCCTTCCCGGTCTAGATTATAGGAGCAGCTGTGTCTCGAGCGGAGCCATTTAAAAACGGGCAAAACGTTAAAGTAAGCTAATAAATCAGAATAGTAGCCTACTCGTCTCCTGCCAAAGCTCCTGGAGAAAGCAGATGCCTCCTAGAAAACAGGCGTTAGTTTAACTGTCGACTCCGCCGACTTATAATTCCAGTCCAAGCGTCCAGTTGTCTTTATGAATATATATTGTGATGATACAGACGACATGTTACTTTAAAGGGAAGATATTTGCGCTCAGCGCTACATAATTGTTGCCGATACTGTCTGTAGACTGCTGCTGCTACATCCGTTGTCGCGCTGCCTTCAGGTGTTATTCGAGTATGCTCCGAGTTCCGACCACACTTGGTGTAACTGAGTTTAGGAGAGATCAAACATCTCTCTGCAAGTAGTAACTCTGGGCTCTGTAGCAAAGGTAAAGCATTGTAATTGATATATTTGTTAGTTTATTAAAATGCGTGGCAAATAAAAGAAATTCCATAACAATAATAAAGTAGTCTACTGTTAACCACTTTGTAGCAATGCATGCGCACTTTAGTAGAATTTCCAATATTTCCGACGGCACTTAAAGGCGGCATAACAAACCAACAGTGCTGTGCATGTGGTGGAAAGGTTCCGGTTCAAGTGGGTGGTTACTGACATACAACAACACTGCACTAATACTTCCATGTGTGACAACAGTTGTTATTACATTGTTAGCCGTTTTTCAGGCGGATAAAAGGAAATAGAATAGAATAGAATAGAATAGAATAGAATAGAATGACTTAGTTCCACTCCACTGTTATTTATTTGAAGTCAGCACAATGGCAGAATGTAGGCTATAATGAGGGTTCTTATGATCAGAGGTTTCAGTCTCTTTACTATCTCCTCCCCACATACAGGTTCAGGGGTGTCAAACTCATTTTAGTTCACAGGCCGCCATGACCCAATTTGGTATTTGGCAGTCAAAGAAAATCAATAATAACCTATATAAATGATAAAACCTCAAAATGTTCCTTTTTCTTTTTGTAAAGAATTACATGTACGTTTTAACAACATGTTTTCACATAGGGTTATCTCAGCACCATCCAACAAATGATCAAATCTATAGAGACAGTCAAATCTATTGTCTGTAACTGTGCATTACAATTCACAGCAAGTGCGCAAGTCTCGATATTAAAGGGTAATGAAAATTTAGTTTGCCATTTAGTGATGATTATAGAAAACATGAATAGGCAACTTAAGATTTAACTAGCTCCTGAAACCTGGTAATTATAGCCTTCACAAGTGCATCACACTGCATTTAAGGACTTCTCAGTGCAATTTTTCCACTTTGCAAAGTCATCCTGTGGGCCGGATTGGACCCTTTGGCGGGCCGGTTCTGGCCCCAGGGCCGTATTTTTGACACCCAGCAAGAACAGATCTTCTGCAGATGCGGGTCAATGACACAACCATTGTTAAAAAGGGGGTTTGTGATCTAAACTAAAGTGTATTGTCAATGTCATGAGAAAGTTCATGAGCCCCTGAATACAGTGGAGTAAAGAATGAATGCCAACACACTTGGGATCAGTCTGCTGCATCCACTTATGAAGAATAGTTATCTCCCAGTGATGACAAGGTGGGTGATGACCATTATGGGTAAAGTCAGAAGTGTAAAAAAAAAAAACATTGACTAAAAACATCTGCCATGCTGAAAGATGGTCGGATGCACCCTGCCATCCCTTCAGAACCTATACACACTGCCAGGATGCTAAAGCGGTCTCGCAAAATCATGGCCAACCCCTCCCACCCAACCGGCTCAGTAACAGGCTGGGGTCCACCATGGACATTAGCCCACAGACACATACTCTACACACCATTATATGTCACTTTAAAGGACTTTTTTACTTTGCACTTTATAATTTGAGATTGTTTTCTGCATTGCTTCATCTTCTACTATTGGTGTGACCACTGCGCTGCATTTGCACTAAGTCAAAGTCCTCATTTGTAATCTAATTACTTAAAACTATCTTGAATCTTGAATCTGTTTCCCTGGTTCTGACCTGGTTCTGAGTCCTATAAGCAAAACATGTGCATCTGTCAGAGCTCCTTCCCATTTCTCTGTGTGAGTTAATTATTTCTGACGTTCAGTGATGACCGACAAGTCTATAAGGGCTTTGCATTGCCTCTGACAGAGTGAAATGGCAGCTCACAGTAAATCTCTCTGCAAGATTAAGTAGGATTATGGCGGTTAACGTAAGCAAAGTTGAAGAGCCTAATCCTGAGATGCTTCTTTGACATGCAAGACAAAATAGTCTTTGATGCCTCAGACTGGCATTGGTGAGGCTGGGTTATATTATGAAGGCCCTTAGTATGATTACATTGCTTCAAATAGGCTACTGTATTACATGATGGTCACATCAGGCATAGTGCTGTAGTGCAGCACACCCTGCTGGCATAGTAACTGTATTGCATTTGGTGATAGAGGATAGGGCAAAAGTAACCCTGATTGGAAACATGAGGTAAGGCTGTTTCATGTGTTTTTTAGTGATCAGAAAGACAGTTTTACACTAAAGATCGGAATAAATCTCTCTTAACTCCTAATGTCTCTCCAGTACAGGGAATACATTTTGTGAATAAGGAGATACACTGATTGTTTCAAATCTTGTGTGCGCTGTAGTTGTCTGAATGCCCAGCAGGTGGAAACATTCCAACATTCAATGCAGAGGAAAAAATGTCATGAAGTCTTATGAAAGTTCTAATTTTAATATTGTTCGATCCACGGTGTGTCAGCATACACCATTTGGCATGGTATTATTTATTTGTGCATTCATATTTCAGTGTTGGGTTAGTAAATTAACTTAATTTATATGGCTACGGGATACACTATTTCAGTCATAACCTATTTCCTGTTCCCTAAATACATTCCAGAGTGTCATTTTGTCTCTATGCAGGGTGGAAGTCGGCTGTGTTTTGTAATAGAGCAGGCAGGAAGGTAGCCTGGTAAACCGCCCGTCACGTGAACTCACATTGCATTTGGTTCTGAAACCTATGTGGAGCTATACCGTCCATCTGGCAGCGTCAGGTTAGCAGGAAGGTGGTTATAGGCACAAAAGTCAAATTTCATATCGGGTTCTTCTTTCTTCAGTCTCTTTTTTTCCCTTCTTCTTCTTACTCATCAGTGATTTATGACATCATTGGTGATAACATTATAGTGGTGACCTGACCACCAGACCAGCCGTCTAGCACTGCATGACCTGCATGACATCATCTGTGATTTATGACCTCATCACTGTCTGTGATTTATGACCTCATCTAGGCTATTAGGTGTCGTCTATGAAGAGTATTTGGACTGAGTTAGGACTCTACTGAATATTTGGACTGGTTACACACACACACACATACACACACACACACATATATATATATATATATATATATATATATATATATATATATATATATATATATATATATATATATATAAATATACTGTATATATATATATATATATATGAGTTATGAGTTTTCATTTTATATGATTAATTCAGTGAGCGGAGAGGGGCCCAGACCATGAAAGCTTTTATACACAAGTAAATTATCTTCAAATTTGACCATGTTTTCCCAATTTTAGATTTTTTTTTACAATGATGATATAAATTTGACTTTTTATCCAATGTTTTCAAAGCCTGCTTATAGAGTGTTTCTTGAGAGACGTCATAAGAGCATGGTCCCTTTCTGTATTTTTCATGTAACCATGGTAAATAGTCACTTTGAGCTGCTTTGCGTTTCACTTTCCTCGTAAAGCTGTGTATAGTCGTTGGAAGTTGCCATCACTGACAAGTGGGCCAATTTTTCCTTTCCCTCAGCGCCATCTGCATTCCACTGGGTTTGATTCATGGAAAATGTGCTCAAATCCTCATCGTCCTTCATCCCCCTTCTCCAGCTCACTCTGTAATAACAACCCCATCATCCAAGGAAAACAGGAAGTCAAAGGAGAGAACACATTTTTGCTTTATCAGTGACATCCCTTGCATTGAGAGCAGCACAATCAATTTGATTCACTCAAAGCACATTGTGTTCTGTAAGCAGACTCCCAAGGTTAAGACAGTGATAAAACCTCCATCCATCACACCAAGCCACTCATAATAGCAGCTTTGCATTCGTCCTTGATTTGATTCACTCAGGATAGAAGAGTGCAGTCGTTTCTTTTCTCCATCACCATCTCAGTGCTAAGGACCAGTGCGCTCACTTGTTCCAACTTTACAAAGGCTTCTTTGAATTTCCCAAACCTGCCATGTTAGGGGCTTTCTGAGCCGTGGTGAACAGAGAGCACGTTAGCATGTTAGGGGCTTTCTGAGCTGTGGTGAACAGAGAGCAATGTGTATGCGTCACAAGACTACATAAGATTCACAACACCAGGCTGCCACTACCAAGATCAATATCATAATGAGTAGGTGGACTCTAGGCTATTTATTTTAGACTCAGTTTGAGATAGTATAACACAGAGTGACTGAGCAAGAACTTTATTAAGGCAAATCAAATAACAAAAATGACCAGGGATGTGATGAGAACAAAACAGAAGATTGGATATTATAAAGGAGAAGCAGGGGAAATAAGACATTGCTAACTAAAAAGAAAGTTTCAGAAATGAACCTATAGAAAAAGGCAAGAAAAATTCCATTCTATTAACATTAATGTCACATTTACAGAGATAAGAGCACGTTTTTTCCCAACAATATTATCGGTTTTAACAACTTAACACATCCATACAGTACACAAACCAAATTACAGTACAAGGTTCAAACCACAACCCCCCCCCCCCCCCCCACCCAACCTCAAAGAGAGAGAGAGAGAGAGAGAGAGCGAGAGAGAGAGAGAGAGAGAGACAGAGAGAAGATAACAGCAAGTTAATAAGATTAACATAATGCGGTGCTCTATACATTCATTCATATTAACACAATGAGCGCTTTCTTATCAATTGTATGGACAGGATATCCAAAATACACACAAATCCAGTGTGTTCCAGCCTATCTGTGAAATAAATATTATTTTTTTCTTTTCTTTCTCCATATTCATATCACAGGTTAGAAAGGATAGTCCTCATAGAGATGCTCATCAGATGCTGGCAGGTCTCTGAGCCAACTTCTAATAAAGTTGGGTGACAAGTGCAGTTGGAGATAATCCCAGGCTGTTGTGATTGCATTGGGACTGCTTAGCCTCTGCTAAAAGTGGAATACAAAAAAAAACATCCTTGCTACAGTATGTGTGAAGCCCTGAGGCTCAGATTCTCTTTGAACATTTGGCTTCTAGCAGCATTTTCCCTGATCAAACCTCAATCGCGACAGCTGTATGGCAAGGCACTGGCCAGGGAAAATAAATCAATCAATCACTATAAACCAATGACAGAGGAGTATCAAATACAGTGCGGAGATAGTGAGAGTAATAGCAAAGGCATTTTGTGATCAATCTAGGCAAGGTGACTAGGGGTCCTGCTCTGACTTGACAAATTGGTCCTCAGCTTCTTCTCCTCCTCCAGTGCGGTCGTGCAGGTCTCCAGGCAGCTCATGTATGCCCTCTTCTTCTGCTTGTGCTCCCCATGCAAAAGGGACAGAAGCTCCTCATAATATTCACGGCAACCCTGACCTGAAGACATGCTGCTGGTTTCGCTGGTGGTGCCGCACAGAGACTCAACCCTGACCTGAAGACATGCTGCTGGTTTCGCTGGTGGTGCTGCACAGAGACTCAACCCTGACCTGAAGACATGCTGCTGGTTTCGCTGGTGGTGCGCACAGAGACTCAACCCTGACCTGAAGACATGCTGCTGGTTTCGCTGGTGGTGCCGCACAGAGACTCAACCCTGACCTGAAGACATGCTGCTGGTTTCGCTGGTGGTGCCGCACAGAGACTCAGAGCCAGAAACACTGACATCATCATGTAAACAAAATGAACAGCATGGACAAGGAGTGTTTTGTCTGTGTGAGAGTGTGTGTGTGTGTGTGTGTGTGTGTGTGTGTGTGTGTGTGTGTGTGTGTGTGTGTGTGTGTGTTGTGTGTTGTGTGTTGTGTGTGCGATCCCATCGAAGAGGTTTGTAATCCACCTACTCTCCCAGTCCCTCCTCTCGTCACAGCGATCATTCAACTTTGTGTCGGTAGATGTCTTTTAGGGCTCTAAGCTCTTCAATCAGAGTCTTGTTTTGATTTTCCAGCATGGCCACGCGATCTTCCAGGCATTTGACATATTCCTTCTTCTTTCGCCGGCACTCCCGGGCAGCCTCCCTGGAAGCAACAACAGAGATAACTCTTATGATTTGGCGCTATATAAATATACATTTGATTGGTTGATTGATTGATTGATTGATTGATTGATTGATTGATTGATCGATCGATCGATTGATTGATTGGTTGCTTGATTGGTTGCTTGATTGGTTGCTTGATTGGTTGATTGATTGATTGATTGATTGACTGATTGATTGATTGAACAGTCTCCATAAAAACACATATCAACAACTTGGCTTTTCACCAGAGCCAAGTATAATAAAGGTTACTTTCTCTAGACTTCAATTTGAACCAGAGAAAAAATAATAACCCTATTATAAAGCCTCCGGCTTGGCCCATGGGCAGGATAGTATGTTCAGATGAGGGTGATTTTGAAACGTGCTTGTGACACCTGACATCAGGGACATCACATAGCATAATCAAGCAAAGGAAGACGACGTCATGCAGTGAAACAAAGCAAGCCAGCAGATTCAATGATGACAGATGTGTGGAGAGGCCAGTTGTGTGTGGATTAGTCCATTTGTTGGCTTTACTGTGTTTTCTGCTGGCTGTCTGTGGAAGGGCTTTAAAGGGGAACTTCACCCACAAACAATGCAGATTTATTTTGCACATGATCTCACACATATCTCAAAACTGTCAACCATTTTGCAGGCATTAATTTAGTGTGACAGTCCAGTGATGTCATTTGTGCATGAATGACATCACTGGTCCACAACTTAAAGCCCCATTCAGCAACTTTTCCAAGTTTTGCTATTGGAGAAACTGCGCCCTCTGCGTGCAATAGTATCGATATCGCCGTTCAAAGGCAACAAAACACAGCGGCAGAAAGCTCTATGTACATGTTGTGACATCGGGTACTCACCACGTGATGAAATAATAATCCATAGTTACGTGAAACGTCATTTTCGTAGCAAGTCCGCACCGAGTTACTTCCTTGTTTTCATGAACACAACGCTCCGGCTGTAGGCTACAGCGCATGCGCGCATCTTGCCACCGGGACGCAGGCACCAAACTGCTTAGTCCCAGGAGAGGCCTTTGGAGGGCGGTGTGTGCCCAATAGAGGTGACATTCTTCCTGTTACAAGTCACTCTACTTATACACCTTATATTAAGGTGAAAAAGTTACTGATTGGGGCTTTAACTCAAAATCAACTCCCAGTAACTGTCAAACTAAATTAAATTTTTCGATTTTTTTAAATTTTTTGGTGAAGTGTCACTTTAAGCTTCCAGTCTCATATCACGTGTCACTATTGATGCTGACAGTCACCATTCCTTTTTTCCATGTTTGCATGATGCCTGTCCTCCCACACAATGACTTTACAATGCACACATCTCACTCTGCACTCCAATCACAGGTCACAGAGCAGATAGCAGGCAGACAACCTACATTAGGAATTAGCAGCTAAACACCCTGGATGAAGGAGATTCATGCGGTGGAATAATGATAGGCTTGCGGAACTTATTATTACATGATGCCTTTCTCGTTCATCTGTTATGGCTGATGCACTCCAGCACACCAAAAGTCGGTTGGAGTCGCTGTCTGTCGGCCCTGCCCCGCTGGTCGCTTGGTGCTGCAGCTTGATTGGCTGTCTTGCTGTCTTTCCGTTTGAAATTCTGAATTTGGCCCCTCCTCTCGTCACTGTTGTTGCTTTCGTCCATCACCATCACCAGGTATCCCAGCATGCTTTGGAAGGCGATATCAGACGCATCCAATAGACAATGAATGGGCAACTGGCAACTTCAAGCAACTATGTCGCTATGGTGTGGCATGCGACGTTGGTGTTTGACGTCAAATAATTGAAGTAAGAGTTCTTTCTTGAGTCAGAGGTTCGGCTTACTTGAATATATTTAATATGATTTTAGTTCTCATGAGAGGAAATGATGTCACAAGCATCAATGGTGCATGGATACAGTTCTTTGAAGAGGAAGAGATTGGTCTTGTATGTGGTGCAATGACGCACAGATGACACACATCATAATAGATAAGTTAGTGCTGATACAGAGGCATTGTACAGTACTGTAAGCTGTGCTACAGAGATTACATGTGTGTGATGAGACAGTTACATTGCTGACATGGCAGCATATCAGGACAGTTTGTGATAGATTAGGATTCCTGTGTTTGGACATGTGAGATCAAATGGTGTACACAGTACAGATTTGAAAAGTAAAGTGTGTGATCACATCAGTGTTGTACTTGTTAGTATGCTGCACAGTATGTACGATTTGTGATAGTGGGAGGAGAACGTCCGAGTGACTGCTGTAGGTGAGTGATGGCCAATGCACACCAGCACGACAAAAGTCACTTGGAGTGGCCACGGTGCATACACACACACCACAGTGACACAGCAAGCAACTTTTTTTCCGTGCTGGTGTGCATCGGCCGTGAGTCCGGGCTGGGTGGGTGGGGTGTGGATTTCCTGCTCCTCTCTCACCTGTTCTTAATCAGCCGGAGCTCCTTTCGCGACACGTTCTGGGAGGCGTGCTGCTGGGAGCGGCGCTGCTGGGAGCCGTGTGCGCCGGCCATCGCCACGCCCTGGAGGCTGGAGCCGTGGTTGTGCAGCTGGTAGGTGGACATGTCACCTGTGGTGCCTGGAGACACTAAGGAACAAGAAGGCAACACTGTCACTGTCAGTGTGGCACAAGGAGCACTACAGAAACTGTGTCAATGTAGAACTTCTGTCCATGGAAAATCTTATGCCATAAATAGGCTAATAGCCACCCAAGTAATCTTGTAAGGAACTGCTTTCACTCCCCCCCCCAGTCCCCCCCTCGCATATGATTTTTGATCCTCAAAACCAGTGTCTCTAAAGTGGGAGGTCCTTGAAAGGATTCCAGGGGGGTTGGTGACATGAAACCAGGTCCGGTTCTACGGGGGTGCAAAAGCATGCATTGCACCCTTATTTTAATTGTCTGCATGCTCAGTTGAAAAGTAAAAAAAAAAAAAAAAAAAAAATTTTTTTTTTTAATAAATGCTACAGCTGCACACTTACTGTTTAAACTTGAATTATAGTTGTTGTTTTTCTTTGTTCTTTGATGTGATTTTATGGCTTTTTGTCACCTATATGTAACCTTTTAAGGTTGAGATAATTGTATTATCATTATATGGTCCAAATATTTCAGTAAAGCACTTGAAACACTTGAAATATTCTTGCTTGGGTGGTATCATTCTACTTGAAATGATGGTCAAATGCATTATTTTTAGTAAAATAACATGTCAAATTTTTCGGGCGGCCGGCCTTCGGCCGGGCATCTGCACCCCTTCCTATCTAGGATGCACCCCTAGTCATCTTGTTCTGGAACCGGCCCTGCATGAAACCATTTGAGAACCCCTGTTCTAACCTAATATTACAGAGAAGGGTAATTGTTGCTGACACACAAACTGCAGAATCCAAGGTCAAAATTCACACAAGACTGGACAGTTTCACCGAAACATGTGTGCCAAAACAGAAAGAGAGATGGTGCCATTCTTATCTACTCCTCCGTGTGCTGAGTGCTTGCTCAGCGGCAGGGGGGCGATGCCCTGTGTGTCACGCATTATGCCGATGATTCATTCTGTGATGGGCTGTTGTTGCAAGAGGAACTGCCTCTCATCACAGCAGACCATTGACTGACGTCAGTCTATATCTTATTCGCTGGTTAGCATTTACGTGTCGCTGCTGGGGGCCTGTTCCAGGAAAAGCAGTGACGTCAGCCACTGCTGCTATCTGCTTTGAGTGGGCAGAGCATTGAAGCATTTCACAAAAGAGAGAGAGGGAGAGAGAGGGAGGAGGGGTGGAGAGAGGAGAGAGAGAGAGGGAGGAGGGGTGGAGAGTAACCTCGCGTCACCAGGCTCTTCTCGGCGAGAAAGAGCCTGGCTCCCGCCACAATTGATTTTGTCACCCTACTGTAGTCTGGGCACCTTCCACCCCGCTTTTTGTCATGGGGGCGTAAACCCCGGACCCAGAATTAACACCGGATGGCAATGCGCCTAACAACGTCTTTGTTGCCGTTAGCTTGACGCGGTGATGTTACCTAAACTAGAGTCTGATCAAAACAAAGCTAGCGTTACATAAAACAAAACGTTTATGCAATATGGCATCTCCGCCACCACCGCCTGACACACCGGTCAAAACGGTGAAAGAGGATTCTGATACTTGGGTCAAATTGTCAAGTTAACGTGAAAGTTGACGAGCTAGAAACGCTGCCATCCAGTCTAGGGCGGGCTCTAGGCGGGAACCAGTAGGGTGACAAAATCAATTGTGGGCGGGAGCCAGGCTCTTTCTCGCCGAGAAGAGCCTGGTGACGCGAGGTTAGTGAATGGCTGCTGGCTTCTCATTTAGTGAAAATGGGGATTACACTCCAGTTCCGTTGGTGGCGGTAATGCACCTTGGGTGCGCCAACCGCCATAAAACACAAGAAGAAGAAGATTTGACGTCATACAGGTAAAAGTTATTAGATTTCTCGGTGTATGGTTTGATGAAAAGCTCACATGGAGAGTTCATTTGGATAAAGTTAAGACTAAGTGTCAAAAGGTCATCAACATACTCCGATGTTTGTCTGGACAGGAGTGGGGAGCAAGTAGAACTTCACTACATAATATATACTGGGCACTCATGAGATCTGTCTTTGATTATGGGTGTGTAGCTTATATGTCAGCAGCAGAGTCAAACCTCAAGAAATTAGAGTCATTACAAGCTCAGGCGTTGAGAATCTGCAGTGGATCTTTCAAAACATCTCCAGTGGCAGCAATGCAGGTGGAGATGGGAGACATGCCTCTGAGGATTAGGAGGGCAAAGTTAATGCTAGCATACTGGGTTAATCTCCAGGGTCATAGTGACACACATCCTGCCAAGAGCATTTTGAAAGACTGTTGGGAACACAATGAGTCAAATATCACAAGTTTTGGATGGGTTGGTAATGGAGAGGCAGAACATATAGGATTGGGTAAGTTACAATATAGCCCCACAGTTGCAATATCTTCGATTCCTCCCTGGTTATTCCCATTGCCGAAGGTAGACCTCAACATTCAGCAGGTATTAAAGGACAAGGCAAAGAAAATTCCAAAGTGGTATGTAGTCCAGAGCTATTTTGAACAGCATTACTCAGATTCAGTGTTTGTATTTACAGACGGCTCCAAAGATCCAGAAACCGGGTGTGCAGGGGCAGCAGTATATATTCCAGAGGGTGAGATCTGTATTAAGAAAAGGGTGTCGGACCATCTTTCAGTATACACAACGGAGCTATTGGCAATTATATTAGCATTAAGGTGGGTGGAGCAGAGAGAAAGAAACAACACAGTTATTGCATCTGATAGTTTTTCATCACTACAAAGCATACAATCTGGTAGATCAGCATTCAGAACAGATATCATCAATGAAATATTCAATATAATGTACAGGTTGGAGATGAAGGGCATAGCTACACGCTACCTTTGGGTCCCTGCTCATGTTGGTGTGGAGGGGAATGAGCAGGTGGATATCTTAGCCAAACAAGCGCTAAGAATCAAACAGGTAGATATAAACATTCCATTAAGTAAAGCTGAAGTCAAGACATTCATTAAATCATACGTGCAGTCAGTATGGCAGGAGTACTGGGATGGACAAGACACTGGTAGACATTTGTATAACATACAAAGGCAGGTTGGGGCTGGAAGGAGGGTGGGTTGGAAGCGAAGGGAAGAAAGCATTATCACCCGTTTAAGAATAGGTCATACAGCTCTCAATCATACATTACATAAAATAGGCAAGCATCCTGATGGGAAATGTATACACTGTAGCGAACCAGAAACTGTTGAACATATCCTTTTACACTGTAGGAAATACAATACAGAAAGGAATTCTATGTTTCAGGCATTGAGAATGGCAAAACATCTCATTGCCAGGTTTATTAGGGAAAACAGCAGGTAGCATTTATATGCATATTATTAAGTTTCTTAAAGAAATTGGGGTAGACACAAGAATTTGAGAGGAGTTGTTTTGGGTTTTGTTTGTTTTGTTTTGTTTTGAATCCCCTGTTCCACAATCCAGTCCAGTTGGTGGCGGTAATGCACCTTTAAGTTGGTTGCCAACCGCCATAAAACACTAAAGAAGAAGAAGATTCGACGTCATACCATGGAGAAAAACAACGAGGACCGAGTTTTCTGAACAAAACGAGCACTCCAAGGTTTGTTAAACATTTCATTGATAAAAAGACATTATATAACCATGAATGTTTGTGATTCAATAGCGGTAATTAACGACGTTAAACGTCGTCTCGAACCATTTGGAAATGCACTTGGAATTTATCAGCTATTAGTCTACGATTTAGCTAGCCCATGAAAATTAATGAAAAAAAACTAAACCTCATTATATTGCTAACAGTAACGTTATGTAAGGACTAGGAAGATGTGGCCCATAGAGTTCTGCTGTTTCCAACCTCTCACTAACTCTAGGATTATACCAAGGTATTTAAAACTGGAAACACATGAGGAAGTGGCATTTGAAGGGACATTTGAGCGAGGCGTCTGTATTGTAATGGTACTATTTGATATCGCGCAATGCGTAGGGATACCAGAGAGTGACGTCATCTGGGTGCGCCGTCAGCCTGCTCCATGTCAACTGCAGTCAGTCGCCTACCGGTGTTATGTTGTCCGCCTGACAATAAAGCTGATCAACTATACAAGCTGCTTCTACTGGTTTCTACATAACACTACATGGTGTCAGAAGATACTAAGGATGGCAAAGTTCCCACCTCCTGACAACTTTAATTTCTCTCGCCCAGAACAATGGCCAGAGTGGCGGCAAAGGTTTCATCGCTACAGGATAGCAACGAAGCTCAACAAAGAGGAAGACGAGGTACAAGTGTGTACACTGCTCTATTCGTTGGGAAAAGAAGCCGAGCAAATATATAAAACGTTCACGTTTGAAGACGAGGAACAAGAAAACAGTTATGAGGCTGTCATGGCAATGTTGGACAATTATTTTGTGCCGAAAGTGAACACGATTCACGAAAGAGCCCGCTTCCATCAGCGTACTCAAAAGCCGGGGGAAACGGCAGAAGAGTACATAAGAAGCCTGCACGAGCTAGCTGACACCTGTGCGTTTGGCATTGCTGATGTTAAGAATGAAAATATCCGCGACAGGTTAGTCATAGGGATACTGGATAAAGAGCTATCAGAGAAGCTACAGCTAATGCCTGACTTGACGCTCAGCAAAGCGGTAGATCTAGTGAGGCAATCAGAGCAAGTGAAGCAGCATATTAGCGAGCAAGGAGCTAATGCTAACTGTGCGCAAGTGAGTGAAGTAGCATCCAAGCGTGCGCCATACAAGGACAAAGAGAGGCACGGATATGGACAGGCTACAGGGGCCACGGCACAACAAGGACATTATGTGAACAAACCTGGACGCAAATGCAACAGATGTGGACGAGTGCATACCAGGGAAGATAATTGTGCTGCACGTAATGCTGAATGCCGCAACTGTGGAAAACGGGGACATTTCGCTGTGGTGTGTCGGTCACGTGTGGTCAACGAAGTTACTACACCCTATGAGGACGAAGATGACAGCCAAGCACTTTTCCTAGGAGAAATCACAGATGTGGACGATTCAAACGATGCATGGACTGTGAGATTGCCTATACAAGGTATGAAGATAGCCTTTAAGATCGATACAGGAGCAGACACAAGTGTCATATTAGAACAGACGTTTAACCAGCTAATAAATAAGCCACAACTAAAATCCCCATTGAGTAGACTAGAGAGCCCAGGGGGTAAGGTGAACTGTATGGGCCACTTCACAGCTACTACGAGGTGGAAAGAGAAAAAGTTCAGATTTAAAGTGAATGTGATAAAAGGGTCACATGGCAGCCACCTGCTGAGTCGTAATGTAGCCATCGCTATGGGCTTGGTTAAGCGAATAGAGGAAATCAAAAGCACAGAGCAGCTTAAAGATCCCTATCCAGCTGAGGTTGGTAAGCTGAACATAAAGCCAATCAAAATCGCTCTGAAAGAGGATGCCATACCCTACAGCGTGGCCACCGCTAGGCGCGTATCTGTGCCTATGGTCCCGAAGGTGAAGATAGAACTAGAACGTATGGTAGCGAGTGGAGTGATACAGCCAATCAAAGAGCCAACGGAGTGGTGTGCACCGATGGTGGCTGTGCCCAAAAAGAACAAAGACCAGATAAGAATATGTGTGGATCTTAAGAAGCTTAATAAGGCTGTGAAGAGGGAGAAATACATCCTCCCCACTATAGATGACATTTTACCCAGACTTGCAGGTGCTAAGGTGTTTTCTCTTTTGGATGCCGCTAGCGGGTTTTGGCAAATCCCGCTAGACAGTGAGAGCGCCAAACTTACCACATTCATAACCCCCTTTGGTAGGTACTATTTCAATAGACTACCATTCGGAATCACAAGTGCACCTGAAATATTTCAACGTGAAATGACAGAGCTCCTGAAGGATCATGAAGGTGTAGCCGTCTATATGGATGATATCCTCATCTTTTCAGACACTCCAGAGGAGCATGAAGACAGGCTCCAGAAAACCCTGGACACTCTCAAAGTTGCAGGGTTGAAGTTAAACCGTGACAAATGCCTCCTACGCCAGCGACGACTCAACTACCTTGGCCATTACATCGATGAGCACGGCACTCGTCCAGACAAGGCTAAGGTCAAAGCCGTCACTGAGCTAGAACCACCGAACAACGTCGCCGACCTGAAGAGGATCATGGGATTGATCCACTATCTCGGCAGGTACCTACCAAACCTGTCTGAGGTTAGCAAACCTCTCAACGACCTACAGAAAAATGATGCTACATGGACTTGGGATGCAGTGCAAGAGGAAGCATTCAAGAAGGTGAAACAACTCGTTACAGAGTCCCCTGTGCTAGCGTTCTATGATGTGACTAAGCCCACTGTCGTTAGCGCAGATGCTAGTAGTTATGGCTTAGGAGCAGTTCTACTACAGAAACATGATGGTCAGTTGAAACCCGTGAGTTTCTGTTCCAGGACACTCTCAGAAGCTGAACAGCGCTATGCGCAAATTGAGAAAGAGTGCCTTGCTGCAGTCTGGGCTTGTGAGAAGTTTTCCAGATACCTCTATGGCCTAGACTCCTTTACCCTGCAGAGCGATCACAAGCCCCTTATTCCTCTAATAAACTGTAAGGACCTAAATTTAGTGCCCATAAGGTGTCAGAGGCTACTGCTACGTATGATGCGCTATAACCCCACAGCTGAATATGTGCCAGGGAAAGAGCTAGTTATAGCCGACGCCCTTTCTAGGCATCCCCAGGCAGCTGTGGCACAGGAAATAGCAGAGCTGACCAGTGAGATACAGGCCTATGAGGAAGCAGTCCACAAGGCATGGCCTATCTCCCCAACCAAGCTTGACCTGGTCAAGCAGCAGACCCTACAGGACACAGAGTTGCAGATGGTCCAACATTACGTGATGACAGGGTGGCCCAGATATGCAGTTAAGGTGCCAGATAAGGTAAAGGCCTACTACGCCTCCAGACAGCACCTCACAACATCAGGGGGGCTAGTGTTGTACAATGATAGAATAGTAGTGCCACAACAGATGAGGCCAGATATTTTACAGCGCATACATGATGGGCATCAGGGCATCGTGAAGTGCAGAGAGCGGGCTAGGTGTAGTGTGTGGTGGCCGGGAATAAGCAGAGAGATTCAGGAAATGGTCAGCACATGTAGACACTGCCAGGAGTCAAAACCCACTCAGAATAGAGAACCTCTGATCACTACCCCGCTGCCCAGCCGCCCATGGGAGAGAGTAGCAGCTGACATATGTGAACTGAATAAGCAAAGCTACTTGGTAGTTGTAGACTACTTTTCAAGGTATATCGAGGTAGCCTACCTCAAAGATATGTCAGGGGAGACCACCAGAGCTAAGCTGAAGAACATCTTTGCTAGATGGGGCTCCCCAAATGAACTGATCACGGATAACGGTCCCCAATTTTCAGGAAGAGCGTTCATGCAGTTCTCTCAGGAGTATGATTTCAGACACATCACCACCAGCCCTCACTATGCACAAGCAAATGGTGAGGCTGAGAGAGCTGTACAGACAGCAAAACGAATCCTGAAACAGACTGATCCTTTCTTAGCCCTCATGATATACAGAGCGACCCCACTGCAGGCCACAGGTGCCAGCCCTGCTCAGCTCATGCTTGGCAGGCAAATCCGCACCACAGTTCCTACTCTGGAGGCTAAGCTGCAACCTGCATGGCCGGATCTCCAGCATGTGAGGCAGGTTGATGAGAGGGCGAAACAGCGCTACAGGCGTGCCTACGATAACAGGCACAACGCCAGACTTCTACCAGAGCTCCAGCCCGGGACCCCCGTTGCAGTGAAGCTGGACAACGAGCGAGGATGGACAAAGGCAGCTTCTGTCGTTGAAAGGTGTGACTCGCCGAGGTCATACCTGGTTCAGACGGACAGGGGAGTACTACGCAGGAACCGTCGCCACCTGAGACCAATCCTCGGCAGTCCAGAGGCTTCAGAGGAGGGTGGAGAAGAACACAGTGAGTGTGATGGAGCATCACAGTCACTGGTTCCAGATGCTGATCCACCTCCTGTCACACTTCCAGTCAGTATGCCATCAACTCCTACACACATCACATCCAGTGGCAGACATGTGAAGCCACCGGACAGATACGGGGAATATGTGACATAGTTGACATAGCCTGCATTGAGAGTGGCATAATAATCCACTGCAGCTATGTGGTGATTATCTGGAAGTCTGCCCAGATCACCTTAGTTTGGAATAATTCACAAGTCTATTTCATCAAAGACTGTCCTAAGAGAAACAACCGTCTCGAAGAAGGAAGAGCATATGGGACTGTTCTGTTAAAAAAAAAAAAAAAAAAAAAAATGTTCTGTGTGTTCTATTCACAAATCTGTTGATGGTCAGTAAAAAAAAAAAGAAATGGAAAGGCAATGTTCATGCCTAAAGAGATAATGGTAATCTAGAAGTTGGTGAATTTATGTTTCATGGCGACAAGGTTTTGTTTATGGAGCAGTTATCTATAATTTGACTGTAAACAGTAATTCATACAGTATAATGCATTTTGTACATATGTCTTAGACTCAAAGAAAGGAAGATGTATTGTAATGGTACTATTTGATATCGCGCAATGCGTAGGGATACCAGAGAGTGACGTCATCTGGGTGCGCCGTCAGCCTGCTCCATGTCAACTGCAGTCAGTCGCCTACCGGTGTTATGTTGTCCGCCTGACAATAAAGCTGATCAACTATACAAGCTGCTTCTACTGGTTTCTACAGTCCATTGTTGGTAGCCATGGTGATGATCACTGATTTTTTTTTGAGGGGACTGACTGTTTGACCTCGTGTCTTTTTTTTAGGTTCACTCAAGAGAGATAATGGCTTCCACAGCAGATAAGAATCTCTCCTGTCCTGTCTGCCATGACATCTGCAAAGATCCTGTCATCCTGTTATGCAGCCACAGCTTCTGTAAAGCCTGTCTGCAGCAATGGTGGAGAACGAAACAAATGCGTGAGTGTCCAGTTTGTAAGGCTCTATCTTCACAGAGAGCACCTCCTCGTAACTTGGTGTTGAAGAACCTGTGTGAGGCTTTCTTATTGGAGCGAGAGCAGAGAGCTTCTGCAGAGTCAGAGCCTCTCTGCAGTCTGCACTCTGAGAAACTCAAGCTCTTCTGTCTGGACCATCAGCAGCCAGTGTGTCTCGTCTGTCTGCATTCAGAAACACACGCCGACCACAGATTCAGACCCATCGATGAAGCTGCACGTGATCCCAAGGAGGAACTCCAGAAATCACTGAAGCCCTTAGAGGAGAAACTGGAGTGCTTTATTGAATATAAAGAAAGCTGTGATCAAATAGTAGAACACATCAAGGTCCAGGTCCAAGACACAGAGAGGCTGATTAAGGAGGAGTTTAAGAAGCTTCACCACTTTCTACAAGAGGAAGAGGGGGCCAGGATCACTGCACTGAGGGAGGAGGAGGAGCAGAAGAGTCAGAAGATGAAGAAGAAAATTGAGGGTCTGAGCAGAGAGATAGCAGCTCTTTCAGACACAGTCAAAACCATAGAGAAGGAGCTGAGAGCGGAAAACGCCTCTTTCCTGCAGAACTACAAGGATACACTGGAAAGAGTCCATCTCCCCCTGCCGGCTCATCCAGCAGGGGGAGCTCTGGGCTCCCAGGAGTTCTCAGGAGCTCTGATAGACCAGGCCAAACACCTGGGCAACCTGAGCTTCACAGTCTGGGCCAAGATGACGGAGATGGTCTCCTACACTCCTGTGATTCTGGACCCAAACACTGCCGGTCCACATCTCATTCTGTCTGAAGATCTGACCAGTGTGAGATTTGGAGAATGGCAGCTGCTTCCTAATAACCCAGAGAGGTCTGCAAGGGACAATTTTGTCCTGGGCTCTGAGGGGTTTGATTCAGGAACTCACAGCTGGAGTGTTGAGGTTGGAGACAATGGCTGGTTCGTGGGTGTGTCTGCACCCAGGTTACTTACTGATATTATGTGGGGAATAGACTTCTCTCATGGTGAATACACAGCATGCACGCCAGACTATAGAAGAGATTCAGTCACTGGTCTCCCAGTGAAGAAGAAGCTCCAGAGGGTCAGAGTTCATCTGGACTGGAACAGAGGAGAACTATCATTCTCTGATCCTGACACTAACACCCACATACACACCTTCACACACGCTTTCACTGATATGCTGTTTCCATACATTGCCACTACGGATGACCTCCCTCTGAAGATATTACCAGTGCAGGCCTCTGTAACACTGAAACGGCACAATTAGAGATGACTGATAACGGACTCATTGTATTTCGTAATTGTTATGACCCTGGCCTAGGGGAACCATGAGGCATAACAAAAGACAAGGAAAACGTCGGTGTAACTTCAAAAGATAATATTTATTTACTAAACCCAAACAAAACCAAACTAAATAAACCATGACATGTGAGAATCAGTAAAGTCAGTAGTGTAAGTGTGAAGAATTCATCCATTCAGTCTGCTTTCTCCGCGGCGATCCAATGCGCGTCAGCGCTGATTGCCCTTCTCCCGCAGCTCTCCAATGCGCACCCGCGCAATCCAGGTGTCATAAGGTGCTTGGATACGCGGGGGCGCGCGTAACACACCCTGAATGGAGAGGAGGAGGCTGCCGCGCTGTGTTTGCGCGCCCCCTCAAATCCCTTTGTTTGATCTGATTGTCATGCGTTCTTGTAAACGTAAGTTTGTTTATTCATTTATCAAGTCCCACTAAACGTTTAACACTGCACTATATCCTGCCGTCTGGTATTATCAGTTGCACGTCGGCATTTCCTTCACAGATTGGGTTGGTGTTTGTTTGTTTGTTACACAGAACACTTCATGATATCCTCTGTTGATTGTCTCACTACCTGCTTATTGTTTCTTAATCATGTCGTTCATTTTCCATTGTTTTTCAGAAACCATGTTAACCATCAGTCAAAGCAACAGCAATATGTAGCCTATTTGTCCTGTCTGCCTGCTCTGTAACCCCCTGCCAGAAAAACATTATACAATACAATCATTGATGTTACACCTGGACTCTGCCTGGATTTATTTGCATGTATGTGATGCAGTATTGATGACACAGTGAGTGGGGAACAAATATCACACCAGAGGAAATCGTTTTTAGTAAGGCATGTGTGGATGAGTGTAGTGTGTGAAGGGTGTTGCATGGATAAACTAAAATGTTGAGGTGAGTGCAGGGTGGGGAGAAGAAAGGAATGAAATCAAATCTAACAGCCTCAGCCAGGAGGGCAGAGTTTTAAAGCTGGAGTGAGCACCGGGCCCAGGTGCACTCCAATTAGCTGATGAGCCAATTTGCCCTCCCAGAGTCCTGAGAGCAAAACAGAAGACAATAAGAATCAAAGCATATAAACAACCTACATAAAGCAAAGGGAAGGTGCAGTGGGAATGTGAAACATAAATAATAAACAGGGGACCGTCACACCCCCCCCCATAAGAACGGGGTCCCAAAAGGAACCACGGCACCAAGTTAAACCCACAATGAATATCTACATTACCAAGGACCAAAATACAGAACCGCTCTCATGGCCAACCTCCCTTGTCACAAGCCTCCAGACCAGCAACCGGTACCTAGGAAGCATTTAAGGAATGGAACAAAGAGACGAGGGAGATCCACAAGAAGAATCAGGTTTAGTCCTGGGGAGCCTGGGACAGCGCGTCCGCCACCACGTTCTCGGTCCCCTTTATATGACGAATATCCAAAGTGTACGACTGTAGGAAGAGCGACCACCTAACCAGTCGCTGGTTTGGACACTGCAGAGAGTTAAGGAAAGTCAGAGGATTGTGGTCAGTATAGACAGTAACAGGAGTACTACCGCCAACATAAACATCAAAATGTTTTAAAGCCAAAATCAATGCTAATGCTTCTTTTTCAATGACAGAATAATTCAACTGGTAACAGTTAAACTTCTTGGAGTAGAAGCTAACAGGTCTATGGATTCCCAGATTGTCCTCCTGCATGAGCACGGCCCCTGCACCCACATGACTGGCATCAGTGTACAGTTGAAATGGCCTATCAAAACGTGGGGCAGCCAAAACTGGAGCAGTACAGAGGAGCACTTTAGCCTGCTCAAAGGCTTTTTGACAGTCGGACGTCCAAATGAATTTGGCATTTGCCTTGAGTAGGTCGGTGAGTGTCACCACAACGGTTGCAAAGTTTCTACAGAAGCTTCTATAGTATCCCACGAGGCCGAGAAAGCGCATCAGCTCCTTCTTTACAGTTGGAACCGGATATTGTTCAACTGCCTGAACTTTGGCACTGACCGGACACACTTGGCCTTGCCCAACCACCCGGCCGAGGTAGGTCACGGTCGCCCTTGCAAACTCACACTTCGCAAGGTTGATCGTGAGCCTCGCCTCCCCCAAACGGATGAACAGTTCACGGATGCGTTCCAGATGAATTTCCCAGGTGTCAGAATAGACGACGACATCGTCCAAATAAACTGCACACCCTGGCAAGTCACCAACAATACGGTTCATAAGACGCTGAAATGTAGCAGGTGCATTTCTAAGTCCAAAAGGCATCACGTTGTAAGAGTAAAGACCATTTGGAGTTATGAAAGCGGCTATCTCACGTGCACGCTCTGACAAGGGAACCTGCCAATATCCCTTCAAAAGATCGAATTTGCTCACAAACTTTGCGGAGCCCACTTGGTCGATGCAGTCCTCCATCCTGGGAAGTGGAAAAGAATCAGGTTTAGTGATGTTATTCACTTTACGAAAGTCAGAACAGAAACGTAATGTACCGTCCGACTTGGGAACCAACAAACAAGGTGAAGACCAGCTGGATGCACATGGCTCTGCAATCCCATTCGCCAGCATATAATTCACCTCTGCATCCAAGTGTTTACGTTTGTCCGCATTGACACGGTAGAATCTCTGCCTAATTGGCTTAGCATCGCCAATGTCAATATCGTGTTCAATTAGATGAGTCTGGCTAGGTGTATCGCCAAACAAGCATGGGAAATCACAAATCAAATGAGAAAGTTCTCCCCGGCACGACTCAGACAAGTGGTCCAACAGTGTATCCAGGCAAGAAAGTGATTCAGAATTTTTTAAACGCCCGTGTACCAAAGCTTGATCAGGTGTACCCAGCCCATCTTCGTCACATTCCATGTTGGAAGGAAACACAGGAACAGCCATGCAAACTGCATGGGCCAAACCAACACCTGGCTGCACACACAAGACAGATGACTCAGAGGTGCGTGCGTAGTAAGGCTTAAGCAAATTAACATGGCACAGTTGTGTTGGTTTCCTACGTTGAGGCGTCGAAATGATATAATTTTGCTCCGAGACTTTCTTTAACACAGTGTGTGGACCAGAGAACTTTGCTTGAAACGGTGAAGTGACAATTGGAAGCAGGGCAAGCACTTGGTCTCCAGGACTAAAAATGCGGCGCTCAGCACTACGATCATACAGAAGTTTCATTTTGTCCTGAACTGACGCTAGCTTCTCTTTAGCCATTAATCCAGCTGTGTAAAGCTTATGTCGAAAGCCATTAACGTAGTCAATCAAATTTCTAGGAGGCCGTGCCTCTATCCAATCACCGGACAGTGCAGCTAAAGGCCCCCTTACTGTATATCCAAAAACCAGTTCATTCGGGCTAAAGCCTGTGCTTTCCTGCGTTACCTCTCTCGCAGCAAGCATCAACCAAGGCAAACCCTCTTCCCAGTCTTTACCCATCTCCGTGCAGTATGCACGCAGAACAGATTTCAAGGTTTGGTGGAAGCGCTCTAATGCCCCCTGGCTCTGGGCATGGTATGCTGAGCTCTGGCTGTGCCGGACACGCAGCTGCTGCAACACCTGAGAGAACATATGGGAAGAGAAGTTTGAACCCTGATCAGACTGAATGACTTTTGGAATACCAAATATGGAAATAAATTGAGAGAGAGCACGCACAATGGACCGAGTAGTAATGGTACGCAGAGGGTACGCAGCAGGATAGCGAGTAGTCTGGCACATGACAGTTAACAAATAAACTGCCCCAGACTTTGAGGGTGGCAAAGGGCCCACACAGTCTATTATCAAGTGCTCAAATGGCTGGCTAATGGCAGGAATGGGACACAGTGGTACTGGTTTCAGGACCTGGTTAGGCTTGTCAGTCAGCTGACATGTATGACACGTTTTAACAAACGCAGAGACTTCTTTCTTCATACGAGGCCAAAAGAAATGTCTTAGAAGCCGGTCATACATTTTCCTCACACCGGAGTGCCCAGACTCATTATGAGCCACTTGCAACACTGACTGGCGCAATTTAACTGGCAGCACTATTTGAAACACAGGTTCCCCCACAAACCGTCCACTATGCTGCACCCATTTTCTCACCAACAGTGAGTCCTGCAGGAAATAGCCACGAGCACTGTCAAGCACCTCATCCTCCGGCCGTATCAGATCCACCAGCTCTTTCAGGGAGAGGTCAGCTTGCTGCTCTGCAACAAGTTCCAAACGTGTTATTGACAAAGGGAAATCAGAAAGAGGTAATGAGAATTTTTCAGAGGGTTTGCCTTTAAGTGACTGGCACGCTGATTTCTCCTTCAACGCCGCCATTGCGCGCGTCACTGCGCAAGCCGTAAAAACCTCTGGAAAGTGACGCTCATTCTCATCAGGTTCCAAGGTCACCAGGGGAATGGACGTCACCACTGCAGGCGGTGGCACACTCGCCCACACACGAGCACCAACCAGGTCATTACCCAGGATCACTGTCACTCCTGGAATCGGCAGTGCCGGGCGCACGGCAAGCACTGCTTCCCCCTGGAACAAGTCACATTTGAGGATTACTTTATGCAATGGAACGAGCAAGACATTCATATCCATGCCCCGAACAGGAACAGCATTGCCGGTCTCAGACTCCTTTGTTAAAGGCAGAACTCCAGCCTGGATAAATGAATCAAAAGCCCCAGTGTCCCTCAAAATGTTCACTGGCACTTCCACCCCACCTTCAATCATAGACACAAAGCCCCTCATGATGAATGGTCGGTACGAATCCAGCGCACTAAAAGATGAGTCCTTGTTATGAAACAGGCTAGATGTAGCCTGGACCGAAGATCCTTCCAGCACCACCCCTCCTCTCATAGAAGGGCGAGCCTCAGATCTTCCACAAGTTGACACCGGGCGAACAGCAGCGCCCCCGCCAGCCCCTTTTGCATGAGAATTATAAGCTGCATTTTTAGGTTTAGGATTTAGCAAATAACAGTCTGATTTCCAGTGGCCCCGTTTATGGCAGTAATTGCAAACCTTCTCTGGCTCACGCAAATTACCGTTACCTCTACTTTCAATAGGAAAGGTTTTATTAAACCGACCAAAAGATTCACTGGCCGTGCTATTACCATAGCCAGCCTTGGCCTCTCCAAAACTGCTACGGTGCGTCAAGACGAAATCATCTGCAAGAGCCGCCGCAGCCGCCGCGTTCTGTGCTTTCTGCTCACTGATATAGGTTGCCACACGAGCAGGAACAGAATTTTTAAACTGCTCCAGCACCATCAAATCACATAACCCATCAAAATCTATAGCACCCGAGGCGGAACACCAACGAGTGAAATGGGTTGTTAAATCACGTGCAAACTCAAGATGACTCTGTTTTTCTCCCCTTTTCCAGTACCTAAACCGTTGCCGGTAAGCCTCGGGGACGAGCTCATATGACTTTAGCACCGCTGATTTTACACAAGAATATTTTTGACTGTCAACAGCATTTAATGCAGAATAAACCTCCTGCGCTTTGCCTGTCAGAACACACTGCAGCATCAGTGTGCGCGCAGAGTCTGGCCAATTACGCGCGTCGGCCACGCGCTCAAACAGCGCAAAAAACGAGTCAGGGTCACGCTCAGAAAATTTTGGCAACAGACGAAGATTCCCAGACACATCAAAACCCCCAGAAACAGACCTACCCGACTCATCCGCCCCAGCCGGAAGCTTGCCGTCCCTAATCAGCTGAAGTCTAGTCTGTTCCACATCCAATTTGGCCTGTTCCGTCTGCTGACGCATTTTTTCAATACCGTATTGGCAATCCAACTTTATTTTATCATGTTCCATTTGCATCAAAAGCAACTCTTTCTGCTGATCAAAAGTTAAACCTGGTGTGGCAACCAAGGGTAAAGGCACATGTGCACCAGGGGGAGGCGCTTCAATGGGGAAAGTTTCAACTAAAACTTTTTTCTCAAATAAATGTGTTTTCAAAGCAGCCTTCAAATTAGCTTTGACTTTTTTTTCTTTATCATCAATTTCAATTTCATAATGTCCAGCTATGTTGATCAGTTGTTGCTTTGTACACTCATTAAGCAACTCCTCAGAGGGAGAAGCCACAAAGTCATCAACAGTCACCATGCTCACTCAGGTGAGGTGTGTGTGCAATCAATGCAATTAAGTAATTACCCAGCTGGCAAACCAAAATTATGGCAAACATAGCATACAAGTGCCCCTCTAATGGCCTATTTAAACCCCAAAGCTAATACTAAACTCCACCCGTCTTCATACAGTTACTTGTGGTGGGTATTTACGCACTGAAGGTCACCGCAAAGACCTAGCTCAGCCCAAAGAATAGGAAAAGCAACCAATAATTGGCGACTCGCTGCAAACTTTGGATGTGCCCCCGAGACATATGCTGACGCACATGCTACAACCACGTTCACCGTACACTAAGCCACCCCCCGGCCTAAACCCACGGCCTATTTAACCCCGAGGGAGTAAAGCACCGCACCTAACAGGGAAACACTTATATGCTCAAACAATTAAACTCATAAACCAGCCAGGCAACACTTACCTTAACATTGATTCTCAGCACACACCAAGACCTGGAAGAAAAACTCTCCACCCCGCACAATTAACACCCATAATCAGCACCAAACAGAATGCCGAGCAAAACACCAACCTTTTCCCCGCAAAAGCGAGCCAAAAAGCGGACGAGCCCCCACTTTGTTATGACCCTGGCCTAGGGGAACCATGAGGCATAACAAAAGACAAGGAAAACGTCGGTGTAACTTCAAAAGATAATATTTATTTACTAAACCCAAACAAAACCAAACTAAATAAACCATGACATGTGAGAATCAGTAAAGTCAGTGGTGTAAGGCATGTGTGGATGAGTGTAGTGTGTGAAGGGTGTTGCATGGATAAACTAAAATGTTGAGGTGAGTGCAGGGTGGGGAGAAGAAAGGAATGAAATCAAATCTAACAGCCTCAGCCAGGAGGGCAGAGTTTTAAAGCTGGAGTGAGCACCGGGCCCAGGTGCACTCCAATTAGCTGATGAGCCAATTTGCCCTCCCAGAGTCCTGAGAGCAAAACAGAAGACAATAAGAATCAAAGCATATAAACAACCTACATAAAGCAAAGGGAAGGTGCAGTGGGAATGTGAAACATAAATAATAAACAGGGGACCGTCACATAATATACGCATATACCTTGTAAAAAGAATTACTGCTTCATATGGATCTCACCAAACCATGACATTTTGGGACATGTTTCCAAATGATATAAAAACGGCCTTCAATTAAAGTCGATGACGCATTAACCAATCAGAAGACAGGTATTCACACCATGTCTTCAGTTTCTCAAAATGAATGGGAAATGGTGTCCTATTGCAAATCTGATTGTTCTGTGGAGTAGGGCTGCAACTAACCATTATTTTCATAATCGATTAATCTGTGGATTATTATCTCGATTAATCGATTAGTTATTTGGTCTATAAAATGTCAGAAAATGGTAGCAAATGATTATCAGTGTTTCCCAAAGCCCAAGATGATGCTCTCAAATGTCTTGTTTTGCCCACAACTCAAAGATAATATCAGTTAGTTTACTGTCATACAGGAGTAAAGAAACCAGAAAATATTCACATTTAAGAAGCTGGAATTAGAGAATTTATACTTTTTCTCTTAAAATTGTACTCATAACGATTAATCGATAATCAAAATAGTTGTCGATTAATTTTCTGTCGATCGACTACTAATCGATTAACCGTTGCAGCTCTACTGTGGAGATGTTTTCCTGTGGGGTCAGCAGCCTAAATCATAGAGAAGTGTGCTTGTGAACTGATCCAGGAAGTCCGGAGCTTCCGCCTTCCGACTATAAAAATATGTCATGCCTGTGCTACTCTATAGTCTGTAATATGTGAACTTAAAGGCCTTTGCTCCTCTATGCAGCAGAGGCCATTGACAAAATGTCCTCCACCCATCTCACTCGGCGGTTGTTGGCGGGCCTTTCTTTAGAGATTTCCCAAGTTGAGCCCACAGACATTTCTGCCTGGACATCTCTTCTCCAGCTGGGGCCACCTCTTTTCCTCGTTCCTTGGGGGTTCCATTTCAGGGCTTGTCGGGTGATGTTTGTGCCACGTTCTTTGAATTTGTACGTCACGTCAGTGGGATCCTGTCTTGTTCATTTCCACAGGTCCACATTGCTTACTTTGTCTCCACCAGATGTTTAGTATTCTCCTGAGGCAGGTGATGGTGAATGTTTCCAGACTGGTGTGTTTTGTTGTTCTCCATGTCTCTTTCATGTCTTCACGTTGGAGTTATAGGGCCATATGAATTCCGTTTTATTTCCCCCCCAAATTCATTTTTTTCCATTTGAATTTGAATTTAGGCGTTAGGGTTGTTGTTTTTTTGTGATGACTTGATCATCTGTTTCTCGAAGTGACAACCAATTTGTGAGGTGATGTAAAGGTCCCCCGCAAGACCGTCCACCCTCTCAAAACGCCCCAGTCGAAAATTTAATTACCGTATCTCTCTACGCCTATTTTACAATTTACGAAACATGTTACTACAATAATTTGGCCTATTTTTGAATTTTACTTTTTTAAACAATCTTGAAAATTCAGCAATATTCCATGTTTTACAGTTGATTCTATTTTTATTACCATCCGTTCGTGTTTTCTGCATTGTGGAAATCATATGGCCCTAGAGTTAGATGTGTATTTTGGTGTTAATTGATTTGGGATGTGTTTTGAGCTTGGATCTTTCTAAGCATGTTGTTAAACACCACCCATAGCTTTATTGATCCTGCTTTTATGTCAGTGCCGCATCTGTCCCCCCTGTGGTGTCCACACAACACACTGCCTAGGTATGTCCCCCTGTGGTGTACACACAGTACACTGCCTAGGTATGCCCCCCCTGTGGTTTCCACACAACTCACTGCCTAGGTATGTCCCCCCTGTGGTTTCTACACAACACACTGCCTAGGTATGTCCCCCCTGTGGTTTCCACACAACACACTGCCTAGGTATGTCCCCCAGTGGTGTCCACACAATACACTGCCTAGGTATGTCCCCCGGTGGTGTCCACACAATACACTGCCTAGGTATGTAACCCGGTGTTGTCGACACAACACACTGCCTAGGCATGTCCCCCCGGTGGTTTCCACACAACACACTGCCTAGGTATGTCACCCGATGCTGTCTACACAACACACTGCCTAGGTATGTGCTGCTTCTAGCTCCTCTAGGGCAGGGCTGTGCAGGAGGATAGGTTTGCTGCTTATGGAAAGGATCTTCATTAGCTGTCTTTGCTGTGTTGGGTGTAAGACAAAGATTTGTCACAGCTTGTAATGTTTGAAACAGCAAAATTATTCTAATTTCCAAATGTTGTACCTTAGAAGCAAGATTGTGACTTTTTGTTTTGTTTTTACATTTTTTTTTACTGTACGAAAATATTGTATACATTAAAATAAAACAAAAAAGATGGTTCACAGAAGTACAAACACCTCTTATTTAATGTGAGATAAATTAGATATCTGACATCACTGTTGGTTATCACTGTTGCCTCACAGCAAGAAGGTCCCGGGTTCGAACCCTGGTCCATCCCAGGTCTTTTCTGTGTTGGAGTTTGCATGTTCTCCCCGTGTTCGTGTGGGGTTCCTCCGGGTGCTCCGGTTTCCTCCCACCATCAAAGACATGTATGTTAGGGTTAATACTCCTGTCAGTGCTCCTGACCAAGGCAATGGCAAAAGAACTGGAGTTGGTCCCCGGGCGATGCACTGCGGCTGCCCACTGCTCCTAGTTCTAGGAAGGTTCCTAGTAGAGGATGGGTCAAATGCAGAGGATGAATTTCCCCATTGGGGATAAATAAAGGATAACAACTTATAACTTAACTTAACTTTACAATAGTTATGGGTGTGACAGTGCTAGGTAAAAGTTCTTGTAATCCCAGTAAATAGTCTCAAAATATTACACATAATTGTATGCCTCAGCCCGGCGATAGCCCTGGCCACAGGTATTATGTTTTCAGGTGGTCCGTACGACGTAGATAGCTAGGATAGGAAGGTCGTAGAGCAGGGGTGCCCAATAGGTAGATCTCGGGCCATCAATAAGTAGCTTGCCAAAGAAATCCAAAATGTATTATTTTTATTTTAATGCATGAACTAAATTCCATTCATGTATAGCTAACTCAGTACAGTATTTTACATGATAATATTAAATAATGTTAAATAAATAGAATAGAATGCAGTTAAAATGTGCTAAATATGTACTTGGGGCTTTTGTCTGTTTTTATGTGCTTATGTGCTGTTGCTCTGGCATGTATTGTATAGAATATGCTAATGTAATCTTGCATGTTCTTTTTTATATGTGCTCATGCATGTTCTTTTTATATGCTATTAATCTGCTTGTGCGTTTCTTCTTTTATATGCTTTTGTCTACTTATGTCTTCTGTACTATTGCATGTGTTTGTTAATGTTTCACATATAACATCAACCTGCCAGGGACTGCAGATGAAAATTAGCCTGTATGGCTAAATCTGGCACATTTACATGATGGACTCACATGCTTATGTTAATTAATGTGCATTGTCCCTTTTCTTAAATAAATAAATAAACAAACAAACAAACGAACAACTCTCCCTAGAACGGCAGAGAGGGTGGAGTTAAAAACTTCAATTTGCAATTTGTTTTTCAAGAATGTTATTTCCATAATTGATATAGTAAAAAAAAAAGTAGTTTTGTAATGTGCTTGTGGCACATTGTAAGACCGGCTGCAGCTAAATGCATAAGCACGTGAGGATCTCAACAGTTGTCACAAAACCGTGTTCACCAGCAAGATTGTCAAACTCGATTGTTCTCCCTAGGTTGTTGTTTTCCGTTACATTCAAAACTTGGATCTGAAATATTTTACTTGTTATTCAAACTGTGGTTTTTATACTTCTGGTTGTGTAACAGACTAAAGTAAATGTGTAGGTGCAGGACTAGTCAACACCACAGAACATGAAACATTCAGCTTTACATGCAGGATTAAAGTTCTATATTGTTATCTAGCTTTGTACCTACAGTTGTGATGTTCAAATATATTTTCTTCTTGCAGATTTTACAGAATCGTTATGTGCTCTTGCATCTTTCTTACTCGAGATTTTATCCAAAACCTATCTCTGTTGGTCGTGTAAGAAACCTGGACATTTGGCCAGGAACTGCACTGTGTCTGTGGAGGACGAAGGAGGGACACAGGCTGAAGAGAACGTTATTAGAGTCAGGGGACTGACGATTGTGTCTCCAGAGGAGAATGTGTGCAGCCGGGGGGAAGAGAACGCTGTTACAGTCGGGAGAGCAACGCTCCTGTCTCCGGGTGAGCGAGAGGGGTCAACGCCGGAGGAACCAGCCCAACCTGACTGCTCCACACCCCCCACAATTGCGGTGCAGGAAGCCGAGGTGGAGATCGCTGACGGTTGTGTTCCCCCCACTGACCTTAACACGCTGCCCCCTGGGGGAGGGGGACGGGAGGACGAGCGCGTGCAAGAGGCGGAGGAAGAGGAGTACTGTGCAGATGTGGACCTGACAGACGAGGACATGGACGCCATCTGGTATATCGGGGAAGATGAGTGGAGGCGCAGGCAGGCGGAGGACGCGGATATCGGTCCGGTGTATGCGTGGGTCGCGGCCGGACGCCGGCCCCCTGTGGAGAAGGTTCGCACATGTTCCGGTGCCACGAAGCTACTGTGGAATATGTTTTCGGACCTGCGTCTGGAGAGTGGGCTGTTGAACACGGGGGGGTTCCAGAGGGTTGTGCCCAGCTACCTGCGGGGGGGGGGGGGGGGGGGGTGCTACGATGGGGACACAGGGGAGTCGGGGCCAGTCATCGGGGGGTGGAGGACACACTCTGGAATTCTACTGGGGCGAACTCAGGGAGAATGTGCGGAGCTACTGCAGGGCGTGTGATGACTGTAGGGCACAGAGGGGGGACCGAAGAGAGTCACCCTGCGAAGGACTAACCCCACTGGGGGTTGGGAGGGACTAGAGTGCTTCAGATGGGACAGAAGCTTTGAAAGGGGGGATGGAAATGGTGGTGGTTAAATTAGAGTGAAATGTGTGTAAAAAAAAGAAAGGGGCTATTTGTGTGGGAATGTTAATTGAAAATATGGGTAATGTGAAGTAACGAAAATTAAGTGGGGAAATAAGACAAGACTGTTTGGGGGGAAATTTAATGTCTGTGGGGGTTATTGGGAAAAAGTGTTGATGTGTTGGTGTGTTTTGGTACAGGGGGATATGTGTGGGTTGTGGGTGCCCGCGTGGGAGCGGGCCTAAGAAGGGAGGGGGTAATGTGGCGACCCAGAGTTTGACATGTCGGTGGCGATTACGACGTTACGTGAAGGCAGCGGACCAGCCAGTGTGTAGGGGACTTCCGGTCTCGGGTGGGGGAGCGAGTCTGGGAATACGAGGAAGCGGACAGGACGTGTGTGTAGCTAGGAGCTGTGTGTGTAGCTAGAAGCTATGAGTGTGAACCAGGAATAAAGACTGTACCAAGTATTGCCTCTTCTCCTCCTCACTTAATGATCCCGGGAGCGGATTATTACAGTACCTACAGTTGTGATGTTCAAATATATTTTCTTCTTGCAGATTTTACAGAATCGTTATGTGCTCTTGCATCTTTCTTACTCGATATTTTATCCAAAACCTATCAAACCTTTTTTTTTTTATTAATATTGTCTTATTTACAGATTGGGAAAAAGAAAGAAAGATAAATAAATAAACTTGTTTAAATCACTGTTATTATTGGTTGCTGTACACTTACTATCATCTTAACAGAGGCAGGAGATATTTCATTTTAGTGGTGGGTATGTGCCAGAGATGGTTCACATGCAGTGTCAGTAGGGGGCGCCAGTCTCACAGAACATGAGTGGTTGGTGAATGGCTAGGTGGAGAGAGGAGAGAGAGAGGGAGGAGGGGCGGAGAGAGGAGAGAGAGAGGGAGGAGGGGTGGAGAGAGGAGAGAGAGAGGGGGGAGGGGGGAGGGGTGGAGCGAGAGAGGGAGATTGAGGCGACATACACTGTGAAAATGACAATGTTATTGTAGTCAGCTTGTTGCAGAAAGCTGACTTGTTGTTGTTGCTTTGTATCCCAGTTATTATAAACAAATTGTGAATGTATCACAAGATCTTCCCAACACCTATATCCTTGTAGCCTACTCAAGAGTGACATTCATATTTCAAGCACAAGCACCTTATGTGACTGGTAACAAACACTATGTTGTAATGTTGTATTTTTTATTTTATTTTCTTTCCTGTGTCTGAGTTTGTTTTTCTTGTTTGTGTATTAAAAAAAAGAAGAAGAAAAAAAGAGTGACATTCATATTCAAAAACTATGATTTGAGACATATCTGAATTAGTATTTCAGGTGAACAACAATGTAAAGAAGCAATTTTGAGATTTGACGGAAAAAAAAACTGTGGAAAACATACCTGCTTCTGTCTCATCCCCAGTTACAGCCATTTCTACTCCAAGGTTTTCCAAGAGAAACTGTCCACTTCAAGTCTCCTCTCTAACTGAAATGTGACCATGGCCACCAGCGAGGCTATGTGTGCAATTTACAATTAGAGGCATTGACATCACCATGACATCACTGGCCTCCTGATGTCAACAGCGCAGTTTGCTCTCTCCCCCGACACAGCGCTATGAGTCACGGGCTCTCTGCTGTTTGAATGAATGAAATGAATGAATGAATGAATGAAAAAATTTATTGGTCACCACCACCACCACCAAGCATACACTTAGGTCATAACCAAAGGTTTGGGGCAGAAGCAAACGCTTATGTAAAGCCCCCCCTTTTCTTACAATTAAAATAAGAAGATCATCATGATCAGACATTTTGGACATTGTCCTTACTTGCCATCAAATAAACAACAAAGGATTGCAAGGAAAAATATCCTAATACAAGAAACAAACAACAACAACAAAAACAAAAAAAGCAAAAATAAACAAATAATACAACAGTCAAAAACCAGTGGGTAGCAAATAACAAAACAAACACAATCCATACATGCATATTCATACATTTTATAATCATTGTTTTATTATTATTATTATTATTATTATTATTATTATTATTATATATATATACATATACCTATATATATATATATACTTATACATACACTTTTTTTTTTTCTTTATTATTATTATTATTATTATTATTATTATTATTATTATTTATTTGTTTATTTCTTTTTTCTTCTTGTCCCCCACATCATTCGGTTTGTCTTTTGGCTGGAGAGGAATTTTCTTCAGCTAGGCAGAAGTGTAGGCTATATGGCTGGTTGAAGGTGGCTCTTTATAATAACAACAAAAAACCTCCCTGTGTAAGCCAGAAATAAAATTGGCCAACACATCCTGTTGTTTTTTATAATCCAAAATGGGATATTTGGATTAAACTCAAAAAAGTGTATTGCTACATAGGAGTCGTGATCAGCATTTCTTCCCCTTGTAGTTGAAGTAACCT
Organism: Poromitra crassiceps; assembly: GCF_964638095.1. NCBI lineage: Eukaryota > Metazoa > Chordata > Actinopteri > Beryciformes > Melamphaidae > Poromitra > Poromitra crassiceps. Next base: position 101,758,283 of record NC_139624.1, read on the forward strand.
TCTGTTACTTCCCTTTACCTACTTGTTAACTGCTTTATTCATGTAACAGGGAGACTCAATCGCAAGGTTGAAAGTTCATGTAAACAGCTTAACCTGAAAACGATCTTAACCATAGTATGGGCAATAGGCTGTAAACAAACTGTTCACTAGTTGATTCCACAGTCTGTAATAAGGCAGCTGGCCCCCTCTGCTGGTAAGTAGATGACGAGGACTGAGGAGTCCTCAAGTCCTCCTTGAGGAGTTCAGTGACTCATCTACAGAAAGTAACTGTGTTTCCCCACCTTGTCAATCCGATGCCAATTTAAATATTGAGTTTTAATAGTGGTAAATGTAGCAAAACAGGCCAGACTGGTCACTGGGTGGTTTTAATGATGGTAAATGTAGCAAAACAGGCCAGACTGGTCACTGGGTGGTTTTAACAGTGTTGGGAAAGTTACTGAAAATTGGTAATTAGTTACAGTTACTAGTTACTTCTCTCAAAAGGTAATTTAATTACCTCTAAAGTTACCAGTTACTTCAAAGTAATTAGTTACTAGGGAAAGTAACTTTTGCGTTACTTTTAAAAGTCTGCTTCGATTGTTATTAATGCACACATTATGTTAGTGTTGCTGTGCCACAGTGTGGCATTGAACCTTCGCTTATTGGGGAGGCTTATAGCCTATCAAGGTCATTAGCCTCTGGGGCTCTGGCTGCAGCTCTCTCCCTGGACTAGGTCTGAGGATCAGAAACTGGCTAATCCTCTGAAGTTGTCCGTTATTTTCATGTCCTAAAGTAACTAGTAACTAGCCCAGTTACTATTTTAGTAACTAACTGAGTTACTGAATTTGAAAAAGTAATTAGTTAGATTACTAGTTACTGAAAAAAGTAGTTAAGTTACAGTAACTAGTTACTTAGTAACTAGTTACTCCCAACACTGGGTTTTAATGATGGTAAATGTAGCAAAACAGGCCAGACTGGTCACTGGGTGTCTGTTCTCACATCCAGGTCAAAACTATGGCCAATATGCACAAGTCAGAGATTAAGTTTGATGTGGTCGTCACTGGTCGATCCAGCATCCAATTCAATGTAGGATTTTGGGCCTATAAGTTAGGCTGATACCTTTGATTCTGATTCTACTAGTTGGCGCTGGGACCTGGGACCCAGTGCACTCATGTCAAATTGTGTTGTCCCAGTTGTGCAAAACCTGGCGAGCTTGAATCAATCAGAGTGAGTAAAACAATAAACTGGAAGTTGACAAAAAATGTGAGGTAGACCTACATAAATTGTGGCAATCTTTGTATGTATTTGAAAACTAATGTGTGTATTGGTAGAAATCTCTCCAACAATTCTGGTTGGCCAAAAGAGTTAACTGTCAACAGGGTGCCCCAGTAAAGCACATGCCATAAAAATGCCATCCACTTACAGAAGACCTAAGCCATGTCAATAACTGATGGTAACATACATTTACTACACTATGCTAGCTTGTTTGCCATAGTTTTTCTCTGTTGTTTTCAATAAGTGAATTAAGACATCAATTAGGCTACATGCCTGATATGGGTTTTCTCCTCAAATAAGTTATTAAAACATTGCATTTTATTATTATTTTATTTTTACAAATAGGCTATACAATTATTAAGACACCCAAAGTTAATCCATGTAGCCTAATGCAGGGGTTCCCAAACGTTTCAATGCCAAAGCCCCCCAAATAGCATTAGCCTTTGACCCCAGCAAAAACCATTGACAATACTATTGAACATTTAAAAAATCAGAATATATTTCCTTACATTTATGAATGTAATAACCTAATAATTACACTTGTATCTCAAATCTTTTCTCAAATCTTATCCAATATTCCTTCATTATTCAATATTTCGTTATAAAAGCATGGCAAATTTGATGCCTTCCAGATTTTTATGTGGAAGGAAAGGATTCAATTATATATGATGTCTCTATGTGACCATGCAGGGAGTTCCCCAAATACACCAAATATGCAGTCAACTCATGAGTTCAACAGAGTGCATGCGCTGCGTTCAGGTATCTGAAATCTGTTTTGAAGTTTTGGAGCAACTTCATAAGAGCAAAAGTTGGTGACGTAGTGGCATTTTATTAATTTCTTGATTCGCCCTCTTATATATCAGTGGGACATTAGTTTGTGGAGATGTCTCAGTGCTTGGTACTGCAAACACAGTGCATAGGTTGTTAAACTGGTCATAACTAAAGCCAGTGCAGTACTGGAAATAGTTTGAAATATTGTCGTGGTGCAAGATTGATGGTGTCATTCCGTTTAGAATCAGATCTTTTCTTAATTCAGCAATTTCGGCATCCCTCTGAGCCAGCATAGTCTTTAATCTCAGCGGTTCTTGCTCCTCTTAACTTGCGGGCAGCTCTGATGACGGATGCTGGTCCAGTTGTGGTTGATCTTTCCCTGGTGGCTGTTCTTGCTCTTCCCTGCAAATACAAGTTCATGGTTAATTTGTATAATCAATGAAAGGACATTGTCGCTAAATAGCATAAATTAAGACCGCATAGCACCAGTGCCAATAACCACAATATAGCCCTCCCTCTCATTATGTTATTGCTGTTATATATATATATATATATATATATATATATATATATATATATATATATATATATATATATATATATACACACCGTGTCGACAAACATCTCCAGACATTCTACATCCTAACATCTACACTACAGAGCCATCATCCCCAGGCCCCTCTCTCCAGACATTCTACATCCCAACATCTACAGTACAGAGCAATCACAGCTTCAACCTGGAGGAAGCAAGGAAGATTCAAGTTGAGACAAAGGCACAGGCTGCCTGTGACAAATGGCACAAAGAGCGAGAGGGAAGACATGACCATAACAGAAGCAGCCTCAACCATCAAAGATTTATATGTGGTCAACAATGGACAAGATATCAAAGTGTCAAAAAGCCACAACTGCTACTATCAAATCCAAGCGCAGCTGCTTTTGTGGACTTGACTACTGTGATTTTATCCTTTACACACACTGTATGTGAATGGTGTTGAAGTTTAGTATAAAGTGATGTCAGACTTAGAGGCATGTTTGGGTTAGTAGGCATCCCGCGGGCTCGCCTGCCCTGCAGCTCGCCGAGCTGGCCCTGCAGCTCGCATGCGCAGCTCGCATACGCAGCTCACCGCCTGCGCAGCCTCGCCCGCCCTGCAGCTCGACCATTGTGCTCTTATGACACCACTGATGATGTCACAACTTCGCATCACTGAGGACATGGCTTTTATGACATCAATGATGATGTCACAATGCCTATGAAAGTAGAGGAGGTAACCACTGCGCTCAGACAGGTGCGTAATCCAATGTAGAAATGTCACAGGTAAATGAGAAGATAGGGACCGCACTCGAGGAATATCGTTTTAATTTTCTTACCTATGCCTATGACATAATCAGTGATGTCACAATGCACAATTGCTCAAGTGACAGCACTGATGACATCACTTCCGGGACAATTAAAAGAGCCCACTTGCTTCCTTTTACTTATGATGATGATGATGATGATGATGATGTATTTTTTCTTAAAGTGAATTTTGAATCTTAAATCTTGTATCTAATTTTCATCACACAAATCCAAGTTAGTTGTGTTCACGACATGGACTAGGAGGTTTGAGCGTCCTTGAACGCAACTGTTGGCCGAAGAAAAGTTATAGGTCGTCTGCCTTTCTTTTTACACTAGTATTTTCGTTTTGAGGATTGTTCCAGGAACTAGGTGGTGATTCGCACAGCTGAAATGAAAGAACATCGTGATCGGAATAAAACAGGTTACAGTAGGCTAGTGATGAGTACATTCGAGAATTTGCACAATCCCTAAGAGGCTTCCGTAGTTTTAGCCGATACCATTTTAAAATGTAGGGATATTACATAGATATTACCTCCGGAATATGTGGTTTCGTGAGTTAATTCTGAATGGGATTTGTCCCACTCTTATACATAGGTGTAAATAGTATATGTGTTATTAAATAAACTACATTCCCTCAAACAAGCTTTGTAAAGATAAAACGTTCGTCCAATATACTCCTCCAGCTGATACAATGGTATAATCCAAGAGGTAGCGTAATGGAAGACCTGTAAGTGAGACACATCAAGCCTGTGACAGCGGAGAAACTTGAGTTTTATAACAAGTAAATACTGTACAGAGGTACGTACTGTTCAAAACTTATGGCTTGACCTCAGTGACTTGTTCTTGTTAACAATAATACCAGCGTTTGCTGTGCTGTCAGTGCAAATGTAGGGAAATTGCAACGAAGAAGCCCATATTTGCTAACGATAGCTAGGCTAACTCCCTGCTAGCTAACTTGCTGGTTGCCTCCGCAGGTAAAACTGTATTGACTTTAGCAGGAAGAAGTAGCATGCTAGGTAGATGCTAGTTAGCCTGTTAGCTAGCCTTCCTATTTTGGGATTGGCATTTCGCTAGCTAGTAACTTGCCATTTCCATAACTGCATGGTATATCTTTGTAGATAGGCTGTTTACTCAGTAATTATAACACTCCACGGTATAAGATGGATGTCGTTTGATATGAAATAACGTAACGAGCAAGGAAATTGTGCATGATGTTGCAATGTTTTCTGTGACGTTAAATCAACTGGTTTGAATGACGAGAACCATCACAGGGCCTGCTTTCTCCTCCTTGTAGGTAACCTCAGAATTATTGTGTCACAGATAAACCTAAGTCTTTACGGAAGTATATACTGGTATTCAGCAGTCTTGCGAAGCAAATTCCTCTGATACAATTGTATTCATGTGTAATGGTTACCCCATTGACTGTCTATGCACATTGTTGATAAGCGTTAATAGAGGCCATGAACTTGACCACAATGTTTATATCATATTTTGTTTGCCAGCTACCTTATTAATGTGAGCAGCTGATTTGAAGTAGATTATTTATCATAAACCTAATTTCTATTGACTTGGTTTGCATGTTGATGGAGACCTGTTAACTTTGCCCTTTATTCAACAGCTGTGTAATGCACAGTTATTTAAAGTCTTTATGATGGCAAATGTTGAGATTATTTGTATTGACTACTCCATAAATAATCTAGGGCTTCATACTAATAATCTGAATCACAGAAAAGGGGCACACAAATGTTGTTTGAGATTCAATTTCTTATATTTATTTTACTGCCTTGACAAAATATCAGTTTTTACTTTGTGTGCAAAGTCTGGTAGTGCTACTCATGCCTGGACCAATAACTTGAAACCTTTTCAATTAGGCTATATTGAGTTTTTGCTTTTAATTGCCTAAATGGCAAGATGCTTAGGTGGATTGGTACATTATGACAGACAAGACCAGTCAATTCTACAAATCCAGCCATGTGAATTTCTGTCGTCATTCATTCATTCATTTTTCTGTCAGGCTAAAAGAGAAACCATACAATGTCCTTGAAGCCGCGGGTGGTGGATTTTGACGAGACATGGAACAAGCTACTGACGACAATCAAGGCAGTTGTGATGCTCGACTACGTGGAGAGAGCCACTTGGAATGACCGGTTCTCGTATCCTATGCAAACTTGCCTAATATTTGAGTCTGTGATTTGAATCACAACACAAAAGTTTTCTGCTAAATTTCAGTACAGTGACTATGACTATGAATTGAACCACCTTGTCAGTACAATAAAGCAGCAGGCAGCATGCATAGAAATGATTGTATCAGACTTGTATAGCACCAAATATGCCGAATTCAAATAGGCACTGGTAGTTTAGAGAGTTATTTTACTAAGAGGGTGCGCAAAAATATGACTAATCAAATCAAAGCGCTGTCCCTGAATATAATACTGTAATACTTCAAGTGTGGGATGTCAAAAGCACAAAAGAGGTAAAAGCACTCACCTACCACCACCGAGACCAGTGTTCAATTCCTGGTAGCAGTACTTCCTGCTCGGTCAGACGTTCCTTTAGGCACAATTGGCCATGTGTGCGGGTGGGAAGCCGGTGGGGTATGAGTCCTGGTCGCTGCACCAGTGCCTCCTCTGGTCGATCGGGGCGCCTGTTCTGGGTGGAGGGGAACTGGGGCGAATAGCGTGATGCTCCCATGCGCTACATCCTGCCGGTGAAACTCCTCGCTGTCATGTGAAAAGAAGTGGGTGGCGGCTGCACATGTATCGGAGGAAGCATGTGCTAGTCTACGGCTCTCCCCAGTTCGGCAGAGGGGGTAGAGCAACGACTGCTGACTGGAACATCAGGGGGAATTGGCCAAGTTAAGACAATAAAATGGGGGGAAAGCAGGGGGAAAAAATTCTTTAAAAAAAAAGAAGGAAGCGGGGGACGTCAAAATGAAATGCAGAGCTATTAACTCCATTTGTATTTATTAGGGCTAAGGTACTGGTACTAAAGTGATTTGTAAGGAGTAGCTGAATAACAACAACAATAATAATATACAATAATATAATAATTCAGATAATTCATTTTAAACGTTTAAGTATGTTTGTAAAACAGAATGAAAACTTGTTTATCCCTGTTCTATTCTTAACTGTGACCCCAGTGACATTTATGCCTTGTGTGTTGCGTACCCAGAGCCCCTGGGTGAAAGATTGTACACAGAGACCAAGGTGTTTCTTGAGAATCATGTTCGGCAGTTGTACAAGGTAAACACTTTCAACAACTCTCCAGAGGCTGGCAAAGGACATTTGCAATGTATTTTGTTGTTGTTGTTGTTGTTGTTACCGCATTATGCTACTTCCTGTAACAGCTGTTGTGTATCTGTGTGCATTTCAGAAAGTCCTGGAATCAGAGGAGAAGGTTTTAGTGATGTACCACAGATACTGGGAGGAGTACAGCAAGGGAGCGGACTACATGGACTGCTTATACAGGTAACATTACTCCATTTGCTGTCCTCTATTTCTGCTTGGCGATGTGATACACAGATAGATACAGAATAAGCAAACGAATCACAACCTTGGTAATTATAGTAATAAAAGGTAAAGACTGAGTTGTAAGCTAGTGTGCTGAAGTTTGATGTGAGGGTTTTGAGGCCACTGTTCCAGACAGGACGTCTCACTTGCATGGGGTGGCCTTTCAGCTTACATTATAATATTACCTTGAAATGCATAGTGTGTGGTGCCAACAGCCATTTGGTCTCTCCTGATTCATTCTGAATCAATACCCGCTTGGAGAGGCGTCAGACCTATTTTTATGTGTACTTCCCTCCAGACTATGCCTGTGCATGTGTATGCCTTTGGGATTTATTGTGTCTTTGAGTGAGCGAGAGAGGAAGCGAGGCTGCAGACTTTAGTAGTAACATAGTAGCGCTAAACTCTTTATAGAGGAGAGGGTCACTTATTACCCTTCACTGACCCCCATGTGCATATACTTAATACCGGTATGTATATGCATACACTAGTTACTAGGGGTGTCACGATACACTCAGTTCACGATACGATACGTATCACGATACTGGGTTCACGATAACGATACGATAACGATACGATACGATACGATTTTAACAATATTTTTTTAAACTTGAATAATGACAATATATGACTGGAAAAGTAGTATTTTATTTGAAATGCACAAATACAAAACATGCTGTTGTGGGAAATTGTTATTACAATAACAACTAGAAAAAACATGAGATTGGAGATAAGGCTTATCTTGAAATAGAATTAGTTACACCGTCACTTAGATTTACTTTGAACTAAAAGGTTTCTCAGCAGTATAAATTCTCATTATGCATCTTCAGTTTTTCTTCAAACTCAAACAACAAGACTTTTCTTAATCTATTTTTTATGCATCTTCAGTTTTTCCTGTCAAGTAAACAGTTTTGCCAGAAACTCAATTGAATCGTTTCTCTCCTGTATAACTTCTCATGTGTCTCTTCAGAGACTTGTTCAACTGAACTACTTTCCACACATTGAACTTCAACAAACAAAGACGTTTCTTGGTCTATTTTTTGGAATTTTTTTTTTTTTTTTTTTTTTTTTTTTTTTTTGCGATATGAGATTTCATCTCAACGATACATATCGTGACGTTTTACTATCGCGAAATTTCGTGGGACGATATATTGTGACACCCCTACTAGTTACTGTCAAAGATGAGTTGAGATACAGTGGGTGAATCCCAATTCCCATCTTAACCCTCAATCTTAACCCTCAGTATAAAAAAATCAGCGCTCCCGCGAAGTGCTAGTGCTGTCCCGATTCTCAGAGTGTTAAGTTAAGGGTGGAGTTTAAGGGCTGTATGGCCCTCAGTTTTAAGATTTTCCAGGACCACCCTTGGCGGTGAGTGCGATCCCAGAATCCCTTGCGTGTCATCAGCTAGATCCATTCAGATGGAAGATGGTGGCGAAAGGAGGAAAAAAGCAGCACTACAAATGTAAGTATTTTCTTGTTAATAGAGATGTAAAAATTATGATAACCATTGTATTATCTTAAGCTGCGTTCACACCGACCTATTAAAGTTTTTCGCTGGCATCGAGTTTACATACAAAGTCAATGCAAACGAGCGATTGAGCGTATATTCGCCTGGGAGAAAAATCGCTGGGCGTCCGAGCGACAGAGACAGAGCGATAGGGAGAAAATACGCTCGTCGCCCGAGATGAAATATCCCAACTCAAGCAAAATTACGCTGGCATCAGTCGCTTGCTGTTCAATGCTGATTGGCTGCCGTGTGAGAGTGAGTCAAGGATCACACTGGCTTGGAACAAACCGCTGGTTTATTGTGTGGCAACAAACCGCATTGACAGGCTGACAGCTGACATGAAGTGAAGTCTGTACTACCGGTATAGAGCTCGCATTAGGAGCACGCTGATAGGCTTAGCTTGTAAACCACTACGGTGGCTAGTAGTGGACAAATATCATGACATTGCGTAACGTTATAGCCCCCAGATGTCCATCAATTATTGTGCCTATTGATGAGCGATTTAAACAGAGCGACAGAGTGATTCCAAAGGGTTCAGTCGAGCGACAGAGTGAAAAATAAATATCTCGGTGTGAACACAGCATGAGTTTAATGTTATTTTATTGATTTCCGTTTTGGAGCCTAACAACAATTGTTGTTGCTAACTATCGATAGACAGTAGCTGTGCTGGTGCGGTCAAGCCATATTATTATTATATTATAACATTGCTAACGTTGTTATGAAATGCCATAATTCTCGGTGGTAATGTCGTTGTTGAGTTTTTATCAAGATACAGCCTATGTGTAATGTTTGCACTGACATTTTGGTAACAATTTTGTAACTTTTGTAACAATTGTGTTAGGCTCCAAAACGGAAATCCATAAAATGACATTTAAACTAAGATAATACAATGGTTATCGTAATTTCTACATCTATATTAACAAGGAAATACTTACATTTGTAGGGGTGCTTTTTTCCTCTCCTTCTTCTTTTGAATTGACAGACTGGACGGAGCTTTGACGTATTGCTACCCCCCACAGTAGGGATGCCACGGTGTGGATATTTTCCCACCGGGTAATAAACACGTGACAACACCGGTTATACCGGTGACACCGTAAAAAAAAGTAAACAATAGGATTGTTAGTTCCTACTAGTGCATGTTGTCCCCGGGAACAATAACAGTGAGACACCAGTCTGATATCCTCAGCAGCAGCTAGACTACAGCGAACGTTACGTTATATGTATGTTGATAATAAAAGTTTTAAAGTAAGCAAGAGTCTATGCTTTAACCGTCCATTCTGTAGGGTCATAGAGACAAGACGCTGCTGCTGTGTAACGTATTAACGTTAGCGTGGACGCTCACAGCCATACAACACTGGCTGCCTCACAACTCTTGGCTGCATCTGACTATCGATGATCTGACTCGAGACAACTTTTCAGACGCCCGTTGAGACAATCTTTCTCAAAAGAAACTAACATTAGCGACACATCTGGAGACTTTTTCTGAAATGGGATTAACAATACCAGCAAGCAGCAGTAAGCAGGCAATCACGGAATGCTGGTAAGTAAGTCCTCCCGCTAGCAATGATGCTAAGTTAGCATCGACTTTTCGCTGTGGAAAAAAAGGCACATTTCCAGAGATGACCCGCAGTGACAACAGCATGCACACGCATGCAGGCTTAGCTAAAGGGTCTTACCTACATGTGTATGAGGAGAGCATAATTTGTGTTCATAAGATGCATAGCGCGTTAACTAACGTTAGTTGCTGGTCTAACCAGAACAGTGGAGCCACACTGCAGCAGAGGGAGCGCTTGTAATTGACCCCGGCGCACGCTGAAACTGCTGTGTTTTCCTTTCATTTCTTCCTCCATAAAAACAAACGGTTTTAACGGTGGACATGTTATGTAATCGGTGTAGCCCCCACTACCGTGTAAGACCGGTGACATCTAAAACCGCGCCAAGCCTACCCCACAGTCTGAAGACGTATCTGCCGGGTGTCCCATTTTAAAGTCGCAAGATAGCCCTTAACACTTAGTTTTGAGGGCTACTAAGATTGAGGGTTGAGCTTGAGGGTTAAGATTGAGGGTTAAGAAAAGATTTGGGATTGGGCCAGTGGACTGAGGTATTTTGTCTTATTGCCACATGATGAATGAAGTTGAAATGTTAACACCTCATGTTACTAGTACTACCGTCATTTTCAGGGTTATTTGGTGCTCTACACTAACTAGTCATTTTAGCTGTCATTTAGCACTTAGTCATGCTAGTGTTTTACACTTGTCAAATCTTGAGCTTATGAGAGGAATGGGGGCGAGTGTCATCGCTGTCCCACTGATAGAAGCAGACAACACAGCTGTGAAAACTACTTGTCATTTAAGGTGGATTGAGTCAGCCAATGGAGATTGGCATGATCTCAAAGTGTCTGTCAATCTGTCTGATAGCTGTAAAAACCTAATATTAATTTTTCATATTTGAATATTCTTTTCATTTTTATATTCAAATATATATTGGAATATAGAATATGACAGCCCATTGACGGCGATCCAGCTTCTAAGTACTTTTTCTTAGACCAGAAAATTAAGCTTCTTGATATTTATACTTAAATGTTATGTGCTTTGATGAAATATAAAACCCCAGTGAGAGGGGAAATGTCTCCTGATGTGAAAATGCTGAAATGTAGCCATTTGTGAAGTTTGTAGGTATAGCACTTTATTGCCATTAATGTCATTGTGTTTTAATCTGGCCTAACCTTTACTGCACTGTTCTTGATCCTTTACTGCACTGTTCTTGATCCTTTACTGCACTGTTCTTGATCCTTTACTGCACTGTTCTTGATCCTTATCTCCATCTCCATGTTTCTCTTTATTTGGCCTCGTTTCTTATTATCTGTTCACCTATTCTGAATACGATTATTTTGACCAGTGCAAAAACAAGAGAAGCTACACCCTCCTTTATCCTATGTTACACATAGCTTTTATAATAATAATAATAATAATTATTATTATTATTATTATTATTATTATTATTAATATTAATATGATTATTATTTAGCATAATTCTTTTTTATTTGATTGAGGATGGTTATACAGTGGTCACTGCAGCATTAGATCAAATGCATAAATACAATGCAATGCAATTGATGAAATTGTTCCTGTTAATTGTTTTACAAGAGGATTATATAAACACACATCAGTGTTGTAGTCACAAGTCTCGAGTCCCCAGCGTCTGAGTCCAAGTCTGAGTTACCAAAGAAGAGTCCGAGACGAGTTGAGTTCCCATTATCTGAGTCCAAGTCCGAGTCCAGAGTTACTGAACATGAGCTTGCGAATCCACATGTAGCTGGAACACACGTGCCTGCCCTTGCACAAAATTGAATAATGTCACAATATTAATATAGCTATCAATATCTTATGCCAAATTATTAGGGCCTATTACAAAAAAAAACAGTCTTCATCAATTATTCACAAGTCTGAGTCCGAGTCTCCAACTTCCGAGTCCAAATGCATGAATGCTCAAGTCCAAGTCGAGTCACAAGTCCTAAAAAAGAGTCTGACTCGACTCGACTACAACACTGGCGTGCACGCATGCGCACACACACACACACACACGCACACGCGCACGCACACACACGCACACACACACACACACACACACGCACACACACACACACACACACACACACAAAAGCTCTTTGAGATGAGGTTGATGCATTACGGCAGGATTTCTGCATTAACCTAAGTTGTTTAACACTCTCCCCAATCGCCCCTTTTGTTCAGGTATCTCAACACTCAGTTCATCAAGAAGAACAAACTAACAGAGGCAGACCTACAGTATGGCTATGGAGGAGTGGACATGAACGAGCCGCTCATGGAGATTGGAGAGGTATGCTCTCCGATTAACACACTGGTAGGAAATGCATCTCAGCTGAAGCCTTTGCAGATGGTAGACGTCCCTGCACGCGCACACATCCACACCCGACTGGGTTATTAGATCAAAGTGAGGAGAGTACATGTGATGAACCCAGGTCCAGATGTCACCTTACACCTGGCCGACACCAGGATCTGTCTGTGTTGTGGTGATATGCTGTATTGTCTTTGTTGTTGCAGACACCAGGATCTGTCTGTGTTGTGGTGATATGCTGTATTGTCTTTGTTGTTGCAGTTGGCGCTAGATATGTGGAGGAAGCTCATGATCGAACCCCTCCAGGCTGTCATGATCCGGATGCTGCTGAACGAAATCAAAAAGTTAGTTCTTCACACAAGCCGAGCCACCGGTGGTTATTTTGTGAAATGGGTTTTTCTTTGCCGAACGGACACACAATGAATATGTCTCGCCGTCTGCTTCTGGAGAGATAAGAGAAATTACTTATTTTCTGCTGCACCTGTTGCCCCACAGCTTTTATTAGTTAATTAGTTTGGGACTCCACCTGCTTTGCTCATGTCTTGTCCATGCATTTATTTTTTTAATTTTTATTATTATTGCAAAACCTGTGTCATGCAATATTTGTGGCACTGTTCTGTCGACAAAGTGGGGGTGCACTAGGGATGCCACGCTGTGGACATTTTCTCACTGGATAATAAACACGTGACCCGGTTACACCGTAAAAATAAATAATAATAATAATTTAACTGCTCTCAGTCCGACACACCCGTCAAGATAGTCATAATGCAAGCGTGGTAGGGATGTCAGGTTAACCACAGAGAATAGTTTGGAGCAGTTACGTTTGTCGGTCTATAAATTAGGCTACTTTGCACACAGACCTTTCTACCCCATGTTTCTCAGTCAGCTCCTCCCATCCCTGCTGCTGCGCGCTGTTGTGAGCGCTGTCTGTCAGCCTCACATAACGTTAAACACTGGGGAAAGACTCTCCTCCTGGAGAAAAGAAACTAACATCATTAGCCACAAATTTGGGATTATTTTCTGGCCATGGGATTAACGTGTCCAGCAAGCAGCAGTAAACCAGGCAATGACGATAGCTGAGTAGCATCAGACAGCATGTGCTTTTATCACAGCTAAGTCATCAATGCTAATTATTACCATCAATGTTGGCGGAGGTTTAGCTAACATATTAGCATCAATGCTAGCGGAGATTTAGCTCTGTTAAAACCACATTTCCAGAGATGGCAGTGGCAAGAGAATACACACAGGCGTAGATAAGGGTCTTACCTACATGTGTGAGGGGGGATTGTGTTCACAACATGTACAACTAAGGGTTACTTGCTGGTCTGTCTAACCAGAGATATGATGCACTCAGACAGCCAGGATAGAGGGAGCGCTTGTAATATACACCAGCGCAGCTAAGTGCATGCTGAAACTGGCACGAGCGGGTGGAGTTGAAGGTGTTACCGGTGGGCATGTTATGTAATCGGTGTATGCCTCACCACCGTGTAACACCGGTAACACCTATTATCGCGGCAAGCCTAGGGTGCACAACTGCACAAGTGTGATGAATAAGCACTTATCAACGCAGCATAAAAGTTACCCAGTGGCTTGTCCCCCCCCCCGCCCTCCCCTCCCCCAAAAAAGTAAAAGGTTCCAACACAAGATTTCGAAGGATTTGGATTCTAGCCAAGTATCTAGCCTCTACTCACACAAAACTAGCACTGTAAAAAGATCAGTCCTAACACCAGCTTCTTTTCTTCCAGTGACCGTTGCGGCGAGGACCCTAACCAGAAGGTAATCCATGGGGTCATCAACTCCTTTGTTCATGTTGAACAGTACAAGAAGAAGTTCCCGCTGAAGGTGAGACAGCAGCACCTCCTCTGATGCTCTCCCAATCAATCATATTTGCACTGTGCTGTGTTACATGGTCTATCGTTCAGACTATTCAGCTATTGTTGATGTTGATCTGGCCAAATCCAAAACCAAGATCGCAAATCCAAAACTTGCATAGAAAGGCATCTTTCAATTTCTGCTCCTAGGCATACAGCTGCCATTATTTCTAATGATTCCTGCGTCATCTCATTATTTCCCGTTTCTGTGTATTGTCATGATCACACAGGGGCGACTCCAAATAGTCGCAAAATGTGCTTATGAAACAAGGATTATTCCATTCCGGCTATATTGGGGTGCTGAATGTCTGATTTTACATAGAATTGCTTGGTTTCTCCCAATAGATCATGATATATAGCCTATTTTGGTATAAGTATCAGCCTATTAATACCGTAAAACCAAGTCCCAATTAAACCATACAAATCAAACAAGCTCATGCCAATGAATTTTCTGATTACCATATAGCCTTGTTAAAAGAAAGAAAAAAGAATAGTAGAATGTTCGTATTGAACAGCCAAATCTGATTTGACTGGCAGAATTATGAGACGGGTACAGCCCTATGATCACATGATCACATGATTAATGTGCACTGTTCCCTGATGATTGTGGACTGTAAATAATAGAGTGGCCATCCAGGCTTATGTGTGACTGCGTTGGCCAGATCATGTGTGATTCACCTCCTCTGCCTGTGTTTCAGTTTTATCAGGAAATCTTTGAAGGGCCATTTCTGACGAGAACGGGAGAGTATTACAAACAGGAAGCCTCCAATCTACTGCAAGAATCCAATTGCTCACAGTATATGGAAAAGGTAGGCTGAATGGAGAGATGGTTGTTTCTTTTGTGGTAGGGGAGGAGGGGGGCAGGTTTGTATGTCATAGTGTTTTGCGCACGCACAATGTCTCCCTCTCTCTCTCTCCCTCAGTCTCTCTACCCCTCTCTCCTCTCTCCTCCCTCAGTCTCTCTCGTGACTTTGTGTGTGAGTGAATTCTGAATTTCTTAAATTTCACCCCTGACATATACGGTAATACAAATAAACTAAATCTAATACTGAAAACTAAACTGAAACTAAACATTTTTCAGCAATAAAAACTAAACTGAAACTAAAGATTAAAAACTAAACTGAAACAAACAAACCCACTGTGGAAACTAACTAACTGAAACTAAACCCCTAGTGTAAACAAAAATTAAAAACAAAACTGGTTAGTTCTGATGACGCCCACAGTGCAGCCTGGCGCCTGTGTGTGGGGGCATGTGGGTGGGTGGGTGGGTGGGTGTGTGTGTGTGTGGGCGTGTGTGTGTGTGTGTGTGTGTGTGTGTGTGTGTGTGTGTGTGTGTGTGTGGGCGGGCGGGCGTGTGGGTGGTTGGGCGTGCTGGGTGATTTTAATCTGGTGACATAAGAGTTTTAATCTGACTATTAGCCGTACCGTTTACCCGCCAAGAGCGAGATCACAGACCCCTGGACAACTTCACACATTATTCTCTCTCTCCCCCGTTCCCTCTCCACGGACTGCGAATCAATTGGCAATAATCAGATTTCTCTGATAGATGTATCCCTCTGGCCTGTAAACAGGATAATCAGCCAGGCTTTACCCGGCACCAGGGCAGTGTATGAATGGCGGTGGACAGAAAATAAGGTTACTTTTTTGATCCCGTTTGACTGATTTGTTGGCATCCTGGCGTATGTTATCAACAAGGAGCCAGCCTGTCTTACACTAAACTGTGTCAACAAATCTCTCCCTGCCGTGACGTCCTTCTCTCTTCCTCTTGTCACCTCCTCCAGGTCTTAGGGCGGTTGAAAGACGAGGAGGTGCGATGTCGGAAGTACCTGCACCCCACCTCCTATGCCAAAGTCATCCACGAATGCCAGCAGAGGATGGTGGCGGATCACCTGCAGTTCCTCCACGGGGAGTGCCAGAGCATCATCCGGCAGGAGAAGAGAGAGGGTCAGTCCACTCCTGTCCTCATTGTGTTGCATGCCGTGTTTTCCTTTGTTGCAAATCCCACCCACCCCCTACACGCCCCACCATGTTTCAACTAGACTTTTTTTTGGGGCCGGTGTGCAGCATGCACAGCAGGGCCCCTACATTCGACTCTGTCGCCCAGACCATTTGAGCACGGATTCAGGTTCTAAATGTATTTCCACACTCCCAGCATGCATTTCGGCATAAGCAGAGGCAGAACGCAGCAGAGAAGACGCCATAAGCTCCGGAAAGTTTTTTACAATTTAAGGTTTTATTTCATCACTAAATTAATTTCTGATGACTTTTGATGCCTACAAGCAGGGTAGTAGGTTTCAATAAGTGCCACTTTACGAACATTTATGGCGAAACATGGCAAAAGGTTCCAGAGCACAATTGGCTGCATCTACATCAGCTGAGCTTTTTATTTGTGTAGTACTGCAGGCGGCCTCTGCGCTGGTTTGCGCAATACCCTCAAGAACGCATCATCTCAAACTGCCAACAGCGTCATGTGTGCTTGTGACCTAGCAAGTTAATTCTTCCAAGAACGACTAGCAAGAACGTTCTCCCCAAGAACACAAGAACAAGAACGCATTCTTGGTATTGAGAAACGGCCCAGGTATACTGTGGCTAGCTCGTTACACGGACACGGAGGACGCTGCAGCTCCACACTACTTTTTTGCTCGTTACACAGAGGACGCTGCAGCTTCACATGCCACAGTAAGGGTAATGAATATGCTACGTGAACGTTAGCAGGTACTTTAGCCTATGCAGTAGGCTAAGTAATAGGCTATCATCTCATTGTTGCTAGGTATGTCTCCACTATATGCACTCGCGGAGTGGAGACATGAGGAGTCTTTGTTTAGAAAGAGCTGGGGGGAGGGGGGTGCTGGCGAGTGGAGTCCGTAGCAGTTGTATAACATAACACAATAGACAGGCAGTAATTTAAATGAAATCTCCATAACGTTACAGCGTATAATAACCAATTGCCCGAACGATTAATTAATATGCTACATGAACGTTAGCAGTCCATAACGTTACAGCGTATAATAAGCTATTCCCCGAACGATTAATTAATTAATATGCTACGTGAACGTTAGCGGGTACTTTAGCCTATGCAGTAGGATAAGTAATAGGCAATAGGCTACCATGCACCGGCCCTATGCCAGGTTTCCACCTGGCCTTGTTTAAATTCCTTCTTCTTTTTTTTGTTTAGTTTTGGTCTCTGTAAGCGAGTTCGGTTCGGTTCCCGGTTAAAGAGTCAATCATTCATCATTAAGCCACTATCCTCGGTTCGGGCTCCAGTGTATGGCTCTGCGTTTCAGCCTCGCGCCAAACATTTCCCCACACACACGCTCCTTCATCCATTGCAGGAGACCTCTACACTTCCTGCCGAACCCCAGGAAATGATGTCAGAGAGCAAAGTCAGCGAATACAGCAGCCCAAAAGCTCGACCCGTGTGAATTCCTCCTATGATTGACAGTCACCCTAGTTAAGTTAGCCAAGGACTACTCCTGAATTGACGCACCTGAATGGCGTGACCTTATCAGCTGTTCATGAAACTGACCAATGAGAGCTCATAAACTGACACATGGCGTCTTACGTAACCTCTGACGTTCTGCCCCGTAACATTATTCTGTCTGGCACCTGGTTAAGCCTGGGATGTTTTTACTCTGCTCACCCACTCACTCTGTCTGTACCCATTTACACATTCACTGTACATGGGCTTACATTAAAAAAAAAAACACACAAGGATAAACTACCTACTCTAGTGTCAAGAGAACATAATTGTTATTGTCCAAGCTGTCCAAACGATACTTTTCAGGACTGCAGTATTGATTTAGCTTGTAGCTAATGAATTCTCCACACACAGACCATGTGCAGCTGTGGGAGTTCGAGCTAACTGTGTGTCTTTGTGCAGACATGGCTAACATGAACTAACTGTGTCTTTGTGCAGACATGGCTAACATGAACTAACTGTGTCTTTGTCTAGACATGGCTAACATGAACTAACTGTGTGTCTTTGTGCAGACATGGCTAACATGAACTGTGTGTCTTTGTGCAGGCATGGCTAACATGAACTAACTGTGTCTTTGTGCAGACATGGCTAACATGAACTAACTGTGTGTCTTTGTGCAGACATGGCTAACATGAACTAACTGTGTGTCTTTGTGCAGACATGGCTAACATGAACTAACTGTGTGTCTTTGTGCAGACATGGCTAACATGAACTAACTGTGTGTCTTTGTGCAGACATGGCTAACATGAACTAACTGTGTCTTTGTGCAGACATGGCTAACATGAACTAACTGTGTGTCTTTGTGCAGACATGGCTAACATGAACTAACTGTGTCTTTGTGCAGACATGGCTAACATGAACTAACTGTGTGTCTTTGTGCAGGCATGGCTAACATGAACTAACTGTGTCTTTGTGCAGACATGGCTAACATGAACTAACTGTGTCTTTGTGCAGACATGGCTAACATGAACTAACTGTGTCTTTGTGCAGACATGGCTAACATGAACTAACTGTGTCTTTGTGCAGACATGGCTAACATGAACTAACTGTGTGTCTTTGTGCAGACATGGCTAACATGAACTAACTGTGTCTTTGTGCAGACATGGCTAACATGAACTAACTGTGTCTTTGTGCAGACATGGCTAACATGAACTAACTGTGTGTCTTTGTGCAGACATGGCTAACATGAACTAACTGTGTCTTTGTGCAGACATGGCTAACATGAACTAACTGTGTCTTTGTGCAGACATGGCTAACATGAACTAACTGTGTCTTTGTGCAGACATGGCTAACATGAACTAACTGTGTGTCTTTGTGCAGACATGGCTAACATGAACTAACTGTGTGTCTTTGTGCAGACATGGCTAACATGAACTAACTGTGTGTCTTTGTGCAGACATGGCTAACATGAACTAACTGTGTCTTTGTGCAGACATGGCTAACATGAACTAACTGTGTCTTTGTGCAGACATGGCTAACATGAACTAACTGTGTGTCTTTGTGTGCAGACATGGCTAACATGAACTAACTGTGTGTCTTTGTGCAGACATGGCTAACATGAACTAACTGTGTGTCTTTGTACAGACATGGCTAACATGAACTAACTGTGTCTTTGTGCAGACATGGCTAACATGAACTAACTGTGTCTTTGTGCAGACATGGCTAACATGAACTAACTGTGTCTTTGTGCAGACATGGCTAACATGAACTAACTGTGTCTTTGTGCAGACATGGCTAACATGAACTAACTGTGTGTCTTTGTGCAGACATGGCTAACATGAACTAACTGTGTCTTTGTGCAGACATGGCTAACATGAACTAACTGTGTCTTTGTGCAGACATGGCTAACATGAACTAACTAACTGTGTCTTTGTGCAGACATGGCTAACATGAACTAACTAACGGTGTGTCTTTGTGCAGACATGGCTAACATGAACTAACTAACTGTGTGTCTTTGTGCAGACATGGCTAACATGAACTAACTAACTGTGTCTTTGTGCAGACATGGCTAACATGAACTAACTAACGGTGTGTCTTTGTGCAGACATGGCTAACATGAACTAACTAACTGTGTCTTTGTGCAGACATGGCTAACATGAACTAACTAACTGTGTCTTTGTGCAGACATGGCTAACATGAACTAACTAACTGTGTCTTTGTGCAGACATGGCGAACATGTACACACTGCTGCGGGCCGTGTCCAGTGGTTTACCTCACATGATCCAGGAACTGCAGGTCCACATCCACAACGAGGGACTCCGAGCTACCAGTAACCTCTCTCTGGAAAACGTCAGTACTACAGCTCTGTGTGTGTGTGTGTGTGTGTGTGTGTGTGTGTGTGGGGGGGGGGGGGGGTGGGGGTGGGTGGGTGGTATTCTGTGTATGTGTGTGTGCGAGCAGGAGAAAGCATTTCCACTATATTTCTATGCCTCCGCCAGCGACAGCCAGGCCGGCGGCATTATGGATTCGGGTTGTACGTCCGTCCAATGTTCGCGATATCTGAGGAACCCATTCCTTGACGGAATTTCATCAAATTTGCCTCAA
Organism: Poromitra crassiceps; assembly: GCF_964638095.1. Lineage (NCBI taxonomy): Eukaryota > Metazoa > Chordata > Actinopteri > Beryciformes > Melamphaidae > Poromitra > Poromitra crassiceps. The sequence goes on from NC_139624.1 coordinate 101,778,426, forward strand.
ACATTGACTTGCACTCAAGGATGGACTGATTCTATTTTGGTGGTCAAAGTTCAAGGTCACTGTGACCTCACGACCGCCATTTTCAAGCTCGTTAACGCAATATCTCAGTAATGCCTTGATGGAATTTCTTTGAATTTGCCTCAAACGTCCACTTGGAGTCAAGGATGAACGGATTAGATTTTGGTGGTCAAAGGACAAAGGTTAAGGTCACTGTGGCCTCACGGACGTCATTTTCAAGCTTGTTAACGCAATATCTCAAGAACACCTTGACGGAATTTCTTGCAATTTGCCTCAAACGTTCACTTGGACTCAAGGATGAACTGATGAGATTTTGGTGGTCAAAGTTCAAGGTCACTGTAACCTCACGACCGCTTGTTTCATGCTCGTTAACGTGATATCTCAGGAACGCCTCGACAGAATTTCATCTAATTTGCCTCAAACGTCCACTTGGACTCAAGGATAAACTGATTACATTTTGGTGGTCAAAGGTCAAGGTCACTGTGACCTCACGAACGCCATTTTCAAGCTCAGTAATGACATAGCTCAGTAACACCTTGACAGAAAATTTTCTTCACATTTGGCTCAAACGTCAAAGTCTGGACAGACATGCATGTCGACTGCTCATTTGCTGGCGGAGGCATATAACCGCGGTGCGGTCGTTCTAGTTTTCTTTATACCTGTGAGGGCTGAAGGTAATTATAGTGTTACTTCCACATTTGTGCATGTTTTGATTCTCACACAAGTTGTTATTGTTGTCATAAGTTATAAGTGGTCAAAGAACTTAAATTTAGCTTGATTTGACTACTTTTTCATGGTAAAACCATTACATTTCCCTGCACTTGTAGGATGAATGAATTATAACTACAGTGAAAATTTCACAGTACAAACATTGTACTAGGATGATCGCTAGTACAACATCTAGCTTCTCAGTCAACCATTCATGTATATTAAGCCCTAATAGTTTCAGTTTGTTCATTCAGTCATCACCATTCACAATATGCAGGCTATTGGAAGAATTCAAGATAAATATAATCACAGAAGCCACACACTAAGAGAAGGATACTGCAAAGTGCAAACTGCACTCAACTGAGCATTCAAATATTCAGATGCTGAACTATTTGGCACAGCCCTAACTTGTTATTACTTGTGTTTTGGGCTAAATGTTAATATTCTCATACCACCTTTTCTCCCACAGAGGTGGCAGTGTTCTGTCTGTAGTGGCCTATTGTTTTAAAATGGACACGGGGAAAGGCTGCAATGAATAGTGTGGCAATCACTTTTGATATTATACATGATTGATATTATAAAATGTATAAACGAAGCTTTCGCTGCACATCATTCCTGTACTAATGCATCTTTGTCTTTCTCCTCTGGCTCCTCTAGATGCCAACCCAGTTTGTGGAGTCGGTGCTGGAGGTTCACAGTAAATTTGTTCAGCTCATTAACACAGTTCTGAATGGAGATCAGCACTTCATGAGTGCACTTGATAAGGTATGACTTCAAAGGCCAGTGCTTAGTGGAACAGCACAGGAATTACTCATAACAAGATACAGCCACTAGAGGGCAAAAGTGAGGAGGTTGTTGAGAAGCTCCCTATTCCCCAATATGATTGTGTTCTATAAAAAAAAACTGCTGTTAGCTAGAGTTAGTTGAATTTGGCAACATGTTTGAAAGTCTTTTTCATCATTGCAATTGTGTGCCTCAATCTGTCAGGTGTTGTTTGTTTGACATGTTCTCTCTTTCTCAGGCTTTGACGTCTGTAGTGAACTACAGGGAGCCCAAGTCCATCTGCAAAGCCCCTGAACTGGTGATTGCACACACACACACACACACACACACACACACACACACACACACACACACACACACACACACACACACACACACACACACACACACACACACACACACACACACACACACACACACACACACACACACACACACACACACACACACACACACACACACACACACACACACACACACACACACAGGGCCTTGACCTGGTCTCATCCCCCTTGTGTCCCTCTGTACAGCTGGCCAAGTACTGTGACAATCTGCTGAAGAAGTCTGCGAAAGGAATGACGGAGAACGAGGTGGAGGACAAGCTGACCAGTTTCATCACAGTGTTCAAGTACATAGACGACAAGGACGTCTTCCAGAAGGTGACCAAGCCTGCACTGATTCACTGATTCATCCGAATTAAACAACCGCATACCAATTAGAAAATGGTTATAAAAACACACTTGTTTTCTCTGGCGGTTTCTTGGGCGTAAAATATTACGTAGTCTTGTAGCATGTGTCAATTTTAGTATCTTCAATAGTCTCAAAATACACAACACAATAGATTTGTCCCTCCATCACCAAAGTGTCTCTTCTCAGTATTTGTTGTTTGAAGTCTTGTTTTTTTCTGGTTTTCACAGTTTTATGCCAGAATGCTAGCAAAGCGGTTAATACATGGCCTATCATTATCAATGGACTCAGAAGAAGCCATGATCAACAAACTAAAGGTAAATGTACAACTGATGGAAATTAAAAACATGGTGTGCTTTGTGTTTCACAAAGCCAGGGCCTTAAGGAAAAGTCACTGGTACTCTGAATCTTAGCTGGGAGTGGAACCGGCCCACAAAGCATGTGATTAATTCGACCCCCCTGTGGTTATCTGTCATCAAGTGTCATATTTGCGAGTGACCACAAAGGACACACTCATAATGTTCCCCTCCTTCCTCTCACCTTGTCCTCTCTGTGACCCCCGCTGGCCAAACTTCCTCCCCCCCCTATCCTTAATCCTGCAGCAAGCTTGCGGCTACGAGTTCACGAGCAAACTCCATAGAATGTACACAGACATGAGCGTGAGCGCCGACCTCAACAACAAGTTCAACAATTTCATCAAGACCCAGGAGGCGGTGGTGGACCTGGGGATCAGCTTCCAGATCTACGTATTACAGGTGAGGTGGAGGAGAGGATGCAGGCGACGGGACGGGCAGAAGGGACGGAGTGATGGCCAATAGATAGATGTGGATCTCAATGTCTGCTTTCCAACTGATATAAAACGGCTAGTGAGTGTTGGACGGACAAATGAGAGATATTGTAATAGAGAGATTGTAGGGTGGGTAAGGGGGCGTGACAATAATATACCTAAGCTGTGATCTAATTGTCCCTTGTGCTGTTTGGCTGAGCATTTATGGAGAAATGTCCCTTTAATGTAAAAGAAGCTTGGGAGAGAGCAGGTTTGTCAATGGGAATTGGTTTATCAAGTAGACAATATTCATAACAGGACAGCTAGAGCTGTGGCCAGTGCAAAAGGACACATTTTAATACCACCAGTATTATGATCTTTATTATTGAATATATTCAAAGTGTAGAAAGAAAGATGATAGACAGGGAATAGTTTCAGGCCATTTCGGTCTATAACAACAGAAATATAAGTGATAGTAGTGATACATTTCCTCCAGTTTTAGCTGGTAATAGAGTGACAGCCACTATCACCTAACATACTAGTGAACACTGACCATATTCTCATCCATTCAAGAAATTAAGGTCTGGAAAAAGTTTGGAATTTGAAATGGAAATTTTGTAGGAAGCCTAGTTACCAGCCGAGATAGCGTCAGCTGTTATTGTTTTCACCTTGTTTGTTTGTTTGTTTGTGTGTGTGCGTGCGTGTTAAAATCTGTTCCTGGAGACACCTATTGCAGCGGGAACTACCATTGAAGCCATTTTGAGTACTTTAACAGGTGTTGATATGTCTGTCTTTGGACATATTTTGTGAACGTGATAGTGTCAAAACCAAGATGCAGTCATGAAACTTTACAGGTGTGTGTGTAGTTGTAGTTGACATTAAAAATGAAGGTTGAGTTTGAAAATGGGCATGATCCGAGCAATCCCCCCCCCCCCCCCCCCCCACACACACACACACACACACACACACACTAGACACACTTTACACCCCTGGCTGACATTCGCTTGGTCGCAGGTCATGTGATGCCATCGCAAGATGGTCTCTAGTTATTGAAATGTTATGATTATCATTTATCAATTCAGAAAGATATGTTGAGTGTTTGCATCAAAACTACATAGAATCGCAACATGAGCCTTTTGACTTGCATATCTCATTTTAAAGATCTGATCCTAATGAGACTAAAATTTGATTTGATTTTTGTACATCCAAATCCATCACATAATGATAAGTCAGGAAAGGCCAAGTGTCCATGTTGCTTGTCATGTTTCCAGCCTAACTGTGTGATGTTGTCTGTCATGTGGTTGCAGGCTGGAGCGTGGCCTCTCACACACGTCCCCTCCTCCACTTTCGCCATCCCCCAAGAACTAGAGAAGAGCGTACAGATGGTGAGTTGACTCCCCTGGGAGACGGTGACGAAGTGTTGATTGCAGAAATTCATACTAACATGAGAGGAGGGCGTTGGGGAGCAATTTATGACTTTGCTTTGTTCTTAACAGTTTGAGATGTTCTATAATCAGCACTTCAGCGGGAGGAAGTTGACCTGGCTGCACTATCTCTGCACAGGTAACACAAACAAGCTGAACTATGCAAGATCTTCCTGTGAAAATGCACTTGTATCTATCCATGCTAGCTACTTGAAGTTAATTGTTCTGAATACGATTACTGTATGCTTCAGAGGAAGTTTTCGTCCTAAATACATTTGTGCTATTTTAACTTTGGACTACAGGAGAGGATAAAACGACATCTGTTCCTCATAGGTGGCAACAGCACAGCACAGCAGCTGGCAGCATTTGCTAATCCATGAAATCAGAGTGCTAACACTGTGCTAACAACATCCTCGGTGTTCACATCATACCCCCGGCCCCAATCCCCACAAACACAGCAATTAAAGGCTCGAGGCTTAATCTGAACAAACACGATTCCTAGAGAGAATACAAGACAAGGTGTGTTACCTTCTGCAGCTCAGCCTACAGACGGGGCTTTTCAGCTCTCAGGACACTGGATGCTGTAGTGCCGTCGAGTGAGGCCAGAGGCTGCAGGACACAGCAAGGGGGGCAGATCTAGGACGTCAGCAGAAGATTGTGTTGAGGGAAAACACCTGTTGTATTGACGATAAACCTGAGAACACTATCCTGCACCACGACGCTTTGAATTGTCTGGCTGCTTCACTTACCTGCCCGCTGGTCCTGTGTTTCAAATGAGCTGAAAACCTATCAGTGTTCTAACTTCAATCACAAATACAAATCAAATTCCGCCTAGACTGTTTGAATAGATTGAGCACAAAGACTAGCTAATTTATTGGTAGCTTTGCGATGCTGTCAGTTATAATGCAACACACATAGACCGTATATAAATATCTGGACATAGTATCTACCGTGACGTCACCCATTGTTTTTTGCACTCACGTTTTGAAACCTAAAAGTTGGCATTTTCACCATTCCCATCTTGGTTATTTGGAGCCAGAAGTGATGTGAATTTGGAGGAGAAGAGCCGCAGCGCGGCTGCTATTGGTCCGGAATCGGCGAGCTGTGCATTCAGTGGACAGGCGACCTGTCAATCATGCCCCAAAACAGTCTTTTTTATCATCTATTTTACTCGAAATGGGACCATAATTTACAAAATGAACATCATGCTGTATTGAAGAAGACTTGAAACTGGTGATTGGGACCATAAACTCATTAGGAAAGGGTTTACTGAGGCCATAACTAAAGTGAGAACTAGTGCCATTTTCCCATTCACTTCCATGTACCGGTAACTAGACTCATTTTGAAGCCAGTGGAGTCAGTCGCCCCTGCAGTCCATTTGAAAGAATGCAGATTTAAGCTACTTCTGCATTGGCCTCACAAACGGAGCTCACAGGTAGCCCACTGGCAACACACTAAAAGCCATGGAGTCCTGATGTTGCTTCCAGACATCCCTGCTTAAATTCTGTATTATTATTATTAATTTATTATTTCTTTTTTTGTGACAATCCGATATTGCTTTTGACTAGTTTCTAGTGGAATCTTTGTATTATATGATTAGCAGCTAAATGTAGCAGCAGTTGATGCTAAAATGAATCTGAGTCATATGGGAAACTTGTTTTGGGGGAAATTAATGGCAATGCTTTAAGCTTGCATCAGCTTGTGATGATTAAGAACTGCAATTGTAGGTGCTGATGATTTAAATCACAACATACAGCACTTTCAGCAGTATATAATGAGTGTATATGGAAGTCCTGCATAGAGCTGGCTGCTGATGCATTGGATACAGATTTGATAAAGACTGATTAAATGACAATGACTGAAGAGAAAAGCAGTAAGTCAGCAGTTAGAAAAACGGTGATGTCAGCCTCCTCTCTTATCTCCCACAGTCTTGATGTAATATGGATAAAAAGGTACAGATTCAGTACAGTCACAAGGTGGAAGGTGTTTTGCAAGCTTCACTGTGATGTCAGACAAGCCACAAGGTTGTGAATTATGAAGGTTCATAATACACGATACGATAAACGGCAGACATCTGACTAATGCTAACATTGGTATAACTGCACATCTGTCCCCTCCCACAACCAGGCGAGGTGAAGATGAACTACCTGTCCAAGCCCTATGTCGCCATGGTGACCACCTATCAGATGGCCGTGCTGCTGGCCTTCAACAACGGCCAGACGGTGGCCTACAAGGAGCTGCAGGACAGCACACAGATGAACGAAAAGGAGCTGCAGAAGACCATCAAGTCTCTGCTGGACGTCAAGATGATCAACCACGACTCGCAAAAGGTCAGCCAGCCAAAGTGTGTGGGGGTGGGGGGTCAAAGGTCGGAGCTTTCTAGTGCGACAAGTAGAATATGAAGGCCCCATCCGAATCTCTGGACTGTTGGACTTTGCGGGCACGTTCCCTGGAAGTCTGTGAATGCTGACGGCTCCAAATCCACAATTCATCCAGTCCACAAGGGGCCTCAAGCTGACTTTCTGCAGACTTCCAGAGAGTCCACTTGGGGTGCAGACTTCACTGATGTAATTACCCACAATTCATTGCAATACGTACCACTTGCCAAACATAACAAAAAACGTATGAATGTGTAAAACAATTACTTTATTAAAACGTTACTTGAATCATGTAGGCCAGAAATTATATTGAATCACATCCTGATACAGAAATATGTAGAGGTACAGGGCCAGGCCATAGAGGGAAGCAGAATGCATTTTATTATTGTAATGTAGTATTTAGGCCTGTCTATCAGCGGCGTATTTATAGCCTTGCAGTCTCTCGCTGTCGCAGACTTGACGTGATGACATTGAACACGTCACGGTACGTACCAATTAAGTCCACTAGGGCTCAATCCACAAGTCTGGAGGGTGGACATTGAATTGGGCTGAAATAGACCTGACACTTGAGAACCTCCCTTGGCACTGTGTTTTGTATTGTTGTCATTGGTAATGGGTATTGCATGAAGAGGTATACTGTATGTGTACACCACCAATTCCTAGCAACCTTAGCTGATATGGCAAGAAACTATTGAATCATGTATTGTAAACCTTTCTATCGCAGTATCTGGAAATGTACTGGGAAGATGTAACAGGGAACCAAGGAGAAGTGTGACAGCACAACATGACTGTTGTCAGTTATGGATGTATGATTTTGAATTTTACAACTTACAAAAGGATGTCTTTCCACTTTGCTCACAGGAGGAAATTGAAGCAGAGTCCACGTTTTCACTAAATATGAGTTTCACCAGTAAAAGGACAAAGTTCAAGATCACCACGTCGATGCAGAAAGACACGCCACAGGTTAGACAAAGGGTTGTTCTCCCTCCTCTATCTGTTGACAAACTTTCCACTGTGGTGCACGCTCTATCGACTACATCTCTGAAGGCTTCTTCATGTCTCTGGCCCACCTTTAGGAGATGGAGCAGACGAGGAGCGCCGTAGACGAAGACCGCAAAATGTATTTACAAGCTGCTATAGTGAGAATCATGAAAGCCCGCAAAGTGCTCCGACACAACGCCCTCATCCAGGAGGTGGGTGGACATTTTGTGCATGATGACTTGATTTCTTGATCATTTCACAATTTGGGGCAAGGTAAAAGGCTCGCAGACAAAGTCGGCGTCAGGATTTATTGGCAATCCGGGATATGAGGAGGTGAGGCAAGGCTTGTAGATGGAGGGTGGAGGGAAGGTATGGGAGTAAAACATGCTGTGGGCCTCAGCGTTAAACAATACCTTGAAAAGATGCACAAAGAAAGGTGGTATTAGAAGGGTGGGGATGGTGGAGAAAGAGGAAGGACACAGTAAGTCAACCATGCTTATGTACATACTGTATCTATATGAAGGCAGTCTGCTTGTGTATGTCGGTGGTGAATTCCCCAGCGGTGAGGTAAGGCTGCTATGACAGAGGGATGTGTCATGGAATAACCCCCCCCCCCCCCCCATCCGTACCTCCATGGGACCATGTTGGAGCACGCCTTCCCTGGAAGAAGCACCGTGATCAGCTGTCAGATCCAACACAAACACACACCCGCATGTTTCAGATAGGTGTGGAATGTCTGGAAATGTCTGGGAAAATAACTTAAACGTGGTAATTTCTAGGTCTTGGGAATTGCATAAAAAGTTTGAAAAAGTGTGGAAACATAGTGTATGACCCTCATCATCTCGCGTGATAATAAGGTCTAGAAGTATGGAATTTTTAAATCAAAACTGTGTGGGAACCCTGTCTTCTTCTACCACCACTTCCAATCCTTTCTCCACCCTGTTGTATTTAGGCAATTCCACGTCATTTGTTATGCTGGGCCTGGGACCCGCAATACGGGCTTGTTTGTCTGTTCTGCTGTCCCCACCTTCCCACCTCTCGCTACAGTACACATACCTTGCCCCTCCTCCCTGCATTCCTGATGTGCAATTAAGCACCAGTTGCAGGCTTGGCACACATTGGGTAAATAGCAGAGCCGGTTGCCTGGGGGAAGCTCTGATGTGTTCATGGATCTCCTGACTATCTGGTGTGTTTTCTGAGAGCCAGCTATCGCTGCCGCCTGCATGGGAACAACTGATGGAGCTCTGGGCCTCTAGTTCAGAGCTGAGGTTGATGGAGCTCTGGGCCTCTAGTTCAGAGCTGAGGTTGATGGAGCTCTGGGCCTCTAGTTCAGAGCTGAGGTTGATGGAGCTCTGCAGCCTGTTGCACCAGCTGAACGTAAGTTCTCTCTTAAGTTAGGGTGTAAAGTACACACTAACTGCTACGTTCAAACTAGTTAGTTTGACACTAAAGTTGTGTCTTTGTTTAGTTGCACCACGGAGACGTAAGGTACATCTTAACACGTTAACTGCCAGCGACGTATGCATACGTCAAAAAAAATCCAGCGCTTCACTGCCAAGGACGTATGGATACGTCAAAAAAATCGTTTTTTTTTTTTTGACGGTGGGGCGTTGATCAATCCCTTTTACGTCTCCTGTACAATTATTGGAGGTATTGAATGTGTATAATCTATTTTACCGACCCACTAAGTGTTGACAGTGCTCCCCCAGACGAGCGAAATCAAAGAAAAAGGGAGCAAGCCATTCCAAGGAAATGGCGAGGCGATTTTACAGTATTACATTCTCATGAAAATGGTTGGGGGAAAACGCTCTCGTTTTCACGCTGATTGCTGGCGATGCGGGATTGCAAATTTACATAATACATTACAGGTGGAACACACTTTGAAACACGCAGCATAAATATGACCAGAATCGCAAAAGCTTCTCTCAACCAAAACTCCCAAGAAGCGAGCGAGTCCATGCCGACTTCCTCAAACAGCAGCCTGCAGACAGGCACAGGAGAGCAGCAAAAGCACTGAGACTGTGACGGCCGCTGCACCCAAGAAGAGGGAGGAGTTGAACTCTGCCTCTCGCTCTCTCCCTCTCTCTCTCTCTCTCTCTCTCGCTCTCTCTCTCTCCCTCCCTCCCTCTCTCTCTCTCTCTCTCTCCCTCTCCCCCTCTCACTAGGATTAAACCTAGTGCGTCTCCCTCCCGAGAGGGAGGGAGAGAGAGAGAGAGGGAGGGAGAGCGAGAGGGAGGGAGAGAGAGAGAGAGAGAGAGAGAGAGGGAGGGAGAGCGAGGGGAAGGGAGAGAGAGAGAGAGAGAGAGAGCGAGAGGGGGAGGGAGAGAGAGAGAGAGAGAGAGCAAAAAATGAATGGTTAAAGTGACAGCTCTATCGAATTTCACAAAAAGCCGTTTATCTCTGAATATTTGTTCTGATGCTAAAACCATGCTGTATTCAACTGATAATGCTTACATAACTACTAACTCTACAAACTAACTCTTTTAGACAGAGAAAGTACACATTATATTAGTACTTTTGAGATATTGTATGTTCACAAACTCCAAGCAGAAAATAATCCTCGGCGCTTGTAAAATGAGCCACAATCCTCAAAAAAACGGCTTGGCAGAAGCTACCTACAGCAAGAAAAAAACGGCTGGCAGTCAATGTGTTAACTAGTAGTCCTTAAACCTCACACTAGCCAAAATAGTGTCGCAGAAAATGACGTGTACAGTATCTGTGACCAATCAGTGAAAAGCACGGTGGAAACGGTGTTTATTTACCGTTGTTTAATTAAGTGGAGTGAAAACAGTCGGGCCATGTTGCCCACCGCAAATTAGTGCTTTCATATTTCATCAACACTAAAGGCCTAAACATGGTCGTCCGTCCGCCTTGAATTGGAGCCGTCTCGCCGTCTGGCGGCGCCAGCGAGCCCCACATGCTCGGACGCCACTATGCCCCCCCTCCCCCCCCCCGCGGAAGCTCCGTGTGAAAATGGCGCAGATTGTGTGCCAGGCAGTCTGAATGAAATTGAATGTAACGTTCCCAATTCTATGTATTAAATTCTAAAAAACGACCCTCAACATTTGGGAAGGCTAAGCCACACAACTAGTTGTTATAATCTAACATCATGCTTTGAAAGGCGACTTTACGACGAAGAGCCAGGGCAACGGCCAATCACAACTCTCCTGCAGCTGTCGTCACGCACGTATCGTCGCCGGGAAGTCACATTTTCGAGCAGCCCCCGTCAGCCGACGGCGGCCCCTCCCCGTAGGACGGCGCTTCACCCGCCGTCACACGGGGAGGGCGGGGCGAGGCTCTGACGGACGACCATGTTTAGGCCTTAACCAAATGAGAACGTTATTGAGTAACGTTTGTTTACATTACATTAAATTACGTCATTTAGACGCTTTTATCCAAAGTGACTTACAATAACACGTTTAGGTTCATAATAGGCTACTGTTAATGTTTATCTGTGAGCTCTTCATCATCATGCATTGTAGGCTAATTTATGACCATCCTGCCTCGCTAAATTGTTGCTGGTATTTTAATTTGTATGCAGTGACGCAGCTTGTGGAAAACAAAAGCGTGAGTCATCAATATCAAAGGGTGTAATTTATCACGGAGAACACGTTACCGACGCAAAACAATGCCAATTACCTACTTTACAGAGGACTTTACACCTAGTAAGATGTAGGTGTAAAATTTAAGTTCTAACTTATGCCTAAGTTGTAACTATTTCACTTGGTGCAACCCAAATATTTTTAGTAGTGCGTAAACTCGGACTTAGTGAGACTTTACGCTCAAACTAGGTTACGTTTCAACTTACGCACAGCTGGTGCAACCCACTGCTGGGCTCTAGTTCAGAGCTGAGGTTGATGGAGCTCTGGGCTCTAGTTCAGAGCTGAGGTTGATGGAGCTCTGGGCTCTAGTTCAGAGCTGAGGTTGATGGAGCTCTGGGCTCTAGTTCAGAGCTGAGGTTGATGGAGCTCTGGGCTGTAGTTCAGAGCTGAGGTTGATGGAGCTCTGGGCTCTAGTTCAGAGCTGAGGTTGATGAAGCTCTGGGCCTCTAGTTCAGAGCTGAGGTTGATGAAGCTCTGGGCCTCTAGTTCAGAGCTGAGGTTGGGGAAGAGTATCGACAAGGCTGACATTCTGGATGCATTTCACACACCACAAACTGCGTTTTGCAGGGTTTCACAGTCAATAGTCCACACTGGTGCACTTTTTGGTAAAGACGAATGTTATATATAGCATCCTAACCAGGGATGTAGTGGAGAATTGTTTTACCAAATTTATAGTATACAATATACCGTACATCATATTGGGTATCAAACCAACACATGTTATATGAAGGTGGGGTGTTTATAGGACAAAAAGCACATACATATTTTTTTCAATCCTTCCTGTCTGCAGGTCATCAACCAGTCCAAAGCCAGGTTCAACCCCAGTATCAGCATGATCAAGAAGTGCATCGAGGTGCTCATTGACAAGCAGTACATCGAGCGGAGCCAGAGTTCGGCGGACGAGTACAGCTATGTGGCATAAACAGGAAGAGCCCTGCCACCTAACACCCGCCCATTGTTTGAAATAACAAAACAACAACAAAAACAGACTCATTCATCTATTTCGCTTTTGGACTGGCGCTGTCTGGCGTGATCACCGTCCGGGGACCGAAGCAGGACTGGTGCTTCCATCTCTGATTTAAACAAAAAACTGAAGGTCACCGAATCATGATGTCAGACAGCCAACGGGCACCACCACCCATAGGACCCTCCCCCCACCCCGAGCCCACCCACCTTCTGATTTAAAGCTGTTTACAACATCACCAGTGCCACGCACCCGTGCGTCCTTGAAATGAAAAGAAAATGCCTATAGCTACTCGATCAGGAAGAGCTGATCAACACATTCGTTGACTTAACCGAAAACCAACACAAAAAAGAAAAAGAGAAACCGGGAAAAGAGTGAGATATGACGACATGGTGGCTAGACGGATAAAAAAAAACATGCTTTCTTTTCTCACGTTTGCAGTTGTTGTGTGTTTATTATTTTTTCTTTCTTTTTTTAAATGTACCGAAGTTAGGAAAAAAATATTGTAATAAAACTGGTATACTGACTATTGTATCTACTTTAAAATGTAAAGTAAAAAAATTGAGGTGACAAACATGATCCTGCTGCTTGTCAAATAAATAAATAAAAACACTGAGGGGTTTTATGTAAACATGTGTCATGTGTATCCATGTTTCAGTGATTTCAGATGTTGGTTTTTGATTAACTAGCGCGCTCGATGCCTAGGCTCGGCTGCCCTATTGGCGCGCATGGGTGTGTGTGTGTCGATCTCTAAATGTTATTGCATCAGTGATGTCACAGTGCCTCCTTGTGTGTGTGCCCCATTATATCACTGATGACATCATTGTGTGTGGCCCCCTATGACATCACTGATCAGTCTTGTCACAATGCCTCTGTGTGTGTGTGTGACATCACTTGTCACAATGCCTCCTTGTGTGTGTGTGTGTGTGTGTGTGTGTGTGTGTGCGCGCCCTTATGACATCACTTTTGACATCACATCATTAGCTAATTAGCCTAATTAAAAATCCATCAGGTCACCTGCACAGGTGCCCTTAAGTGCACAGGTGCCTTAAGGTTTCAGCCCGATCGCACGTAAAATGGCATAGCTGTGGCCGAACACAGAACTTGAGCAAACATTGCCCACATACTCAATTTTAGATAGATAAATAGATAGATGTACCGTACACACTATATCATCATAAGGGATCTGCATTCTGCACCCATTTTATTTAGTTAATTGTAAGAGCCAAGACTGAGACTCATAGGTGTACAACATGTAGAGGTAAAATAATGTCCTGTAAGTCGTCCAATTCTTCACAGCATGTCTTTTGGCATACCGGTACTTTCTGTTTCCTCTGTTTACCTCTAGGGGGGGTATTAGAATTTGGACTTTGGTATCCGTGGAGCAGTGGGGTCTAGGGACCACCAGGGGTCCTTGAGCGGGTTCCAGGGAGTCCCCAGCAAAATCAGGCATTGAATTTCACTAAGTCAGTTAATGAGAAATAACCCCAATCAGAGAATGTATAATGATACGTTATGCTATAGTTCTCCATGGTTTTGTGCCCACAAACATTGTAAACAGGCCTACAATTCAGTGAGATGGCCAAGACGAGGTAGCAGTCAGGTTGCCTGCATAACGACTGCAGCACTTTCTGGCCTGAATCATAGAGCCAGAGATAGTAGTGTGCAGGAAGCAATGTATTGACCCCAACATGATTTGAACACGCAACCTTCTGATCTGGAGTCAGACGCGCTACCATTGCGCCACAAGGTTATATGGTGGTCTGTTCATTTCTGTGGCTGTAGTGGACTGTTCTCAGGTGTGACGGCGATGATGGTTTGAAAATATTTTGAATCTTTAATTTCCCCCTTATGTTTTCTACACCATGCATTGAGACAGTATGGGAGAGGGATTGTCCATCTTGCACTCATGCTCTACATCTGGGCTACATTAGTTAGTAAAAGGGGGGAAAGTGCCACAGGGAGCAAAAAAAGCTCCAAAGGTTGCACCTTTTGACAGTAAATTGGGTAATAAAATATGGAAATACCACTGCAGGCTGATTTCTAATACTCTGCAGTTTAGATGCTAATTATCAGAGCTTTATTAGGGAATTGGATCTATATATTTCTCTCTCTATATATATATATATATATATATATACATACTACACACACACACACACACACACACACACACATATATGTATGTATATAAATTGGTAAGCTTATGTTTAATATACTCAATCTGCTGAGATTTTTTTGTTAGATATTATTTAGCACATAAGTAGATATGTAGGCATAATAGGTGCAGTGAAACCTATGATAACCAGTCATTCTTCAAGACTTTAGTGACTGAATAGCAAAATTTAAACAATTTCTTATTTTGCTGGAGATCCCCTAGATTAGAACCCTCTAGTGGTCCCCTGACCCCACTTTAAGAACCAGTTAGACCTAGCAGCAGGTTACATACTTTGATGGTGTGCTTGGGTTCAATTTATTCGGTCTGACTAGCAAGTCATATTTTCCTCACTTTATATCAATCATCAGGCATTCATTTATCTTTCACAAATCCATCCAAATGTGGTAATACATGAGTAATACCCACTTGATAAGGCTGATATGGTTTTGCCCCAGTACAGGGAATCCCATATGAAAAGATTGTAGCTGTTATTATACTGTTGGTGGGTAGGGGGCAGTGAAACCTCTGATAACATTCTCTCATTGTGTGAACCTGGAGAGAGTTGAATTAAACTGATAATTTTGTTATGGACACCATGGGACCTCCCTGTGGATTTCAAGGGCCCCTGGGAGGCATTGTCCCAGTTTGGGAACCAGATAGAAGAGTAGCCAAATAGCCTGTTTTCACTGTAATGAATGAAATAATCAAATCAATCAAACTCATATGGAGAAGAGTTCATAAGAGCTTGTTTGAAAACATTATTTTAACGAAACAAAGTTTGTTTCATTAAAATTAGTTTTTAAATGAATTTGGGTAGGCCTATTTTAACTGATCTAGTCACTTTAACCCTCATAATTAAACCACCGTTGGTTCTCAACGTGGGGTCCATGACCATGCGGTCCTTGAGGGGGTTTGGGGTCCGTCGCAAATTGATGAATTATTTCATTTACAATACGTTAACATAAAATCTGAATACAAATACTGTAGGCTATATGAGATTTGGGTCTGTGGCTCTATAATGTGGACTAAATTAGGGGTCCTATGAAAAAGGTTGAATCACACTGACTTATGCTGCACTGTCTGTGCAAACACATCATTAAAAACTCACATCGGCTTAACAAAGGTAAAGTAAACTCGGTTCACCACCACCCCTCCACTCGCACGCTTCATTTTGACGCACGGCTTTCGTGCGTAATTGGCAACACAGAGTGGGCTAGTTCGTGCTTGTCGTAACATGTGGACGCACTCGCAGCCCAGTGGTGCGCTCTCTCTCTGTGGAGACAGTCTGAGGGCTTGTTGGGAAGTTTCTCCTGAGTGAGTCAACACGGGTTACGGCAGAACAGGGGAGGAACGCCACCCGATCGCCTGCCTGGGCCAGGAACTATCTCTCCAGATGAGCCAGAGCCACCGGGATGTTTCTTTTGAACCTATCGGGGATTATGTTTCTGTTGAGCGCCTTTCTCTACTGGAATTAATAGAACAACGCGACACGGTGGCGGAGGAGAAATGAAAGTGACGGTGTGTTTCGGGAGGACGCGGGTGGTCGTTCCCTGTGGAAATGGGAATATAAAAGTGCACAGCCTCATCGAACAAGCGGCCATGAGGTATAAAAAGGCGATCGCCAAGGTAAGTCCACCCACCCTGCTTTCTTTTTCTCTCTACGCTAACGTAACATTTGACACAATTAAGGCGAGGCAAAAACTGCCGGGAGCTGCTGCCTGCATCCACACACACCAGAGCCATAACATGGCGCTTTCCTCGGCTCGAACTGAAAGGGACTCACTAGGGAGACAGCGGTTCCCCCTTAAACCGGAGCCCGGGATCCAGTGGGGATCCCCCACGGGGTGGTGGGTGGGTGTCTCAGGCAGGGAGGACACCCCAGCTAAATGACGGATAGCCTACTTACTTTACTACACTTTGCTCAGTGAGTGAATGGATGACCGTTTTGGTCAGTTTTTACTGCACTGTGCCCAACTATGTCTACAACTTGTTTTTATTAACAGCAATGCATTCCTGCACTGAAGCAGCTCTCTCGCTTATTGTGGATGTATTTGGGACAACAGTTGGGGAACCCCTGGCCCGGTGTACACTGCTCATTCTGAACGCAATGCCTGCTGTATTGGACTATAAGAGCGCGCACAAGTGGTGCATGATGTAATTGTAATGGCATAGTTCACACAGAGTGTTTGGGATCGGGTTTAGGATTGATGGATACACTTTAAGAGTAAAATAACAAGTGTGTGTGTGTGTGTGTGTGTGTGTGTGTGTGTGTGTGTGTGTGTGTGTGTGTGTGTGTGTGTGTGTGTGTGTGTGTGTGTGTGTGTGTGTGTGTGTGTGTGTGTGTGTGTGTGTGTGTGCGTGCGTGCGTGTGTGTACACAGTACACACACAATCACCAGTTAGGGGCTTTGCAGATGGACATGACCTGGGAACCGTGAAAACATCACAGCAAAACCCAAAATATCATGCAACCACAAGGCCTATAAAATTGTATTGTATAGGCCTAGTGAAAATTGCACTGCAGAGAAATACCAGTAATACCAGATCGAAGATATAAAATGGTATATAAAGTGTATAGCTATAATCTATATAACCTCCCTGGGCATATCGTAGCGATATTTCCGTGATACTATAACAGATTGAATTTCTTTCTTTGAAAGAAAGATAAGGTCACTATAAACGTGCTATTACACAACAGAGTCAAGCAGTTGTGGGATTAGTGAGAAGGTTCCCATGCACATGCTTTTGATAGGAAACACTGGTTTGACTCATTGCCCTTTCAATAACATCATGAATAAGTTTATACAGTAAGTTCATCCAGGTTGTACTTGTTAAATCCATCCGACAAATCGATCTGTGATGGACCGCGCGTCCTTGTGAATTTCTTGTGCCAGATTTGAACAGCGCTTGACAAGATGGCTGATTGCATTTCCCTTTGTGTCTTTTTAATGGCTCCGCTTTAAGGCCCATTAAATGACTAATGAATGAATTCAAGTTTGTTTCTGTTGCCATGGTCAGTGACAGTGTTTCTGTTGCCATGGTCAGTGACAGTGTGTTTCTGTTGCCATGGTCAGTGACAGTGTTTCTGTTGCCATGGTCAGTGACAGTGTGTTTCTGTTGCCATGGTCAGTGACAGTGTTTCTGTTGCCATGGTCAGTGACAGTGTTTCTGTTGCCATGGTCAGTGACAGTGTTTCTGTTGCCATGGTCAGTGACAGTGTTTCTGTTGCCATGGTCAGTGACAGTGTGTTTCTGTTGCCATGGTCAGTGACAGTGTTTCTGTTGCCATGGTCAGTGACAGTGTTTCTGTTGCCATGGTCAGTGACAGTGTTTCTGTTGCCATGGTCAGTGACAGTGTTTCTGTTGCCATGGTCAGTGACAGTGTTTCTGTTGCCATGGTCAGTGACAGTGTTTCTGTTGCCATGGTCAGTGACAGTGTGTTTCTGTTGCCATGGTCAGTGACAGTGTTTCTGTTGCCATGGTCAGTGACAGTGTGTTTCTGTTGCCATGGTCAGTGACAGTGTGTTTCTGTTGCCATGGTCAGTGACAGTGTGTTTCTGTTGCCATGGTCAGTGACAGTGTGTTTCTGTTGCCATGGTCAGTGACAGTGTTTCTGTTGCCATGGTCAGTGACAGTGTGTTTCTGTTGCCATGGTCAGTGACAGTGGCCTTCTCCTCGTCAATGGCAATGGCTGCTATATTACTATTGGAGTCACGTTAATGGTTGCAGCTTCTCTTCAAGGGGCTTTGGAATACCTCTGTGAACCCACAATGCTTTTTGCCAAGATATTTCCTTTCACTGTTTCAGCTTTGGAAAGCATTCAATGTCCCTGTTCTAGAGACCAGTTCTTTAGTCAGGTTTCAGAAGGAATCTTGGGTGAGGTATAGCATTCGCTTTTGATAGAAGAGTGTCCAAACACTGTCACCTTAAACATACCAAAGCCAATTAAGGGCTTTGTGTTTTCCCCGGCAAAGATGTCTATTTTCTTTCTAAAAATGTAATTCCCTGACAATGAAGACGCTTGCTGAGGTCTTCCCATAGAGGCACTGTGCTGCTCTGTAGTAGATTGTATCACCGAAGGCAAACAATGACACAGTAGGTCAACACTAACACTGGTTCTTGAAGAGCACTTCCTCCTTGGACACACACAAGCGGTCACACACACTCCCACACATCACTCCTTTGTTTTAGCGCGCTTGTTGGTTTTCCATGCTTCAGCAGAACGGAGGCGACTGGCCCATTGATCCATGCAGTGATAAGTGTGGAAGTGTAGAAGTGTAGGCTTCCCCCCAGGAGAACACTTGGCCCTGGATCAACGTTAACTTTCACAGGCCGGGCCAAGACCTTCGGACAAATGGATCACAGCTTTAGAGGCTGGAGCAGGGTCTGGCTTTGAGACGCAAAGGAGGGCATAATAACATTATAGGAATGTTTAATACTATAACTGACAAGATATTCCTTCCGCCGACAGTGCCATAGTATCGCTTTAATACTTGCATGTGCACAAAAGGTTCTTCTTTAAGGCTGTGTCCACACTGCAACAAATAGTGCCAATGTGGTGGGAAAAGACATGAACACACAAATGTTTGGTTGTTTGTTCCCCTCCCCGACCAACTAGAGGAGGCACTAGTGCAGCGACCAGGACTCATATTCCACCGGCTTCCCACCCGCAGGCACATGGCCAATTGAGTCTGTATGAACGTCTGACCAAGCCGGAAGTACTGCTGCCGGGAATTGAACCCGGGTCTCTGCGGTGGTATTCGAGTGCCCCCAAATGTGTTTTATATATACCGTAAATTCCGGACTATAAGCCGCACCGGTGTATAAGCCGCACCTGCAAAGTTGACTATTTTTTTCTTATATAAGCCGCACCGGACTATAAGCCGCGGGTGTTTTAATGTTTTTTTATTTTTTTATTTTTTATTTTTTTATTGTGTTTTAATGTTTAATTACCATATGTAAGGGTTCATGCACAGAGGGGATTGTCGGGAAAGAGATGGCTGTTTGAGGAAGCTCCCATTTATTAACATTTCAACAAAACAACATAACACAACACCACCTGTGTTGTTTTTTACAGTGCACACAGTGTCTGCGGTGTGGTGAAAAGAGGGCAAGAGAGGAAATTAAAACAGAAGTGGATTTATAGTTAGAAAGAGTGCTAAAGAAAAGGAATTCCGTTTTTTATTTTTTTATTTTAGTTACTCACAGTACTATTGACCAGTCCAACTCAAAAGATATTCGGCAGTTTCACTTTGAGCTCTTGTTCCGCCGCTGTCCATCAATGGTTATGACGAGTCTCGCTGGGTACAGTACGCCAAAGCGATATCCATTGACTTTAACCTTTTCGATGATGCTGTTGTATGTTGCGCGTTTCTGTTGCACCAACGCGGAGAGGTCCTGCCGGACGAAAAAGCGCGTACCCTTCTGCGGGGAAGAGGCTTCTTCCCCGCAGCCTGGAGGATGAGTTGACGGTCGGGCCAGCGGAGTAGGCGGATGAAGATGGCCCTCGGTGTCAGGCCGGGGTCTGGACGTGGCCGAGGCGCCCGGTGTGCCCTGTCCACTGTGGTTTCTCGCCTTCCTTCAGGTCCAGGATGTAACACAGGATTTTGCCAAGGAAAGCGTCCATGTCACCAATCTCAGCTCCTCTTTTACATTGATCAGGCGAATGTTATTTCTTTTACTCCTGCTGATTAAGTCATCAACCTGCGTGTGCAGGGTTTCGATTTGTTTTTGCATTTTATCCATTTTCGGACTCACTGTGTTGTTTTTGTCCTCCAGTGCGCTGATGCGCTTTTCCGCATTAGAAACTCTGTTCACGGTTGCCTTATTTTCTTTAGTGAGTGAGTGGATGGACTTCTGCACGTTTTCAAACTTGTTTTCAAGCTGCTCAAAACCTCTGAGCGATGTCGGACTTAATCGATAGTGTTTCACGGAGTAAAAGTTAAGCCCAAGCCGTGTATCTCCAGCCTCCAGCAGGTGAGTCATTTCCTCATTCATGGCGGTGATTGCTTCGTCTGCTGTTTAATTACCATATGTAAGGATTCATGCACAGAGGGGATTGTCGGGAAAGAGATGGCTGTTTGAGGAAGCTCCCATTTATTAACATTTCAACAAAACAACATAACACAACACCACCTGTGTTTTTTTTTTGGAAAAAATCCATAGATAAGCCGCACCGTTATATAAGCCGCAGGGGCCAAAAAAGGCCAAAAAACGGGAAAAAAGCAGCGGCTTATAGTCCGGAATTTACGGTATATATATATATATATATTTTTTTTTTTTCAATTTCAACAACATACAAACAAGACAGGTGTCATGTGTCAGAGGACACACTGTCTCATGCCTTCTGGTTTTGCCCTTCACTAATGGGGTTCTGGGCCAAAATATTTGACTGGTACTCTACTACTCTGTGGTAAGGCCTACAAAATAACCTTGCAGCCGGAGGCAGAACTCGCCATCTTCGGCTGCTCGGAGTCCTCTCTGAGCTTCCCTGCAGCTGTGCAACAATCTCTGACACTGGGGACAACTGTCGCCAAAAGACTCATCCTGAAGGAATGGAAGTCCTCTTCACCTTCTTTCCAAGTATGGCTGGTGGACATGATCACTGTTATACAGATGGAGAGACTCAGGTTCCTGAGAACCAACTCGCTTAGAAGGTTCTCAACTATTTGGGAGCCGTTTCTGGGCTACTTTGACGAGGTTAAAAACGACTAGTGGGCGGTGACTAAGGTTAGGGGTGATGGACAGCTTGCCCGGTTGGTTTCCTGTGGACGCCTTGACTGGGATCCTATGCGCAATATCTCTCACAAGCACATAAGCACCTTTTGCGGCTGGTAGCACCACATTACAATGCCAAATGTCAATGTTGTATGTGTTTTTTTTCTTTTTTTTTTCCCTGTGTCTGATCCTGTTTGTCTTGTTCGTTTATTGTTCTATAAAAAAAAATGAAAATAAAAAAAATGTAAAAACAACAACAACATACAAACAAAACAAACGAACAAGCTCAGACACAGGAAAGGAAAGAAAGAAAAAAAAACATATAGACAATAATGTGGTGCTACCGTCCATATAGGGTGCTTATGTGCTGTGCTTGTAAGAAATGTTGTGCGTGGGGTCCCACTCAAGGGGTCCAAGAAGAACCAACTGGTCAAGTCACCCACTGCACCCAACCTCGTCGAGGTAGGCCAGAAACGGGTCCCAAATAGTTAGAAACTTATTAAATGAGTTGGTTTCTCAGGGATCTGAGCCTCTCCATCCTTATGACCGAGATCATGTCCGTCAACCACAGTTGGAAAGAAGGCAGAGAGGGGGACTTCCATTCTTTCAGGATAAGTTTTTTGGCAACAGTTGTCCCCAGTGTCAGAGACTGTTGCACAGCTGTTGGGAAGCACACAGAGGTCTCCGAGCAGCCGAAGATGGCAATTCCTGCCTCCGGCTGAAGGGTTATTTTGTAAGCCTTACGGGCCATTCAGACCAATAGCGTTTTTGGAGCTTCCAGCGTCTTTCTGCAATTCATTCTCTATGTAAGGACGCGCTAGACGTGCTCCTCTTTTAATGAATGTACCTGGCGTTTCAGCGCTGGTGGCGTCTGTTGTTTTCGGAGGAGTGCTGCTGTGGGTGTTTCAAAGCTGAAAAAAGTGTTCGTCTTTTTCACTCTTCCTACGTTTTCTCCTCCCGAGGGATTTTCAACCTCTGCTGCTGCCAGAATTAGCAATAATCGGGCTTTCGTGTTGACAGTGAACAACATCAAACAGACAAAACTAGCTGGTTACCGTCCGTGTGGTCGTTGTGTTCTGATCTGTACTGCACGCGACTACGGGGGAAAACAAACGGAGCACAAAAAAACACTCCGTGCGCTGTTTTTTGTGCACAATGGAAGCGCCCTCAACATGATTTTCATAGCGTTCTGACTGAAAAAAGCGCTTTGGGTGTGAACGCCGCCTTAGAGTACCAGTCAAATATGTTGGCCCAGAAGGGCAGTGAAGGGCAGAACCAGAAGGCATGGGACAAAGTGCCCTCTGACACCTGACACCTGTCGCACAGTCCCAAATGTGTGTTTAAAGTAAATCAGTTGTACGCCTTTTCAACATCAGTCAAGGTTTGGTATGAGATATGGGTGACATCTATAAGAATAGATATGAACAATCATCAAAAGAATCAGATGCAATTCAGAACTAAGCAAGAAGTCCTGCAGTGTGAACGCAGCCTAACATGCCCTGTCTTTGGAAATCAGGATCGATGGCTTGCTTTGCTGTCCTGACCGCCTCTTATGCCAACGTCATCTACCCTCTCTGCCCCTTTGCTTACATGACTTGGTTGCACCGTAGCTTTCAGAAGCACATGATATTAATATCAAGCAAGCTCTACTGTTTGCCCTACGGCCTGAGTGCGACAGTGCTCTTGTGATCTAGCAAATTCAGCGTATTCTACTATCATTGTATGCGGCATAGATTTGCTGTAACTGCGGTGGACCCCAATCAGACAATCAGTTACAGGCTGTGCTGGTGTACCTGATCTCCTCTGGGGACCCTTAGCAGGCTTTATCACTGTCTCAGCGGGACCAGGAAGCATGCATAAATCAACTACTCAAGCACCATTCACTTCAGAGTCAATCTGGCCTACGGTGTGCGCCGTCATGACGGATTACTGCTAAATGTCTTTCCAGACTGTTGTGCATTTGCCAGTCAAGTAATGAGTAGTTACCACATTTTTAGTCACCTAACCATGAGCAATAATATGCATGATGTTATTTTGTGGGCTATGCTGTTGTGGGCATACAAAACCCCATGCACACGTGACTGGGAGGTTCCAATGTCTACTACTCATGCTATTTCCCGTCTTCTTCCGCTGTACGCTGCCACACGTGTGAAGCAATACAGGTCGGATCGCCCGCTCTCCTTTCGGTTCGCGAATCCATCGTTTGTGCCTCTCGCTCTCTGAGGAGCTCACCCGATACTCACCAGTCTCATATTTTCCCACAGCTGCTCACCCTAAACGTAGACTAAAGCCTTAAATCACATAATTACTCTTCTTTTCTCAAGGAAATTCCACAAATTCAGACTTGCCGACATGTCGCAACATACATACGTAAGTTGTTGAAATACAGGGAATACACAGACACAAGAAGAGCCTGGGGGGGGGGGGGGGGGGTACAAAACAAAGTCCCATATTTCTGCCTGGCAAGTTGCCTCAATGTGGAGAAGTGTGACTCGCCCAGGCTCCCCTCTCTCCATAGCCACCATATGCATGTGTCCTCCTCTGGCCCCTGGACTTAAAGTCCCTGGAAACCAGAAATATTTTTTTATTATTTAGCATTTTGAGTGCATCACATCACAGGAACCTATGTTAATAAGCCACCAGCCAAATTTGAACGATGATGAACGTCGCAAAGTATATAAATTTAGGTTTGACAGTCATGACAAAAGTCATGAGAATCAATTAGATTTTAGACTGTCTTTTCTCCCGCTGACTGTGTGGGCGTGTCCCGAGAGAGAGAGGGAGGGAAACGGAGAGAGAGAGAGAAGGAGAGAGAGAGAGAAAGAAAGAGAGATGGAGTGTGTGTGTGTGTGTGTGTGTGTGTGTGTGTGTGCGTGCGTGTGTGTGTGTGACAGTGAGAGACAGGCACACAGAGCGGGAGGGAGACAGACAGACACTGAGCGAGCGCTGTGGGGGCAAGAAGATTTTATAAGAACGGACAAAAAAATCTTATGACGTGATGAGATCATTCATTTTAGCACCGCGCGCACCGCTCTCTTCAATGAGGAAGTGGAAATCCAGACCTTGTAGAAAAGTGGCGATTTTGGGGGTTTGGGTTGAAACTAATGTCTCCTACTTTCTGAGGCACACAATTACTCACATAAGACCCTACATTTAATAGTTGGAAGGTTTTTGTGGATTTTGGTTTCCAGGGACTTTAAGAGAGAAGCCAGATTTAATCAACAAATGATTGATCTATCTTGATAAGCGCCAACTAGACAGATGCGATGCATCATCAATCACAGTGTTATGTGCTTAAAGGTTTGCAGATGACTTGACTGTGAGTGAGTCCACAGTGGTAACAATGAGAACATCTGCCGCCTCAGAGTTATGCTTTAAGCAAGAGGAAGGGTTACTATCAAAGTTGTTATTCAGAATCATTTAATCACTGATGGTATCAGTGGTATTGGTGGGTACAAATGATTTAGAATCATCCATTTTCACGTTGTGACTCCATTGTCTTTTTGATTGCCATTTACAGTAGCTCTTGGAGAACACCATAGAATTGGTCAAGTTTACATTGATTCCCCACTTCGAATTCAGACTCAAATTCTGTGTTGTTTTTTGACAGTGCTCTGAAAACCCCCAGGTCAGTTACTCAGCTTACTTCCGAAAAGAGCGAATTCATCCGTTTGTCTCTCAGCTTTTGTCTGGTTTGAGTACAACCATAAATGACACGTTTTCAGAGCTGTCTTCTTCTTTGTCAAATCTTGTTTGACAAACCCTTTGATTTTCCCTCATAGTAGACCAAGTTGCTCTTTGATCTTACCCGCTGCTTCAGACAGTCCTGAAACATGGGTTTGGGGTTCTTTCATTCTATGCACTGCACTGGAAGATCCCATCCTCCTATGTTGCACTTATGCAGTTGAAGTTGAAGTTAGTGCATAAGTCCGACTTATGCACCGAAATAGACTGATCTTGGACATCAAACGAGATGTTGAGTTTCATTTTGCTCACTGCCAGGAGTCACCTCTCTAAGCAGACATATTTGTCATACCACTCTCTGGTTCACTGAGTCATTTCAGACTCTTGGACTACACACACGCACACGCGCGCACGTACACACACACACACACACACACACACACACACACACACACACACACACACACACACACACCTCGGGGGCTGTCTGTTGCTGACCCCTGGCCTAGGGCCCCTGGTCTCCCTGGCTCCTGGATGTTGTTTGCCCAGTGCAGATTGGCTGTTGCCTGATGACAGGCGACCGCACAGGGGAGAGACTACCTGCTTTCTTTCATGCCAGTGGAGAAACACAAGTGTGTACACTGCAGGGCTAAGTCAGGGGAAAAGCCCAGCTGATCTGAGCTATGTTGTGTGAAGAGTCACAAAAATAGTGGTGATCAAAGGAATGTGAATGCAAACAACAACAAAACAAACAAACATAGGGCTGCTCGATTATGGAAAAAATCATAATCACGATTATTTTGACTGATATTGAGATCACGATTATTTAACGCGATTACTCATTGACTTTGGCAAAATCGTGCATTTATTGAACTTGAAAAAACTTATTTTTAATACTGAATTTCTTTTACATTTAAATACAATTTATCTGAAAAACAAAGAAAAAAGGGGGAAATATAAATAAATAGCCCAACTAATGAGCCCAAATAATATATAAAAAATAATTGTTTTATCTCGATTATCTTGTTTTCATAATTGTGGGAAGCCAAAATTGAAATTGAGATTAAAATTCGATTAATCGCACAGCTTAAACAAACAAACAAACAAACAAACATAAGGAAAATGCAGTTGAGCCTGTCGTGGGAACCAGGCTCTTGCCATTTCCAAAGCCTGTATTGGCAAGCTTAACTGACAACGTTTTGATTGAGATATCTTGTTGATTCTGTCCCGATTGATTCCGTCCTTCAACTACCTGGGTTTCAAGCCGCACAAAATCCCTACCAGCTTCAGGATGATGTTCTGTAGCAGATCCAGCACTCCAGCACTCTAGCCTCCACAAAAGATCACTTTCAGGGGAACATCGAATTATCACATTACATTAAAACAACCCCTGTTACAAGCATCCACCGACTGCATGTGCATCCCGTCTGCCGGGGAGCGTGGGCCCCGTTCTAAAAGCACAGCTAGACTTTTGTAATCCTCAGCTATTCTCAGCGAAGGAACTAACGGGAGACTTGTCTTGGCCAACGTGCAGCTGCACAGAATCACCACAAAGGGGAAAGTGGGAAGTGCCATTGGAAAGGTTGTCAGAGCTCATTAGCTCACTACACTCACGCGGCCCACTGGTTACATAACGGAGAGGAGCTGCTCGGTTATGTCAGTAGGAATATTACGGTAATGAAAGATAATTGAGGGGAGGTTATCTTGTGAGCGGACTACAGAGCTGTAGGGCCTCTGGGTTGATGGGATGAGATGTTTGATGGTAAGTGAGTGGGAGTGAGTGGGTTCATGGTCCCATGGTTCAGCTGTGGTCAAGCAGTGGTGTGCTTCAGAGTTCATTCCTACCACAGTGGGGATCACAGCAGGGGCAGAAGAAAAGAAGAAGCATGGACTCAATGACCTCTCACCCCCTTCCAATAGCGTTGTATTCCTCTCTGGCTCTCCCTCGGTCTTTTGACTTGTTCTTCTCCCCTTCTTTCTTGTTTATCCCTCTCTCTCTCTTTCTTTCTTCCTTTCTCTCCAGCGCTCCATCTCTTCCGGCTGACCAGCGTTGTCCTCACTTTTCTTGCTAACTCCTTCCAGGGGGAATTACCGGCTGCCCGTCTTTGATTAAAACATCACACACACACCGCTTCAAAAGTCACGAGTTGAAGTCTGCGCAAGACTGGCCAATTTGTTCTTCTGTTGCTTTTTTGGATTTAACATTTGAGGAAATCCAAATCCAGATTCAAAGTGTCAGAAAGAAGGATTGTTCTGGGCGCCACCGGCAATGTGGAATAAGAGTATAACAAAAAGAAAGCATTGCATTGCACAAAAAACAGATTGCACACTGTAATAGTCTACAAGTATGGAGGCTGGTAGCTGCATGTTTAGTTTTGTGCTCAGCTGTGCACAAACTGTAGTGACAGTGTATAGGCAGAAACTGTAGTTAAATATTAGCTTCAGAATTTGGAAGAAATAGTTCAAAGACATGAAACAGTTGCTCCTATAGACCTTATTCGATTGACGTCACTCACGTACTGGCACGCCCACCGCCGCCATATTGTCGACATAGCGCTGCAGCTCTTAAGTGACAGCCTATGTGGAGCAGCGTTTATAGGAAGCTAGCCGCTGTTAGCGTTACCTGTATCGTTCCAATTGTGTTCGGATGGTGACCTGCGTTACACGTGGCTGTAGTAATGACAGCAATAAAGTCCCTGTGGTTTGTTTCTATCTCTACCGTCCACAGACGTGAAGGGAGCGAGACTGGGGCTACGCCAGCAGCACAGGAGAGGTGTGTGGATAGTTGGGAGAGACAACTGAAACTTTCTGACAGCTCCTCACAGCAAAGTCTGTTCACCTCGTTCTTTTGTTTATTTATTACAGGCATTAACGGCAGCATACAAACAACTGTGGGTTTTTTATTGCTGTCATTACCATCGCTATTTTGTAATGGAACAGAAACGACAATAAGGCTGTTACTAGTAGACGGTATGTCAACAATATGGTGCGTCCAGGCTTAGCGAATAAGGTCTATAGTAACAACAATTCTTGGATGTGGTTTGTGTTATTAGTCCTCTATGGTGGACATAACGGAAGGGGTCAGGGTATAGGAACATATAGCTCTTACGGACTTTGGGTCATGCTGATAGGGCTACATCTGTGTGGGTCCGAATATCAGTCAGTGTAGAGCAGAGAGAGAGAGAAACTACTTCCTGATCCTGTCTGGAATGATCAGTCAGTGTAGAGCAGAGAGAGAGAGAAACTACTTCCTGATCCTGTCTGGAATGATCAGTCAGTGTAGAGCAGAGAGAGAGAGAAACTACTTCCTGATCCTGTGTGGAATGATCAGTCAGTGTAGAGCAGAGAGAGAGAGAAACTACTTCCTGATCCTGTCTGGAATGATCAGTCAGTGTAGAGCAGAGAGAGAGAGAAACTACTTCCTGATCCTGTGTGGAATGATCAGTCAGTGTAGAGCAGAGAGAGAGAGAAACTACTTCCTGATCCTGTCTGGAATGATCAGTCAGTGTAGAGCAGAGAGAGAGAGAAACTACTTCCTGATCCTGTGTGGAATGATCAGTCATTGTAGAGCAGAGAGAGAGAGAAACTACTTCCTGATCCTGTCTGGAATGATCAGTCAGTGTAGAGCAGAGAGAGAGAGAAACTACTTCCTGATCCTGTGTGGAATGATCAGTCAGTGTAGAGCAGAGAGAGAGAGAAACTACTTCCTGATCCTGTCTGGAATGATCAGTCAGTGTAGAGCAGAGAGAGAGAGAAACTACTTCCTGATCCTGTCTGGAATGATCAGTCAGTGTAGAGCAGAGAGAGAGAGAAACTACTTCCTGATCCTGTGTGGAATGATCAGTCAGTAGGCTCGTTTGAGATGAGCAAATTCTGCACAGATTCGACCAGCGCCTTGCTTGCCCCGTTGCATGATGGTTAGAAAGTTGTCCGACTTGCTCCGTCCTGCCCGACTGCGTGAGTCACGGGACTCTCGCGAGAGCGAGGCGGGCGCAGATTTGGAGCGAGGCGCCGCAGTTGCTCCCCACCAACTGCGTCCGACTGCGGATGACAGAGGATGACGAGAAACGCATCTAGCTGAGCGCCCATTGGTTCAACACAGGTGCATCACAAACCCACAGTGAAGTGTAGAAACTGCAATTTTATATCTATTCCAAGCTGTCACTCCATATTTTACATAAATACCACCTGGAATGCCTACATTAAAATAAAAATAAGGAATCTGAAGGGCTGTGTCATTTGAGCAGTGAGTGTGGGTGGCGCTAATGCATATTTTAATTTGTTTACAAACCGCTGTTAAACAAAACTGTAGAAGAAGAAAAGCAGCAGCGAGTGTGCCGTCGGGGGTGTTCGACTTGTTGACGCCTCGCCTGACTGTGCTCGCCTGCTCTCGTCTGCTTTCCAGGCGAGGCGGCAGTCAACTCAAACGAGCCTAGTGTAGAGCAGAGAGAGAGAGAAACTACTTCCTGATCCTGTCTGGAATGATCAGTCAGTGTAGAGCAGAGAGAGAGATAAACTACTTCCTGATCCTGTCTGGAATGATCAGTCAGTGTAGAGCAGAGAGAGAGATAAACTACTTCCTGATCCTGTCTGGAATGATCAGTCAGTGTAGAGCAGAGAGAGAGAAGCCTCTTCTAAACATGAAGTCTGGATCATGTCCGGCTAGCCAGAGCAGGATATTTTCCGGTTTTACCTTTCTAGACATGAGGAGTCTGTGTTTAGAAACAGCTGGAAATGGTCCGTATTCTCTCTGCCAGTGGGCGGGGGGAGGGGGTGCGGTAGCATGTAATGTATCGATAACAAGAAATGTGATATGGAAACAGCTTTAGTGAATCTCTAACCAAACTCCATTCAAAAACATGCCGTTTTAACGGAGGATCCATTCCGACCATTCAGGCAATAACGAGGGGTGGCAATGTGCCAAAAATGAGCGCTTGCCTTTGTTACATAAAGCCGCCCAGTCAAAATAGTGGGCGTACCGTCGTCAATCACTGTGGGTGATTTATTTTACAAGTGGCATTCAAGTCATATCTGACTAGTTTTCAATTTATTTCTCCCCACAAAAGTTAGGCTAGGCCTATGTCTCGATATAGGCTGTCAGTCAGTCAGCTCATCTCATCGACATAACCAAATAGGCTCCTCTCCACAGCTGTGTTAGCTTGGACGCTCACAGTCACTGGCTGCCTCAAATGGCTGCCTCACACAATACATGGCTGCATCCAACTCGAGAAAACTTTTCAGACCCTCCTGGAGACAATCTTTCTCAGAAGAGACTAACGTTAGCGACAAATCTGGAGACTTTTTCTGATATGGGAATGATGGGATTAACATTACCAGCAAGCAGCAGTAAAAGCAGGCAATGACGATAGCTGGGTAAGTCCCGCTAGCATCGATGCTAAGTTAGCAAAGTACAGCGAGAGCGCAGCTGAAGCACATGGCTATATATTAATATGGATGTTAACGTCCATATTAATTAGCCATGTGCTTGCGCGATGACATCGTGTATTGGCGATGTCAAAGGGTGGCAATTGACGATCTGACTGAGGTCAAGATCGCGCAACTCTAGTAGGCTATCATCTCCTTTGTTGCATTTTTAAACTGGCAGATGGGGGACAAAGAAACAATTCAACTTTTAGTTGTTTACTCACCTAATTTGGCTCTCTTCCAAATAATCCAGCCACGTAACTAACGCTACGTCCATTCATGAAAATAATGATGGGACATTCATGGTTTGTAAAGTGCCACCACCCGCCCGCTCACACATAACAGCTACATGATCTGGATCATGAGCTGCCAGTGTTAAACAACAGCCGCTTTTCCAATAATGCGGATCCTATACCAGGGGCTCAGATGGTCATGATCCGCACTCGCGGGAGTGCACATAAGCCAGCTAATTGTTTTTTAACATGCAGGCCAACCGGCTAGGAGCTGGTTATAATCCGGATTCCACTGCATGTTAAGAAGTGGCGAGAGAAACTACTTCCTGATCCTGTCTGGAATGATCAGTCAGTGTAGAGCAGAGAGAGAGAGAAACTACTTCCTGATCCTAACTGGAATGATCAGTCAGTGTAGAGCAGAGAGAGAGAGAAACTACTTCCTGATCCTGTCTGGAATGATCAGTCAGTGTAGAGCAGAGAGAGAGAGAAACTACTTCCTGATCCTGCCTGGCAGGCTTTTTGCCTGGTTGGCTGACAGACTGAAGGGCTGTCTTGGGCGAGCTTCCCTATCCACGTGAACACCAAAGACAACGGCACCACACTGATCCACTTATCTTCCCCCAAATGCTGTTTTCTCCTCTGGGGCAAGCTCAGGTCGTGAACCTGGCGACGTCGGGACTTTACCCACTGGTTAGCATACATCCAAGGTGTACACAGGTGCTCATACCTAAATGTGTCTGAGGAGGTGCACATGCATGCAAAGACCAGACTGTTTGCACATATATGCACACATCACTAACCGCTGGATGATGATGAATGAGTGAAAGTGCAGGGGGGGGGGGGGGGGGGGGTGTTCTGGCCAAACGCCGCAGTGTGAGCGGGCCACACGCCATAGCAGCAACAACATCTGAATATGCTGACCATTGCGTGACTGTGGTGTTTTCCTGCTCTACATACATTACACTGCTTTGGGGCATTCAGGGTCGTGGTGCAATATCCAGTTCCGTCATATCATTTGGGCTCCTTGGAGCGGGAAACGCTTAACTGTGTCCTGGATGCAGACTTTGCATCAGGCATGGTAATGTGATGCAGCGTTTCAGGTTTCAGGAGAGACATATGAATTGTTGGCATAGAAAAACAGCTGGTATTTCTTGCTTTGGTTCCAGTTTCTGTTGGCACATAATATACCGCCGCTGCGGTTACAGTTATTGATTTTTTTGCCCATCCTTTTTTTGGTTTCTCTTATTTACCCGCTGTCCTTTGAGCTGAATAACAGAAATTGCTTTTGTTGTCAAATCATTCACAGACGGCCTTGACACAAAGTGGCAGGCAAAGCATGGCACATCTCTGGCTCTGGTGCGTGCACGCATGGCTGTGTTTTCTATATAGACACGATGTGTTCTCTTAAATGGATATTACTGCAGATTGCAGGGCTCCATTCAGACTTAGTTCAGTGTGACCGAGCTGACACGTCAAACATGAGTTCTTGATAGCTGCTCGCCTGTGTTTTCCTGTCCCAGCCATGGCCTTGCACCGCTGAGGACCCCCTTTAGTTATCTTAGTCCACCGCTTCAGATAACACAGTTAATCATTAGCCTGCACCGTTACATAGGACAATAGAGCCAATGCAGTGCACATGATCTGGCATAACTTAGACATTTGTTTGTATTCAAAGGCGGCTATCCTTCACAGCTTCAGAATGACATGGTTTTGAGGTGGGGGTGGGGACCTGCAAAATGGTCCTGTCATTCCTGGTTACTGATGATGGTGAATACCGGGTGTTCAGGGAGTCAAATGTGTGACCGAATGTCACCACGAACCCTTTGTTTAGCCATTAATAATCCTTGTATTTGCCTTTTTGGAGAGGTTTTGGTGGTATAGGCTGTGCAATCCTTTTATTTATTACGTATAAAAGAGAGCAAGTGGACTGTTTCAAGCGGGCAATATTGGTTTACATTTTTGTCCCACTGATGATGTCACAATGTCTATGACATCAGTGATGTCATCAGTGACATTATTGACCAAAATCATCTTATGACATCACTGATGATGTCATAGGCACTGATGATGTCATAGGCATTGTGACATAATCAGTGATGTCATAGGCATTGTGACATCATCAGTGACAGTGATGTCATCAGTGATGCGAAGTTTGGCAATTGTGCGCTGCGCATGCCAATAGTGCAGGCGATTGTTCGCTGCGCTTACCAATTAGGGCAGGCGAGGCCACGCAGCAGCCGAGCTGTGTGCCGCGAGCCGACGCAGCGGGTGAGCCTCGGGGCCGAAACCAAAGTTAATCCAATTTTAATTTGGCTTCCCACAATTATGAAAACAAGATAATCGATAGAACAATAAATTTTTTAGATATTATTTATTTTAGTTAGTTAAAGTTATATTTATTTACTTTTATTTTCTTTCTTTGTTTTTCAATTCAACTAGGCACGCTCGATGCGCCGCTTAGACGCATAATATGCGTCTAAAGCTGTGTTCACACCGAGATATTTATTTTTCGCTCTGTCGCTTGATTCAACCCTTTGGAATCCCTCTGTCGCTCTGTTTAAATCGCTCATCAACAGGCACACGAATTGACGGACATGTGGGGGCTGTAACGTTACGCAATGTCATGATATTTGTCCACTACGAGCCACCGTAGATGTTTACAAGCTAAGCCTATCAGCGTGCTCCTAATGCGAGCTCCATACCGGTAGTACAGACTTCACTTCATGTCAGCTGTCAGCCTGTCAATGCGGTTTGTTGCCACACAATAAACCAGCGGTTTGTTCCAAGCCAGTGTGATCCTTGACTCACTCTCACATGGCAGCCAATCAGCGTTGAACAGCGAGCGACTGATGGCAGCGTATTTTCGCTCGAGTTGGGATATTTCATCTGGGGCGACGAGCGTATTTTCTCCCTATCGCTCTGTCTCTGTCGCTCGAACGCCCAGCGATTTTTCTCCCGGGCAAATATACGCTCAATCGCTCGTTTGCATTGACTTTGTATGTAAACTCGATGCCAGCGAAAAACTTTAATCGGTCGGTGTGAACGCAGCTTAAGCAGTAAATTGACATTCTCTGCTGTAGCCTATTTATATGGGCGGAGAGTTGTGTGCTTTTCAAAAGCTTTGACCCCGACGTGATTTGAACACGCAACCTTCTGATCTGGAGTCAGACGCGCTACCGTTGCGCCACGAGGCCTCCTCACTTTGTGCTTTTTTTCTCTCCCTCCTTATCTCTCCTGCCTACCTCTGGTACTCAATCCCATTCTAACACTCCCATGTGTTATCACAGGTGAGTCACAAGCAGGTGATGGGTTTGTTTGGGACAGGTTACCATAAAGATCCTTTAACTCGGTCAACTGGACTGGTAGCCAACAGGCCATGACTCATAGAGGGTTTAGAGGCACTGCAACATACTGCAATACTGGACAATAGCCAATATAGGACTTGTTATATGAAACTCTCTTTAGAAAAGCCATTATCTGAAGTCTGAACCCCTCACTGGCAAGTTATTATTTATTTTTTATTCCTTAATGTATTTTCCTCTCGCATCTATTTCCCTCCATTAATGGTAGATAATGATGTATTTTCTGCTGCAGGACCTTTGCTGTGTTGATGCAGAGTTGAGCAAATCTCAATCCTGTCTGTAAATGCTGTCAAAGCAGCCTGTTGTGAGTGTGATAATGCCACGGCCAACAGCTTTCATGAAGGAATAGATTAACACTACGCTGTAGAGCCCGACCGATATGGGATTTTTGAAACCGATACCGATACCGATTTTAGGGAATAAAAAATTACCGATACCGATAATATCGGACGATATTTTTATTTTATTTTATTTTTGTTTTTATCATCAAATGTTTATCCCCCATTAGTGCTAATCCCCCATTAGTGCTAATTTTTTATTTATTTATCCTGGTTGCTGCTCCACCCTCTGCCGATCTGGGGAGAGCCGAAAACTGGCTCCATGCTTCCACATGGGCAGTTAGCCAGCTGCTTCTTTTCACCTGACAGGGGAAGCTTCACCGGTAGGACATAGCACGTGGGAGGATCACGATATTCCAACGAGTTCCCCTCCCTCCGAACAGGCGCCCTTAACGACCAGAGGAGGCACCACATCAGCAACCCTCAAATATCAAACACTTGACAAAGATATGATTGAGTTGACATGAATTGAAATATGTGATGTAGGCAGGATATTTTACAGCTTATTAATAAACTCAATGCAATGAAACAGTAAACTTAACTGGGAATTTAATAATTATAAATAACTAGAAATACAAAAACACAATAGAACAAATAGTTAAGAAAAAATATCAAATATACACAACATGCTGTCCATGCTGTCTATAACTTATATATAAAAAAAAAAAAAGATTGGCCGATTTTTTTTTTTTTTTTTTACCGATACCGATATATCAATAATCGCCAATATCGGCCGATAATATCGGCAGGCCGATAATATCGGTCGGGCTCTACTACGCTGTACCTTCCCCATGGGCATGGAAGAATAGCTCTTTAAGAGGACTCCATAAGCCATGTTTGGAGTCTTTGGAATGGAAAAACGATGTGTACAAGCTGTTGAATTAAATGTCTTACGGGGAGCAATGGCCGACATTATGCTTGCTAATGCTGTTAAGATGGAAAAGCACTTTGGACCTCCCCAACACATCCTCAAAGGCTATTTTGACAGCTTCCACTGTCTAAACCTTGCGGGTCTTAACGTGGAAGCCTGCTGTTATGCTCTTAACATACACACAGGCATTCCTTTTCCATTGAATAATGTATGCACGTAGCTTCACTCTAAAAACATGCAACAACATCAGCCTCGACTTGGAGCCTTGCCGGCGGCAGCTAGACCTATATACTCAAACGTCAGCTTGGCGAGGGGGTCGCAGGGGAGTCCCCAGCAAAATGAATAAATTGTGCGATTTCACTAGGATTTTAATGACTAGAAGTTAGCTCAAGGAGACAATGTAGTGCATATACTTGGTAATAGCTTTCATGCTCTCCTGTTATCTCCCCATCCACATTATACTTGCGCGGTTCACGTCAGCTGCGTCGTCATATTTTCGGGGGGGGGGGGGGGTGCCGGCAGCCGTCGGCGAATACGGCGAGGGCTTTGACGTTGTAGCATGTTTTCTGCATTAGTCAGAGGAAACTCTCAGAGGAGAAGCTTTTCCCCAGCTCTTATTTCATAGATTGGAGCTTATACAATCATTTTCTCCATGGCAAAGCTGCTCTCAATATAAATAAAACATATAAAAGGCAGTGACTTATTCTTTCCACTAATTCATGATAATGGCATCCATGATCTTGGAAGGTCAGGTAGCTGTAGTTTAGTATGGCTAGTTTGAACTTGGAAGGTCAGCTGGCTAGCTAGCTAACCAAAATACATTTGTAGTATGACATTGACTAGATTGCCTCTTTTCACCTTTCAGCACCAAGAGGACCCCGTCATGCTGAGGGCCCCTGGGCCCAGGTAGATCTGGCCTTGTGTGAGGGCTGAGGGCTGTCCATATCCACAATTCATCCAGTCCACAAGGGGCCTTAAGCAGAATTTCTGCAGACTTCCAGAGTCCGCTTGGGGTGCAGACTTCACTGATTCAATATGGATGTAATGTTGTAGTTTCCCACTTGCGCGTGCGGGGGGGGGGGGGGGGGGGGCGTGGTTGGAGGTTATTATGGATGTGTAAGACAATTACTTTATTAAATCATGTAGGCCAGAAATAATATTCCACCACATCATGACACAAACATGTAAAAGTACAGGTCATAGAGGTAAGCAAAATGCATTTGTATTAATTGTAGTTTAGTGTGGTGAGGCGAGCTGTTGGTATGGAGCAGTATGAGAGGATGAGAGTTCATCACGTTTTTTCTTGCTGTTTTTGATATCCTACTCTTTGTTAATAACTCAGGCTCCATATGTTTCTGTTAATCATAGATTAAGCATTGTTGATGTAATAACATAGCAGGGACTAAATCTGTACGTTGCCAAGGGGGTAAACATGTGTATTTGGTAAATGCAACGATTTGGACGTCAATTCAAACCGTATTTCCTGTTGTTTTGTATGAAGTACCTAGAGTTGTTCCTCTTGTTTTTCTCATCCCGCCTCTCCATGAGATGACAACTCCTGCCTCCAGCTGAATCCGACAGGGAACAAGTTGCAGCAAAGGCCAGCTATGTGGTTTGTGGCGTTTCGACATGCAGGCCACGCCACGCCAGGCCCTGCAGGCCACGCCAGCCAGGCCCACTTGGGTGTGATCCACTGTTTTGTCAACAGCTTATTTCTGTGGCCATGATTACAGTTTGGCAGCACTCTATTATTGGAGCACAAGGACAGGGTGCTTGTCAAAGAGTTAAGAACAAGAGCTGTGAGCGCTCTTTCACTGTGTCATGGTCACATCACGGGAGGGTTGAAGAAGAGGCACAGGTGTTCATGTTCTGCAAATGCAAACAGAATTAAGATCATACAAAGCTTTGTTCAAAACTAACTCGGCTATACACACACACACACACACACGCACGCACGCACGCACGCACACACACACACACACACACACACACACACACACACACACACACACACTCACACTTAGACACTTTCCCTCACAGTGAATTCCCACAGGATTTAGTGAGACTCACTGTGGTGGGACCCTTTACGGGCGTCTTCCTCTCCTGAAAGAAAATTTTGTTCATTTTAACCTTAATTTAAATGCATCAATCTGGTAGCCTGATATTCAGACAGCATCGTCAATTCATAAACTCATTTCCTCTTCATCTGAGATTGTGCTCAGAGCATTTCTATGAGGGGGCGGGCGTTTTTGTGTGATTATTGCGATCATAAATGCTTGATTTTGCGGCAGCTGTTCTCAAAATTTGCAATGCAATTTGCGACATTTTATGTGATTTTTTGCGGTAAAATTGAGGGAACTGGCAAAAATTGCGGAGTTGCGGAAAAAAATTCGATTTTAATTTTTTAATTTTGAATTGCATTTTTTCTTTTCCTCCCTTCATCGTTTCTCTTCTCCTTTCTTCCTCATCCTCAATAATGCTATTATCACTTTGCCTTTTCTCATACTTTTTGCTTAGTGCTTCATATTTTTCCTCTTATCCTTATTTCCTCTTCATGCCTTCCCTGTCCTCCTCATCCCTTGTTCCTTGTTAAATATTCAAACTACTAGACCCTAAGCTAAATATGTGTGTGTGTGTGTGTGTGTGTGTGTGTGTGTGTGTGTGTGTGTGTGTGTGTGTGTGTGTGTGTGTGTGTGTGTGTGTTTGTGTGTGTGTGTGTGTGTGGGTGTGTGTGTGTATGGGTCTCAAATGCTTCGCGCTAGCAAAGTGGCTGTCGAGTGATGATTTCCGTTTGTGTTCCTCCACAACAGACAGTGTTGCACGGAGTGCAAAATAGTCTGCCTCCACTTTCATGCAAAACATTAGGTAATTGTTTTGCTGTTATTTTTGTTGGTAAATGTGAGGGGTTTGTCCTCCTCATCTCAATGCGATGACGTGTTACCTTACGTCCCATACTCTCGTCACTTCCTATTGTTGTCCCTCGTCCCGACAGCAACCAGGCAAGATGACAGCGCACACATATCTCAAACCCAGGTAAAGATGCGGCATTTTACTAACTTTTTGCGGCGAAATCGCGGGAATTTTGAAAAATTGCAAGCCCCCGCAAATATTGCGGAGTTTGGTTGAATTTGCATTAATTATTGCGATCGCAAAATCGAAATTTCCTGGAGGGACTGACTAGAGAGCACTGCACTGTAGTAGTCATGCATAACAAACAGACACAGCAGGCATCTCTACTTTGGCTACAAAATTTGGCAGTTGTAAAACAATTATATCAACGGGCAACAGATTGTCAAAACGAATTTTACCATTGATGAAAAACGGGACTTGGACATAACAAGCAAACTAGAAGCAAGATCTATCAACATCCCCCTAGCTATCAACAGCTCCGCTAGGCCAGGCTGCACCGTGTCATTTCCTTGGGCGGGTGGCCGAGCAGGCCTTCACTTACCGCGGCCGTCGTAACGTTACTCCCCGCCCAGACAGATAAAGCTCCAACAGGCAGCGATCTCTCGCAGGCAAGACTGACTGACAACAGCGTTAGCCAAATCTAATAAACGCCCCGGCGTTTAATCGAGACCAGCGTTTATTATGCTAAATCGGGTCAGACCCCCGGCGGTTAAAGGAGACCCGGAGGCAGATAGAGTGCCGGTGTTTATTAGAAGATATATGGTGTATACAATGCAACCAGAGTCCTCTGTGGCTGCAGGATGAGTCCGCCGACCTGGGCCGTGTTGTAGGAGCCGCAGCTGCTGCACTTCATCCCCAGCACGTGGAAAGGCACAGTGCAGTGGACCTGGCAGTCGTTACATATGATCTTTACAGCAGCATCCTGGTACTCAGTGGGCATCGGTGACTGGGCGATCTCTTTGTCTATCTGATTCCATGTTCCAGCAAGAGTGCTGACACAGAGGGCAGCGGTACACACCAGCTCTGACCATCTCATCAAAGCATGTCTTATGTAGGAGGTGGCCACATGGAAGAACATGAGCTCCTGTTCTGGAAGTGTGGATATCCTCAATACACACGGGGCAGTCCTGCCTTGAGACATTTTCAACACACTTGTGGTTGCCCCGCAGATCACTGTCTAAACACAGATTGCACTTTTCACAATGGAAATACTTCTCCCGTGGCCCAATCCTGCATATTCCACAAGGCTGACAGTGGTACTGCTTCTTGTCCTTGTCAAACAAGTGGCATATATCACAGTAATAGTCCCCAAACTGCACATGACACTGCTGGCAGGTCTGCTGTGGCTGTTGCAGGTTCTGACAGTCGGAGCACTGCACCTCCTCCACTTTGAAGCGGTCCATCTGATGGTTCTCCTCTGCATCATGGCACAGTCGACACACGTACAGTTTGCCACAACAAGGCGCTTTCAATAAACAGTTGCGCACATAATGTTCACATCCAGCAGGAGAAGCCATTTTCATTTCATATACTGTGACAGTAGTTTTGGTCCTACTTACAGCCTCTGCAGGGAAGGGGTTATGACATCACTGATGATGTCACAATGTCTGACATCATCAGTGCCAGTCATAATGCTGGAGTCTGAGGGTGGGGTTGTTGGTCGTGATCTTGAGTTCGAGGAACCAGATGATGGCTTCCACCCCTGGGCTGAAATCTCTATTAACAGAGGATCCCTTCACGAAGGTGAAGGCGCGTTGGGATGAGGAGCAACATGAGACGAGGCACAACAGCCAAGATTGAGGAGGTGTGAGAAACACCGGAAACTTGAAAGAAGAAGAAGAAGAACCAGGTCTAGAGTGAAACCATCCAACTGTGAGAGGCAGCAATGT
Organism: Poromitra crassiceps; assembly: GCF_964638095.1. Taxonomy (NCBI): domain Eukaryota; kingdom Metazoa; phylum Chordata; class Actinopteri; order Beryciformes; family Melamphaidae; genus Poromitra; species Poromitra crassiceps. The sequence goes on from NC_139624.1 coordinate 101,818,321, forward strand.
GCCGCAAGGCATGCAGTCTGCCGGAAAGCCATTAGAAGAAGAAGAAGAAGTCATAATGCTGCATTCGTTTATGGTAGGAGCTTTGTCTTTGTCTTTGTCTTTGTCTTTGTCTTTATTTAAGATCCCCATTAGCTACAGCTGGCAAGTGACAAGTGGAAAACGCGTCATCTCCGACCTACGTGCGTTCAAGCCTCAGGCTTCCAGTCGCAAAACCATGGATGCTAATAGCCGTTTCACTAGCAAGGACCACACCACAACAATATATCGTTTAGAAGTTTAATGAAGATTGAGATGTGTATGTGATGAGGTGCACGTGAGGGTGCATGAAGGTGCATGTGAGAATGCATGAAGGTGTCATCCGTTGATGTCTGTCTGGGAGGAGACAGGCAGAAGGAGACTCAGCGTTGGGGTGCATGAAGGTGCATGTGAGAATGCATGAAGGTGTCATCCGTTGATGTCTGTCTGGGAGGAGACAGGCAGGAGGAGACTCAGCGTTGGGGTGCATGAAGGTGCATGTGAGAATGCATGAAGGTGTCATCCGTTGATGTCTGTCTGGGAGGAGACAGGCAGAAGGAGACTCAGCGTTGGGGTGCATGAAGGTGCATGTGAGAATGCATGAAGGTGTCATCCGTTGATGTCTGTCTGGGAGGAGACAGGCAGGAGGAGACTCAGCGTTGGGGGTTCCGTCTCAGCATGAGCTGCCCGAGCGGATTGCTTCTCAGGCGTGTTTACGTCCGAGCTGATTTCAGACCCCTCCAGACAGATCCTGGGAATGAGACATGACGGAGACATGCACCGAATTTGATGGGAAGGAATGAGGATGTTAGGAGGTGAGGGTTGGGATGAGGGTTGAGGGTAGGAATGAGGGATGAAGGGATGAGGGTTGCGGGTAGGGATGAAGGGAAGGGAGGGTGGGTTGAGAGAACTGAGATGATCTGAGACAAACAGGGCAGGACAGGTTCACCAGGTACATGTATATGTAACCTGCCAGGTAATTGAGGTGTGGTTAGAGGCGTGGTTAGAGAAGTGGTTGAGGCGTGGCCCAGCTCCTGAACCTAAGTTAACAGTCATTAACTATCATTAGCTGTCTAAGCTAACAGCGAATAACAACATTAACGTTTAGTTGTATGGGTTTAACCAACTATTGTATTGGAATGCTGATTGGTCTGAAAGCTTACTATTGTTGAAAAGAAAAGAAAAATGTGTAAAAATTGTGTTTTAAATTCTTACAATCGTGGGAGCCATGTTGAAATGACATCAAATGACACACTGGGAGCAAATGGGGGTTGAAAATCATACCCAAGTTTGCGAGTAGGAACTCCCAGTTAACATGGTGTTTTATTAGATTTTTGCTAGTAGCAACTGTCAATTTTCCACTTGCCAGTTATAAACGAATGCAGCATTAATCACTGATAAATCTTTAAGCATAGTGACATCACTGAAGACGTCCACTGAGTGTATGGCCACTTTCTTTCTTTCTTGAAAGAAATACATTTTCTTTTTTTTGTGGGGACATAGATATAGGGCCCTATCTTCCCACAGGCCTTTTACAATAAAAACACATTTATGCAATGACTTTACATAATGTAGGCTATATGTGCATCATCTGCAGCACTGGAGAAGAAAAGGTAGCGAGAGAAAACGATATCATTCTAATCTGGACAAACTTTCACCAATCTAATCTCACCATGACATAGGCCACATAGGGATAGGCTATATTTTTCTAGCCAATGCGTTTAGAACATTCTTTTCACTTTGATCTTGCTATAGTGTAGCGTATTTACATGCTTGCAGTATTTAAACTGCAGTTAGATAGGTTTGAGAAGCATAATAGTAGGGCTGGGCGATTAATCGAATTTTAATCATGATTACGATTTGGGGTGTCCACGATTATGAAAACAAGATAATCGACATAAAACGATTTTGCGGCTCTTGTCTCTCTCGTTCTGTCTTGTGTTGTAAATCAAGCGCACCCCTTCCTTTGCTCGGCCCCTCCCCCAAAGCACATCGTTTCGTTTCAGCTCGAGTTGTGAATGCCTGTCATGTGAAGAGCCACCCGGCACGTTTATCCTCCCCGCTTATTTCCGTGGTAGCACAAGAATAAGATGACAGAAGTCACAGAAACAGAGCCGCTGGTCGAGAAGAGAGGTAAAACAACGTATGTGGGGTGGAAACACTATGGTTTCGGCGAGTTTAAAAGTCCTCAAGAGCGATGCGAATATACAGCACGGAATTGCGATGCGAGTTTTGACCCACCTGTCAATCACAGCCACAGACTTGGAACAAACACAGTGTACAAGATATGCGTGGTCGTGGCTGCACCCCGCAACACGACCTCTCCCTCTTTGTTTAATCACTTGAAATCCACTCACAAAGTGGCCTATGACCAAGCAATAAACGCTAAACGAACAAAAAGACAAAGCCCCATTTAGTTACTCCTGCCACAGCAACACAGTCATCGATTCAGGACACAATAGCCTATTATGAACCTAAACGTAAGTCGCTTTGGATAAAAGCATCTGCCAAATGAGTAATTTAATGTAATTTAAACGAACGTTACTCAATAGCATTCTCATTTGGTTAGTTTTGATGAAATATGAACACTAATTTGCAGTCGGTAACATATGTCCCGACTGTTTTCATTCCACTTAATTAAACAACGGTAAATAAATACAGTTTTCACTGATTGATCATTTTCTGCGACACTATTTTGGCTAGTGTGAGGTTTAAGGACTACTAGTTCAGATGTTTACCAACATATTGAATGTAGATTAATATTATTTATTTATTTTCAATTATATCTAAAATCCAAAGACATCCAATGTTAAAAAGAAAAGCCAGTGTCAATGTTCAATAAATTCATGATGTTCTCAATGTCAATAAGTAATCGTGTTAAATAATCGTGATCTCAATATCAATCAAAATAACCGTGATTATGATTTTTGCCATAATCGAGCAGCCCTACATAATAGTATGGAATAATATATTGGAGACAGAGAGGGGGATGAAAGGGAGGGGGGGAGCTCAGAGTGCTTGGCTTTTCTGACCGGACTGGATCGCTCCGTGGAATTGGAGCTTAAAACGGAAGCTTGTGATTCGTTTACTGCACTTCTCCAATCAGCAGATTGTGCATAATTTTACGCTTAAAAGGCGTGGTTATAATGCTTAAGGCCGCCTGTAGCGCCGACACCAAAATATCGAGTGGGCCGGTCCACGCCCTCTAATCTGCGCTGCGCTGGGCGCAGTCTATAGGCCGATGCAACGATAGAGACCATTATGTCTATGACATCATCAGTGTCTGTCATTTTGTCAATGATGTTGGATCAGGGATTTAAGAGACTAGAATTATCAGGACCATCCAGACCTTCGCGTGCTCAATTCTAGAACAAACTGCCCTTTGCAGGGAGGGCGGTGATGTTGGGATTTGTGAAAAACAGGAATATATGATCATACTGAAGCAAATACTGTACCAGCTATACATAGTGTCAATAAAAGATGGCTGCACGTTTTGGGAGTGTGACCACTCATGCCAACTAATGTGCTTAGCACCCCGCACGCTTCACGCGCTCAACCAGAACCATGGGCGAATTCTTCTTTTGTGGTGTTTTATGGCAATTGGAATCCTTTATGTTGCATTACCGCCTCCTTCTGGATTTATCCATCCAGTTTCCCTACTCTCCCACTCCTCCCAACTTCCACGCACGCCTTTGCGCTCCTTTCTTCTTCTGTGGTGTTTTATGGCAGTTGGCATCCTTTATGCAGTTGGCATCCTTTATGTTGCATTACCGCCTCCTTCTGGATTTATCCATCCAGTTTCCCTACTCTCCCACTCCTCCCAACTTCCACGCACGCCTTTGCGCTCCTTTCTTCTTCTGTGGTGTTTTATGGCAGTTGGCATCCTTTATGCAGTTGGCATCCTTTATGTTGCATTAGCACCTCCTTCTGGATTCATCCTTTCCCTACATTGTGTCCTTGTGGTCCTTTTTTTCTTCCAATTTATAACCTCAGCAGGGAAGGATTTATGACATCACTGATGACATCACAATTCATTCTCTGACATCACTGATAGTGTCACAATTCAGTCTATGACATTAGTGATGATGTCACAATGTCTATAACATCATTAGTGGGAATGACATCATTTATCTATGACATCACTGATGATATCACAAGTCAGTCTATGACATCACTGATGTAACAAACTACTATAAAATTAGTGATGATGTCACAATGTCATCATTAGTGGGTATGTTATGATGAGTCTGGTTGGGTATGACTTCACTTGACGATTGTGGGACATCATGACATCATCAGTGGGTAGATTATCAGTCAATGGCATTTGCATGTTCAGTTGATGGATTGCTCATCATCAGTGGATATGACATGATCAATCGGTGGCATTTGCATGCTCAGTTGATGGATTGTGTTCGTGTGGGTCACCGCTGCTGAGCCGCAGCATAACATGTCTGCTATGACATAGTCAGCACTGGCCACCAGGGTGGGCATGCTCTGGCCACCACTAGACGATTGTGGGGCATGACAACATCAGTGGGTATGACATCTTCAGTCACCACCGGGTGGTGTTTGCATGCTCAATTAAAGGATTGCAGCCGGGGCATGATATCATCAGTAGGTATGACATCATCGGGTGTTTTGGGAGTTGGGAGTAGGAGGTGCTCTTCCCTCTGGTCTCATCATGAATAAATCTCCTCAATGCCCCAGGGCAGAGACAGGGCCTCTGTCCTGTGAGTGAGCACCGTCCTTCAGATGAGACGTTAAACGAAGGTCCTGACTCTCTGTGGTCATTAAAGTTCCCATCGGCACTCTTCTCAAGAGTAGGGGTGTAACCCTGCCCTGCCTCTACATTCCTACCTTCCTTCAATCATGGCCACCTAATCATCACTCCTTACTTAATTGCCACATTAAGTTGAGTGTTCTGGCTCACACTGGCTGCCGTGCATCACCCAGGTGGGTGCTCCTCCACATCGGTGGTGGATGAGTTGAGTTCCTCCCCGATATGTGAAGCGCTTTTGAGTATCTAGAAAGGTGCAATATAAATGCAATCAATTGTGATTTATTATTATAAATCTTGAGGCTATGGTGAAAGAGGGTGTAATGAAGAGTATCCAGACTGTCTCTGCCTCGGGCTGGGTGTCTGCCTCCGCCTGCTGTCTCTGTGGCTGCAGGATGAGTCCGCCGACCTGGGCCGTGTTGTAGGAGCTGCAGCTGCTGCACTTCATCCCCAGCACGTGGAAAGGCACAGTGCAGTGGACCTGGCAGTCGTTACATATGATCTTCACAGCAGCATCCTGGTACTCAGTGGGCATCGGTGACTGGGCGATCTCTTTGTCCATCTGATCCCAGTGGGCCTCCATGTTCCAGCAAGAGTGCTGACACAGAGGGCAGCGGTACACACCAGCTCTGACCATCTCATCAAAGCATGTCTTATGTAGGAGGTGGCCACATGGAAGAACATGAGCTCCTGTTCTGGAAGTGTGGATATCCTCAATACACACTGGGCAGTCCTGCCTTGAGACATTTTCAACACACTTGTGGTTGCCCCGCAGATCACTGTCTAAACACAGATTGCACTTTTCACAATGGAAATACTTCTCCCGTGGCCCAATCCTGCATATTCCACAAGGCTGACAGTGGTACTGCTTCTTGTCCTTGTCAAACAAGTGGCATATATCACAGTAATAGTCCCCAAACTGCACATGACACTGCTGGCAGGTCTGCTGTGGCTGTTGCAGGTTCTGACAGTCGGAGCACTGCACCTGTTCCACTTTGAAGCGGTCCATCTGATGGTTCTCCTCTGCATCATGGCACAGTCGACACACGTACAGTTTGCCACAACAAGGCGCTTTCAATAAACAGTTGCGCACATAATGTTCACATCCAGCAGGAAAAGCCATGTTTCCTTGATATGTGGTTTCAGTCGTACTGATAGCTTCTGCGGGCAAGGAGTTATGACATCACTGATGCCTGACATCATCACTGTCTGTCATAAAACACAATATGGATAGTGACATCACTGATGACATCTTCGGATGACATTGCCCACTGAGTGAAATCACTGATGACATCACTCACTTATAGCATAACTCACCGACGTCATTATGAGCAATTCTGGCGAACTCTACCAGTCCTACTTATCCACCTTTTTTGAATGCCCCGCTGTAACATAATTATGGGTGCAAGGTCCCGTCTAGAACGTGACGGTTGCAGCTGGCGCATGTCCTCGTTAAACCTCCGATGCTGTCACAAAAAAGAACACTCGTTTGACGACTTATTTGAGGGAATGTAATAATTTTATCTATCACATCCGCTATTTCTGTTGCTCTTTGAAAAACTCGGGATATTTATCGACGAGGTTTTTGCCAAGATGGACGCGCTACGGGCTATTCAGTATGTTGTGTCTGTCTGTGTCAGCAACATAACATGGGGGGGGGGGCTGGGAGGATTACACCAGAAGAAGCACCCATATTTCATGTAAGGCATCATGGGGTGGATAGCCTCTGCCAGAGCAATTTAGAGAGAGAGTGGCGTCAGCGGAGGACCAAAATGCATGACTCATTAGCCAATGAACAGCCAGGAAGGGGTCTCACGCTACTTTTGAATGCTAAAATAAAGCTGATAATGTACCATTTGATTAAAAAAAAAATCTGTGATATATGACATCACTATCGTGATCTCACCACTAGGCCAAGCCGTCTACAGCCGTCACAGTTGAATGACATCATCAGTAACCGGCCACTTTCTTTCTTTCTTTCTTTCTTTCTTTCTTTCTTTCTTTCTTTCTTTCTTTCTTTCTTTCTTTCTTTCTTTCTTTCTTTCCAGCCATGAAGAGCCATCAAATTGAAAATGACATGCTCAGTGCTATGGGAGAAAAGGGAATACTTGATGTGGAAGGGCTTAGGATAGTGTTGGTGGGAACGTGGGATATTTCAGTGCAGTCCTCTTTGACTACGTGATTTTGTGTCAACCCGAGTGGTTTGGACAGGCTGATAGGAATGAGTTTGCCATGATGCTGAAGTGGATTCCTGTCTCTGTGAGACTAACAAACACGAGACAAAAGTTCTTGGCAGGTCCTGTGCTCCAGTGCTTAAAGTCTTTCTGAAATTTCTGGCAAGGGTGAAATTGAAATGCACTCACCGTTTTCAAGGATTTGTGGCAGCGCGCTGCTCATTATTGACACATATCTCCTAGCTTTAGTTTGCAGATGCCGCCACCCGTCTTATCTGGTATGATGGTAACGCAGTGCATTGCTATTTGACCGTGGCTGTAGCCTTGTTGCAGATGGCCTTTGGAGTCACTCAACTATTTCTACATTGCTCTTCAAGAAGGACAATGATGTGATTGCAGCCCAAAGCGAAGTTGTTCTGGAGGATCATGACTCATTAGGATTGAAGCAGATGAGTCAGTCTTTTTGCGAGACATCTTGACTGAGATAGATGCCTTTGATTTGAATCGACACGGGCCCAGAGGAAGTATAGGGTAATGGATGGTTTGTTGTTTGTCCCATGGACACCTAAGAATAGCCACATCAAACAAGAAATGACGTCCTGTCATTGCCTTGGCCTGGGAATGCTTCCGACAGACAGGCTAATGGGACACGTTAATGATAATGTTGATATCATATGTTTGAGTGATGTTGTGGCCTGTCGGTTGTATGTACATCTGTGCTTTAAAGAGGAAATCTAACAATGCAAAACCTCTTCACGCTTCAGATCTATGTGTCTCCTTTCCCTTTGGGCAGATTTGCTGCAGTAACAGTCACAATTATCTGCTGACTGGTAGGTTTTAATCAAAAAGATTAAAACGTCAAGGAACATCAAAGGTGTCGGCATTCAATCTTACTGGCAAGACAGGGGTGTTGTTAACCACTGCACCATGTCTGAGCACAGAGCCTATGTCATCTGATTGATTTGTTTACTTTCTGCTTTTTATTACAGAATGTTTAATTTGACCGCAGCACTACGCCATTTTGTTTGCATGCTGGAAAAGAAGCAACCAACTTAGTCTTAAATGTTCTCTTCAAATAATATAGATGAATGTGTTGAGAAACTTCTGACTATCTGGTGCTCCTTGGTAGCAGGGCTCATACCGCATGCCTGATGGGATCATGGTAACGCTAGAATATATCCTCATCCATTTTTCATTTTCAATTTTAGTGTGACGCTGCAAATTATTTCTACGTTCAGCTCATCTGAGTCTGAGGACAAACATGTGAGATGTGGGAGACATTCACAGACAAATAGATGAAGTGGTGGATTTATCTGCGTAAAGTAATTTCCTGCGTAGACATTTTTTCTGGTTGCGGAACATGATGATGATGAGTTGCTCTTGAAATGGGGTCATTGGGTAGTCTAGAGGAGTTTCATCAGGAAGTGTGGCTGAGACATGGGAGCTGCTTGGGTCGGTTTGGTCACAGTGTTCGTGTTTGTGCGCACCTTTCTGTTTGGTCACTATTGTTAAAAATCTAATTTTCTCCAATAATGGGTGTTTTAAAGTAACTTGCATACTGCAGATATAAAATGTCCATTACCCTTGGACCAAGTTGCCCCGTTGAAATGCATTGCAGTATGAGAAGTCTGGAATGTACTGTATGGGTGCCATGGGAAAATCAACCAGCTTATCCAATATCTGAAAACCGGCTACTTGTTTGGACAGGAGGTTTCTCCTCCATCTTCTATCACATCTTCTTCAACATCAGTGTTGGGGTAACTCATTACAAAAGTAATATATTACATGTAATATATTAAAAGTAGTGTAATAAGCAACGAGTTACTCTACACAGACAGTAATATTGTAAAGTAACTTATTACTTTCAAATGAAAGTAACTAGTAATATGTAGTATATTACATTTTGAAAGTAACTTGCCCAACACTGTTCAACCTACTCTACTATCATTTCGGAACAATTGAGGTGTTTTGAAGCTGCGACGGGGGAATCATGGTGGGGTTATCTAATTGCTGTGGTGAGAGCTGCAGTACATTGATAACAGATGGTTTCTGGTCTATTTTGCGAGCCTGGGAGGAGGATGAGGCTTCCTGAGCTGAGATGCCACTGACAGGGCTAACCACCTCACACCCTGTGATTACGCATCAGTAATGCCTGGGGGAAGGAGAAAGCCTGCAAAAAGCTAAGGCTCTCTGCAAACTAACCCTCACATCGAAGTCTAGTTTTACAATTACCGGGGCAAAGAATGCTGTTCTATCTGAGTTCCTATTGACGCACATGTTTTATGGAAGGAGATGCCCTTGAATGTCCTGTTATGCACGACTCTCTGGGCATGTTTTTTTTTTTTTTTTTTTTTGTCTTTCAAAATGTCTTTTACAATCTTACTTTGCCTCCAACTCCTTCTGAGGACACATGAAGATTAAGTGCGTTCATTTCTGTCAAAGAAATATTCTAAATGCTCCAAAGAGTTTCCGTAAGGCTATAGGCTTCTCTGATGGCCAAGGCTTCATGAAAGTCACGGCACACGTCACGTCATTTGAGAAAATCCCCTATGGAGGTTTCATTTGGCTTCGTTTTACTTCCCTGCCATTGAGGGAATTGTCTGGATCCAGCAGCCATGTTGCTTTCCTTTCCAAGAGGGAAACCTAGGCTGACTCTCAGCGGGTGTTCGGTGTCTTAGCTCATGTTACACCACGGCGTCTAGTGACTGATGTACCTCCTGCAGAACAAGAGCTCCGAGGTTTGTGTGCATGTCTGTGCTTGTGCGCTGTTCAATTTAGATGCTCCCACCAAGCACGGCTATGTAAACATCCCCCCTATCTTTGTGGTCCACCTGTCAGACATTGCAACTGTCCTATTGGTTATTTTGTTTGTTTTGACTTTGCCATGTGATAGTGCTGTCCTGAGGCCTGTACTACAAAGCCAGTTTAGTGGTTTAGCGAGGTAACTTCAGGTTTAAACCTGGTTTGGCCGTACTACAAAGCAAGTTAACTTCTTACCGACATATATTTCCATAGCAACTTATGCTTCACACTTAACCTGGTCCGTAGCAGGTTAAGTTGCAAGGATAAGATTAGACCTTAGATACACCGCCCACGAACCAATCGAATCAGCAGTTTGGAAAAATGGCCAACCCCTTTCTGGACTAGTTTCCCATCAAGGAAGGAGCACGAATTGTAATGTTGAATTAATCAAGGACTAAAGCCTTGCACTTGTTGCAGGCTACATTTTAATTAAGCCCTACTTACCACTTTGGAATATGTTTTTATATATTCATTTTTGTGCTCTCAAGTAGCCTAGATACGTTGTTTGACCCCGCCGATCGATTGCAGCTGAATAGTGAGTGGAGACATATCACTAAACTGGCATAAAAAGGTTACATAAACGTCTCCAAAGCGCACGGTGCCGTGTGCGCAACGGAGCTGAGACTGACGTTGGGTTGGAATTAAAATGGTCATAGCCTACATGCTAGAATAGCCTACTACATCTAAGCAATTTAATATGGGATCACCTGCACACAGGCGATCCCATATTAAGATGATTCATATCTAGGGTACTCCTGCATTTTGCAGTTGCAACTGTGTTGCTTTTGGCCTGTATGATGTGATTGAACTTCATATTTCCAGCATCATTATATGAAATATGGAGATATGCGACTCTGCTGACGATAGCCTATAGCCTATGTGACCACGAAATAGGCTATTTTTTATAAATGAAATCTATGCCCGCACGTACCGTGTCAATTCAGTTCAGAAGCATTTATTTTATTTTATTATCATTCTTTTTTTTATTGATTAGCCTATAGGAATTATTCAGTCAGTGCGACTAAACACTCATGAGATCATTATTATTCATTGAGCCTAAATTGTCTATACATACCGATTTTGGACTGAGATAGATTACACATTGCTTCCACAAAAGACTGTAGATAGAGAGCTGTAGATAGCCTACGAAACCGCTCTTCAAAGAAATTACTGGTGTGGATAAAAGTGGTCTTTAGACAGTCATTCGGGAACAGACTAATAATATCCAACGCAGATTTTTTTTTGCGGATTCATTCAATGAGGAAATAGGCATGTCTGGCGCTTTGGTGGCGAAATCAAGCAAGCTGAATAACTTATGCATTTAGACAATCTGCAAATTTTTGCCAGCCCTCCTTTCGCCGCTTATTATGTGCAACAGTGTTGCCCTTTGTTTTTATTAGATGTTTAAAAACCTCATATTTCGTTAATATGAGCGTTTGCTCCTCAAGCGAGAAATATGCGGCTCTGCTGCTGCTGCTGCTGCTGCTGCCAGTCAGACGCAGCCGATGACGTGTTTGGCGTCTCCATGTTGTGATTGGTCAGACGTCGGAGAGAACGCCCTTTTTATGTGCACGAGCTGATGTGCACGAGCATTTTCATGTGCACGAGCCTAGAGCTCGATTAGAAAAACCTGGTTCCACTAAACGAGTGGCAAACGAGCTTCGTAGTACAAGTTAACTACAATCGAGCTGATCTGGTTTAGACAAACCAGATCAAGGGACAGATCCTGGATCTTCTAATACAACATTCGTAGTACAGGCCTCTGGTTTATGTGCAAACTCGCATGTATTTCTGTGTGTGCCGTCAGGTCTGGGTGAATGACCTGGTAGAGCCGGTTTCATGCTGTATAAGCTTCAACCCCTGTCTGTGTCAACCAAATGGATTTCCCAACAACCCTCCTCTTTACAAATGACAGAATGCCCGGAAGCACTTCAAGTTTCATCACCTTTTTTCAGTCTGTTGCCTGCAGTTGTCCAAAGAATAACTCCAAACGTCTCCTTCAAGTCCCTGTTGATCCACGGCCCTAAGTTCCTATAGGCTTAGGAAGTATTTTTGCTTTTGCTGTAATGGATATTCATGATTTGCCAAGTCAAGCAATGTACACTCACTTCACTGAGCACTTTATTAGGAACAGCTGTCCTGTACACCTTCATGTTCATGTCATTACCCAATCAGACAATGTGGCAGTAGTGGAATGCATAAGATCATGCAGATAAAGGTCAGCAGCTTCAGCTCATGTTCACATCAAACATCAGAATTGGGGGAAAATGTGCTCTCAGTGACGTTGACTGTGTCATGGCTGTTGGTGCCAGCTGGCCTGGTCTGACTGAGTATTTCTGAAACTGCTGATCTCCTGGGATTTTCACACACAACAGTCAATAGTTTAAACAAATTTGAATAATAACAACAGTCAATAGTTAGTTTACACAGAATGCCAGAAAGGCCTTGTTGATGAGAGAGGTCAGAAGAGAATGGACAGAAAGGCTTCAATAACCCAGATAACCTCTTTACAACATCTTGTGAGCAGAAAAGCATCTCAGAGTCAGAATGCACAGTCAGGAACCTTGAGGCGGACAGCCGGTTTGAGCTCAAAGTGAATACCTACCCAGTATTAGTAAGGTGTTCCTAATAATTTGCTCAGTCAGTGTATTTTACCATGCTAAGGAATGTATCAGCTTTCAGTACATATTGATCTTTACCGTAGTCAAATTGGCTGACAACCCCCCTTTGGAGCTGTGTCTGTTACCTGAGCATTCTTTGTCTGTCGAAAAGCATTGACCCTGACGTGATTTGAACACGCAACCTTCTGATCTGGAGTCAGACGCGCTACCGTTGCGCCACAAGGTCTTACTATGTGCAGGTGTTCTCGCTCTCAGTCAGAACAACAGTGAGCAGGCACATTCTCAAACATGTGGCTTGGGTTTGTGTCTGCCTGGCTGTGTGCACGCCATTACAGAGCTAAACACACGTCCAGTGGCGTGCCGTCCATTAGGCGAACTAGGCAAATGCTAAGGGCGCTTGAGCCGTTAGGGGCGCCAGAGAGGATCTTTTTTTTTTTTTTTTTTTTTTTTTACAAATACTTTTTCATGATAATAGGCCTACTATTATTTTACAATAGTAGACAAAAATAAGAAGAACAACGTCTTAAGTCTTTAAATAATAATGAAATAATTTTTCTAATTCTGGCTTTCTGCATGGCTGCCCGGGCTGCAGCACTTTCACCATGGTCCCTAATCCATACCACCCCACCCACTGCGCGGCCGCGCCCCCTTCTACCTGCTCGGAGCTTTTTCCCAGAGAGGGGGAAGGGAGCTGGAAGGTGGGTGCTGAGGTGTTTTGGCTGTCTTGTGTTTATACCACCAACAAGATGCATTAAAAAACAGTTTGTGCTTCCCAGCTCTAATCTTATTTCATACGCTCTCTCTTCAAAAGTGTTTGATTTTCATCATAATCTGGTTTTCCATAATAATAATAATAATAATAATAAGTTCAGTGTTTATGCCTGTGTTTCTGTCTGTTGTAGTGTAAAACGACTAAAGGGAGAGCAGGTGCTTACATGAAAGTGAGTGAGAAAAGGAGAAGATACTGAATAATGACATCACAACAGTATAATCCTAATGTTAATTTAAAAATATCTATTATATATATTAATATATATTATATATTATATATTCTAAATATGGATGAAAGTCCAAAAAACGTAAAATTTTCTTCGCCGCTGCCCTCGCGGGCAGCACCGAGAGACCCTTCCTTACAGCACCCCCTACCTAAAAGTACTTCCAGTGCCACTGGGGAAGGGCGATTCTGAGCCTGCACTGCAGTGCTGGATTAGCTGCAATATCATTTTTATTATATTTTCTTTGGGGGAGGGGGGGGGGGGGCACCAGCAAAAATCTTGCCTAGGGCACCAACTTGGTCAGGCACGCCACTGCACACGTCAGCCTGCTTTCCTATGGCCTGGAACTCCATCCACTTCAAAATGCCTGGAATTGACTCAGCGCAGCGCTGCCTGTAGTGGGCACCTCTTCATCTTCTCAAGCGGCTTGCATGGCGCTCTGCACCCCCCCCCCCCCACCCCAACCCCAACCCCAACCCCACTTATCCCCTCTAGTACTCCCCCCCCCCCCCCTTCCCCGCCCCAACCTGAGCTACGACTACTGTGTGGGACCCTGTATTCTCTTTTGGCTCTCCTCTGACGTCCAAGCCATTCAACTCTGGTGGTCCTAAACGGAGATTGATGGGCCTCCCCTCCATCACCCAGTGACTTTAATGGCAGCAGCCAGTGAAAGCAGTGAGCGGTGGGGGTGGGGCGAGGGGTGGGACTAGCCATTGTATAGGCAGTCTAAAGATACTATAGCGCTTACATCATCTTCTGCATCTCAGATTGGACCACATACAGTATAGCTGGCTGGCTCACTTGTTGCTTTGTTCACTGCTGTTGCAATGTTGCAGGGAAGGATGGAAACGTCTTTCATGTTTTTATTTTGGGCCTCTCGTCATGGCAGCACATCCTCAGGGAACGGAGATGGAAGCGACGTAATCAGCTTTGAGATGGACAGAATAACATCGAGTTGAAATTTGCGACACCTCTGTCACCTCACCACGCCATAAAAAAACACCACACACTTCACGGTAACTTATGGTGACTTCTAAGGTCGTCACACTTTTATGTCAGATGTAATGTGGCATGCTGCTTTTATGCACTGAATGAGATGTATCGCGTTGCAGCCTTGTTTCACGCATCAGCAAGACTTTCTATTACCTATATTGGATGTGTGTGTGTGTGTGTGTGTGTGCGTGTGCATGTGTGTGAAAATGTCTATTCAAACCATCTCTTCCCAGCTCCCTCATCATCCCTCTGCTCTACTCCTCCACTGTTCCAAGTCTCTTCCGTCTTGCTGCTCAGGGTAAAACGCTCCAGCTGTTGAGGAGGCTATTCTTACACTTTCTTGGCTCTTCTCCAAATGGGCTGCTTTCATTTGCCCCCATATAGTATAAATGGAACATATGAATAGCTGGTGGGTTGGAAATAAATCGCTGAGTGCGGACAGTATCCTGGCAAGATCCTTTTAAGGTATTCACACGCAAACATTCACACCCTTTATTATCTGATTTGTATACTTCAAGTTTGATCTTGAAAACCCATTAGAGATAAACCAATTTGAGGGATGTTAAGATTAAGACATAAAAGCACAGAGCCTGGTTGGTCATGTCGAGACGCGAGGATAAAGTGGAGCAATAGGTTCCGAATCCTAAGTTATGATTGTATGATCAGTGGTGGAAATGGCCAGGATTTGATCTGGGAACCCTACTTACGCAGGGTGGGGGGGTCCCCACCCTGCTATGTTATTTCTGTATGCTTGAATGTTTTTTCTTATTGATTTGACTCATTACCATTACAGCTACAGTTGTAATGGTGTTGCCTGACTACAGCCAGCCGGGCATGGTGCCTTCAGGTGCGGTCAGATTTATGAAAACACTTTAGAGAAACAGTGCTAAACATCTATATATATATTTTTTTTTTTAGAAAAAAAAACTTGGACCCTGAGGAAGAGGTGAAGAGCGTTCCCACAACGTTCCCACACAATGATCGCTCTGGGAACCCCGTTCCCAACCGTTTAACCCCATTTCCACCACTGTGTATGATGAGTCCTTTAGTGCCTTTTCCTCAGAGAGAGTGGGGCAAAGCACTGTAGGAGTAGCTTAATCGTTGCACCCCAGTGACATGGCACACTCAATATTGTCCACTGGCTCACTTCATAAGCTTTATACTTTCCATCTGGTGCTCCTAGTGAGCGCTGATCAAACACATGCAAACAGCCTATTTCTGTCCTTTACCAGAGTTCAGATTTCACATGCAAACCCCTTTTTTGTGGACTTCTTGAATGGGCGGCGAAAACGGTTTCTCTCTCACACAGGCACTTTATTAGCTGTGGGCGGGGCCCCCGCAAATAAAACATAATGTTATTATGTTTGGAATACTCTCAGTTGCCATTAGAGAATAAACACCAGAAGATGGGGGAAATACAAAGGAGAAAGACAAGAAACACACACCCTGTTTTCAAGGACTTTGCTTTTTGACACTTTGCAAAGTTTTGGAAGGAGGGGAACTTTTTCTTACCCAGATGGATGGTGGATGGTGGCTGGAGTTATTATAGGATGCTCCCAAACCTCGAGTGTTCCCGGGATGCCTCAAACAGACACACAGACAGAGGCTGGGAGACAGACAGCGTTTTGAAAGGTTTCTATTAAGCAGGCCGAAAGGAGGGACTCTTCCCATGGTGCTGACAGCTGATGTGTTACACTTCACTGTCTGCTGACAGCTGATGTGTTACACTTCACTGTCTCCTGCAGAAGCTGATGTGTTACACTTCACTGTCTGCTGACAGCTGATGTGTTACACTTCACTGTCTGCTGACAGCTGATGTGTTACACTTCACTGTCTGCTGACAGCTGATGTGTTACACTTCACTGTCTGCTGACAGCTGATGTGTTACACTTCACTGTCTGCTGACAGCTGATGTGTTACACTTCACTGTCTGCTGACAGCTGATGTGTTACACTTCACTGTCTGCTGACAGAAGCTGATGTGTTACACTTCACTGTCTCCTGACAGCTGATGTGTTACACTTCACTGTCTGCTGACAGCTGATGTGTTACACTTCACTGTCTGCTGACAGCTGATGTGTTACACTTCACTGTCTGCTGACAGAAGCTGATGTGTTACACTTCACTGTCTCCTGACAGCTGATGTGTTACACTTCACTGTCTGCTGACAGCTGATGTGTTACACTTCACTGTCTCCTGACAGCTGATGTGTTACACTTCACTGTCTGCTGACAGCTGTTGTGTTACACTTCACTGTCTGCTGACAGCTGATGTGTTACACTTCACTGTCTGCTGACAGCTGATGTGTTACACTTCACTGTCTCCTGACAGCTGATGTGTTACACTTCACTGTCTCCTGACAGCTGATGTGTTACACTTCACTGTCTGCTGACAGCTGATGTGTTACACTTCACTGTCTGCTGACAGCTGATGTGTTACACTTCACTGTCTCCTGCAGAAGCTGATGTGTTACACTTCACTGTCTCCTGACAGCTGATGTGTTACACTTCACTGTCTCCTGCAGAAGCTGATGTGTTACACTTCACTGTCTCCTGCAGAGCTTTGGATGACAAAGCTGTTTCTAACCCTCATTGGCATAGACGCATATGGACGCACAGCTGCATGCACATGTACAAAGAGCACAAACACATACTATACAACATGCACACGCACAAAGAGCACAAACACATACTATACAACATGCACATGCACAAAGTGCACAAACACATACTATACTATACAACATGCACACGCACAAAGAGCACAAACACATACTATACAACATGCACATGCACAAAGAGCACAAACACATACTATACAACATGCACACGCACAAAGAGCACAAACACATACTATACAACATGCACACGCACAAAGAGCACAAACACATACTATACAACATGCACACGCACAAAGAGCACAAACACATACTATACAACATGCACATGCACAAAGAGCACAAACACATACTATACAACATGCACACGCACAAAGAGCACAAACACATACTATACAACATGCACACGCACAAAGAGCACAAACACATACTATACAACATGCACATGCACAAAGAGCACAAACACATACTATACAACATGCACATGCACAAAGAGCACAAACACATACTATACAACATGCACACGCACAAAGAGCACAAACACATACTATACAACATGCACACGCACAAAGAGCACAAACACATACTATACAACATGCACACGCACAAAGAGCACAAACACATACTATACAACATGCACACGCACAAAGAGCACAAACACATACTATACAACATGCACACGCACAAAGAGCACAAACACATACTATACAACATGCACACGCACAAAGAGCACAAACACATACTATACAACATGCACACGCACAAAGAGCACAAACACATACTATACAACATGCACACGCACAAAGAACACAAACACATACTATATAACATGCACATGCACAAAGAGCACAAACACATACTATACAACATGCACACGCACAAAGAGCACAAACACATACTATACAACATGCACATGCACAAAGAGCACAAACACATACTATACAACATGCACATGCACACGCACAAAGAGCACAAACACATACTATACAACATGCACATGCACAAAGAGCACAAACACATACTATACAACATGCACACGCACAAAGAGCACAAACACATACTATACAACATGCACATGCACAAAGTGCACAAACACATACTATACAACATGCACACGCACAAAGAGCACAAACACATACTATACAACATGCACACGCACAAAGAGCACAAACACATACTATACAACATGCACACGCACAAAGAGCACAAACACATACTATACAACATGCACACGCACAAAGTGCACAAACACATACTATACAACATGCACATGCACAAAGAGCACAAACACATACTATACAACATGCACATGCACAAAGAGCACAAACACATACTATACAACATGCACACGCACAAAGAGCACAAACACATACTATACAACATGCACATGCACAAAGAGCACAAACACATACTATACAACATGCACACGCACAAAGAGCACAAACACATACTATACAACATGCACACGCACAAAGAGCACAAACACATACTATATAACATGCACACGCACAAAGAGCACAAACACATACTATACAACATGCACATGCACAAAGAGCACAAACACATACTATACAACATGCACACGCACAAAGAGCACAAACACATACTATACAACATGCACACGCACAAAGAGCACAAACACATACTATACAACATGCACACGCACAAAGAGCACAAACACATACTATACAAGTGGAATCTTGAGACTAGTGTTGGAGTGTCTTGGTCTCGTCTCGGACTCGCCCTCCCTCGGTCTTGGTTTCGACTCGGTCTCGGACAAGCCGGACTCGCAATTTTATTTTAAGACCAGTCGAGACGACACTAACCCACAAGTCTAATGTTAGCACGATCATGCTTGTGCCTAATAACACCCCCCCCCCCCCCCCCCCCCGAAGCCCATTCTGAGCTAGGACAAAAACCCTGTTTTCCATTGTCTGAAATTATTTTCTATTGCAGAGATTCAGGTTTATTGCAACATATTGTAACCACTATAAACTAATGTTTCTCAGACAGACATATACATCATACAGGTTATTATTACATACTGTAGAATTTACCAGTCGGTGCATGCAGTTTGGAGGAGTCAAGTAAAGTGTTTTTACATCTCATTCTGTCCACTGTGTTGAGCCTTTCCGAAGGTCAGTGATATGGAATTGCAGTGTTTCAGATCAAAGGATTGCCTTCTGTCACTGAATATATACTGTACAGTACAGTACAGTACAGTAGTATATACTGTACAGCCATTCGTATTTTACAGAAATTCCTAAATAATGATTTCTTTCTTCATTAACAGATCAATGGTGTAAAGCAGTGATACTCGACTTGCTTTGCCCGGGGGCCGCTTTTGCAAAATGACAGGAGGCCAGGGGCCAGTTAATAAACAAAATTATTAATACATAATAATACATAATATTTTTCTTTCTGATGCGGATTGTAGGTTTTTGGGGTGTCACTCAGAGTTTTGTCTGACAATTTTGTGCACTCAGGATAGTTAAAAATTGCCTGGGTGGTGAGTAGGCAACAGGCAATATTTGACAATTTAGCTGCAGCTCAGTCAAACTTTATTTGACATTAGTTTTCATTGTGAATTAGAAAATGGTTTGGGGGCCACTTGGCACGCTATCGCGGGCCGCATCTGGTCCCCGGGCCGCAAGTTGAGTATCACTGGTGTAAAGGTTAAACCATCATTAGAGTCATGGTCTTGAAAATGGTCTTGCATTGGTCTGGTCTCGGTCTCGGTCTCGGTCTCGACCCCCCTCGGTCCTGGTGTTGACTTGGTCTTGCCCACAAACTGGAGATACAGCAAATCACTTTGTAACGCAGAGAGAACTTTTTAAAACCAATGAGAATGGATGTCCCGCGAGCAACTATATTATTTGATTCCGTTTGATCCGTTTACAAGCACGCGACTTCTGCATTTCACCAATGAAGGGCCACCCTAAAGACTTTGAATTGGTTCTGCAATGCAGTCTATTTTACTCTCAGATTGTTTCCACCCAGTTTGAACTGAAGGCTGGGAGAAAGTCCTCAGTCTCTAGTTGAGCCAAGCGAATAGAGACAGAAGAAGAACTGAGGCTAGTGTGAGTCAGGCTTCTCCATTGGCCTTTGGCCATGAGGCAGGTCTAGGCTGCCAAGCTTCAGAGTAGTGAGCAGGAGAGCAGCTTAGTGGTTGCATGACGGGTGTGCTTCTTCTTAACACTACACTTAGCACATAGATAAAGAAGTGGCTGGGGAAGATATCTTCATTTTGTTCACATAAGAGAAGCTAGGCTCTATCCCTTTCTTTCTTGGCGGTGAGGGCCTCACTCTTGGTTTCAGATCCAGTGTATAGCTGCACGAAGGCCAGAGGAGGAGGAGGGGGGGATACGGGGAACTTCCCGGCAAAAAAGAAGAATGTAGAGAAACTGCCCTCCATCGCTCTCAAAATAACTTCAGTACATGAGCTACTTAACCCCTAACTGCTTCATTGGAGATGCCAACAGTAGCATATAATATGTGGTTATACTGGGCAGTTTCAAGGTGCAAACACATGGGGAGCTGCTAAAGGGAGCAGCAAACCCTTGTTTGAATTGAAGGTGAAAACATTGATTGCTTAATATTTGTGAAAGTAAATGTAAGCCTATTCATTATCATACCATGCTAGTCAGCACTACAGGGAAAGAGATAATAGTGTTATTATAGCAATGATTTAAGGCACATTCCCACTTAGAACTATAACTATAAACTATAATGATATGCTGTTGCTCAATCGTTCTCACTATGATATGATTGGTGCCGAATATTCAGAGGGAAAACAATTAGCATGATTACTTTAACTGCATGCTTTTATTTTACCGACTCCCTAAAGTAAATAACGACATAGCCAAAGGGTTTGGGTTGGGCATTGGCGCAAAAGAGAGAGGAGATGGCATATCATAACATACGGTAATTGTGCCTTGTTATATGAGAGCTAATGGTGAAATACTAGGGCTCTGTTGTTGTACCGCATGGCCATATAACTCTTATACTCAGATTGGTTCACTTCAGAGCGGTCTGAGATCTTTTGGAGTGTTCAGTGAAAGGGCCCAAGTGTGAAAACATCCTCAGTCAAACCTGGAAGCTAGAAAGATTTATGGCTCATAAATAAACAATTTTACACAGTCAGGCACTCAGACTTTGAGCTTTTATTTATTATTACAGACTATTGTGGTTATTATATCAAATCCTCAACTCCATATTGCGTATGAATCGTATCATGAGATAAGCATATTGTCCCATCCCTATGACTTGCACATCAGTACCATACAAAAAGTGTGTATTTGTACTTGTTTTCTATCCGTCTACTACTTGTACTATTCAAATGATGGTGAATGGATTGTACAATGTGGAAACTTAGCAGGTGCCAGATGTAAACAGACACACTGGACTAATAGCCTGAAAAGGTGGCACTGATGCTGTGCTACAGGGCCTTATAAACGGCTGTGTTTCAATATTGGAGTGCCACTCTTGTGCTCATACACATAATATATATATATATAGCTTCAAGGATAATTTGAGTTTTTCTTGAGTGACCCTGGTTAAGTTGTGGAGAAAGAAATGACTTCCAGCTGCAGCGTTCACTATCCGTAAAACATTCTCGGGGAACTGCCTTTTGTCAGGGCATCCTTACCTGATGCTACCTGACTGGGGCTTCCTGGAGAAGAGGCAGCCGAGGCCAGAGCAGGCTTGGCTTTCTTGTTTACACGCCTGATGTCATGGGAAAGACTGGGGAAATTCAGCCAGCTGCAGAGTATGAGTGTATCTGAGTGTGTGCGCGCGCGTGTGTGTGTGTGTGTGTGTACACGTGTGTGTGTGTGTGTGTGTGTGTGTGTGTACACGTGTGTGTACACGTGTGTGTGTGTGTGTGTGTGTGTGTGTGTGTGTGTGTGTGTGTGTGTGTGTGTGTGTGTACACGTGTGTGTACACGTGTGTGTACACGTGTGTGTGTGTGTGTGTGTGTGTGTGTGTGTGTGTGTGTGCATGCATGCAGGCATATATAAAGTATGTATGCGTGTGTCTCAGGCTTCCAAACAGGCCTCGTGGCGCAACGGTAGCGCGTCTGACTCCAGATCAGAAGGTTGCGTGTTCAAATCACGTCGGGGTCAAAGCTTTTGAAATGCACACAGAAAACAGAACTTTTTTCTCAGTAGTGTTCACTGTCAGGACAGGAGGTGCCGTTTCAAGTAGGTGAGGACTCGCAGAAAAGCAGTTCTGATGGACGGTAAAATAGGGACAATTTGGGAAATACATGGTGTGTGACCTTGGCCAAGATCCGGTTTGAGACGGAAGTCAAACACAGCGCCGCTTGTCCTGGAAGTCTACTACATTTAACCTGGAAGACAAACCATAACCATGACTTGTGGAGCTGTAGCTTTGCAAGTTGTAGAATTGTCCAGTCAGTGGTGGTGTTCTGCTCAGTACCTTCTAGTTTGAATATGCGACCTTCTGATCGGTGGTGACATGCTGCACTATAGGTCATGTGCAGGATAATCACCCACTTTTTTGTGACTGAACTCCTGAAGCCATCAGAGAGGTTACAAGATGATGCAGTGCTACATCTTACTGTCTCTTTTCCTGACTCACTTCCCACTAGGGGCGGGGGGAGTCAATACAGCATAGTATCGCAATATTTTGTGTGGCAATATATAATATTGCACGAATGCCAAGTATTGGGATATTTTATTATATAAATTGTCAAGTCCATGCAACACTTAGACAGGTTTTTATGACGTGTTGATCAGTCTGTCTGCTTGACAATCCCATTTTGCTGCAATAAAAATGATTGAAGTGAGATGAACAGACTGGAAACTTCATCTCATTAGATAAAACAGATGTTGGCAAAGTTTTTTTTTTCCTTTTGGGGACATGATTTGCAGTTGAAAAAAGCGAAATATTTTAAAAATCGCAATAATACTGTATTGTGACTTAAGTATTGTGATAATATCGTATTGTGGGCACTCTGGTCTTTCTCTCTCTCTCTCTCTCTCTCTGTCCTCTAACCTGTACGGATGTTTCCTGCTGATGCCGCCTCTCTTCAGTCTGAAGAACTCTTCCTAATGTGTGGGCTGTTTCCTGTTCAGTCTGAAGAACTCTTCCTAATGTGTGGGCTGTTTCCTGTTCAGTCTGAAGAACTTTTCCTAATGTGTGGGCTGTTTCCTGTTCAGTCTGAAGAACTCTTCCTAATGTGTGGGCTGTTTCTTGTTCAGTCTGAAGAACTCTTCCTAATGTGTGGGCTGTTTCCTGTTCAGTCTGAAGAACTCTTCCTAATGTGTGGGCTGTTTCCTGTTCAGTCTGAAGAACTCTTCCTAATGTGTGGGCTGTTTCCTGTTCAGTCTGAAGAACTCTTCCTAATGTGTGGGCTGTTTCCTGTTCAGTCTGAAGAACTCTTCCTAATGTGTGGGCTGTTTCCTGTGGAGGCTCATTGAGCACTTCAATCTCCTCAATCACTCAGTGGGGAGGTGGAGTGCTGATATGAGACACAACACACAACACAACATGCCCATCAGCGCTTACAGGAAGCTGCTTCAGTTTCAGCAGCTTTTCTCTAGGTAGGTACAGTGGTGTGTTTGACATGTACTTCCGCCTTCCTGGGTTTACACGTTTTATGGATGATAAATATTCCCATAGGTGTGATTCTCAATCGTGAGTTTTTAGTGAATTTATGGTACTTTGTTAGCCTGGTGTTCAGCACCTATGAATCAAAGTTTTCAGCACCTCAGGTACCATACCAGGCTAGTTATTAGTATTTTCTTCTTATTATTATTTCTATAGTATTTCTATAGAAACCTATAGTGTTTGTGGCCCTCAATAGTGAGTTTACAGTGACCCCCATCCTATTTTATTTATTATTTTTTTATTTCCTATGGTATAAATATATTACTATAGGAACTAGGCAGATTTGCTGAGATCTTTATTAGTATCCCTCTACTGACGAAGAAAGTTTGGAAAGAAAGCACAGATTTGTGTGTGCAACTTTAATCACTTTCTCTCTTTGATCCTGACTTTCGTTCATTGACTAGACAGATTTGTCTGTTTGAAATGGCTAATTAAGTGGTCATGATTGACCTGATAATTACAGACAATACTGTGCTGTGGAGCAGCAGGCCAGGGTGATGTAGAAGCCTTCTCATGTTACACAGTCTGGTCTGCCCAGAGGGAAACTACTGAAAATAGGGCAACTGAAGTGGGCCCCTGCATAGGCAATTGAACCCTCACACAGTTTAAGGGGCTTACATCACACACACAAATGTATGCACCACACAAACGCACACACACACACACACACACACACACACGCACGCAGACGCACGCACACACACACACACACTCGCACACACACACACACACACACACACACACACACACGCACACACACACACACACACACACACACACACACACAAACAGATCTAGATCCACTAAAGACGTCAAGTATTTACATAGAGCTGTTACTTGCAGGCTGAAAGTGAAATGTGATAGGCATTGCATAGGCACAATGCTTTATACTCCACTCTGTTGTCGGTCCTCGTCCAAGCAATCACATATTATCACCGTCTGAAGCATATTATTAGATGGCAGAGAGCTCAGTCTGAGGGTTAGCAAAGAATAAACACAACGTACAAGAAGACGCTGGGCCCAACTCCCAATACAGCCAAACATCTGGCCTCTCTCTTCTTCTATTTTCAGACCGCGTTCCTTCCCTTCGTTTACATCTTGTGTGTTATTTTGATTCCATCACTTTACTGCAGCTGTCTTTGTCTCTGTTTTTCACGTGGTCAGGCGTCAGGGTTTGTGGATTTTGGACGTCTGCCCCAAAGAGCCTTTGGAAATTGTCTTTCATCTGCACTCTCTCTGTCCCTCTGTCTGTCTCTGTCTGACTGTCTCTCCTTCTCTCTCTCTCTCTCCATGTCTGTTTTTTTCTGACAGAATTTAATAGAATAGAATAGAATAGAATAGAATAGAATAGAATAGAATATAATAGAATAGAATAGAATAGAATATATTTTTGTGTGTGTGTGGCCAAGGTATGTTTGCACATACAAGGAAATTGGCTTGGTGTGGTTGGTGCACATCATGCAACATGATAAGTTACAAGATATAAACAAATATAAGATATAAAAAAGATTCAGTTATTAACAGATATAAAGATATAACCAGGATTGAAGTGTGGTAACCTAAACATTTGCATTTTAACAAAATATGTACAGGGTGCATGGGAAGTAGCAGCAGTAATAAGCTCTGTATTGCACATGAATTGCAGATGTTGACAGAATAGCGCAGCATTTGCAGTTGCACATTATTGTGTGGAAAGATAGATTATAAGTTTAGTGCAGTGGCAAACTGTGTGCCTGTATGTGTGTTTGGAAGGGGTGGGGGGGGTGTACCAGAGTCAGGGTGGGGCAGGGGGCTTGTTTGTGAGCCCCACTGCCGTGCCATGGGGTAGAAACTGTAAATAAAGGTTAAAAAAAAAAAGTTTCTGGCAGTGTTTGCATGTCTGCTCTTTGCTCTTCAAGTCGCAAAAGACACTCTCAAATCTGATTTGGGTGATCAGCGCGTCCACACTGAAGTCACATCAGTCAAAAGCAGATTGGAAACTACCTCCATATGTGGTTTGGGACAAGTGACACAAATCAGACTTGGAGCATCCAGACTCATAAAACCAATCTGGATAGAATCATTAATAGGTCATTAAAGTTCACAAATCAGATTTGGCCTCCTAGTCTGAACATGGCCTTAGTGTTGCCATTGCTTGTTACTTGTTAGAGATGGGACAATAAATTAAATATATTGCAAGGCAAAAATGTGACAATACTTATTGTGGGCAAGAAAAATTAATCGCAATATTAGCTAGATTTTATTCTACTTTAGTAATCACATAATGAGACAACTTGCTGTCCCTATTATTTCCACTTTGCAATGCAATCATATTCTATGTTGTCAGTGCCATTGCTAGAAAGATTTGTGGCTCAGAAATAAGCATAATTCTGCACAGTCACACTTTGTTGTCATTAAGCTTTTATTTATTATTACAGAATGTGGTTATTATATCAAATCCTGAACTCCATATTGCGTATGAATCGCATCATGAGATATAAGCATATTGTCCCATCCCCATTACTTGTACATCATTATCATGAAA